>NC_136271.1:132516161-133026129 GCF_964187855.1 Myxine glutinosa | reverse complement strand
CAAAATCTGGTGGCTGGCCGATTGGGAAACACACATTTAATGTGATATTTAAACATGAACGACGCAATTGGGAAACACACATTTAATGTGATATTTAAACATGAACAATGCAATTGCGGAACACACATTTAATACACTATTAAAAGATGAACGACGCAATTGGGGAACACACATTTAATGCACTATTAAAAGATGAACGACGCAATTCGGAAACACACATTTAATACATTAAAAGATGAACAACGCAATTGGGAAACACACATTTAATGCACTATTAAAGATGGACACAATTGGGAAACACACATTTAATGTGGTATTAAAAGATGAACAATGCTATTGGGAAACACACATTTAATGCACTATTAAAAGATGAATGACGCAATTGGGAAACACACATTTAATGCATTATTAAAAGATGAACGATGCAATTGGGAAACCCACATTTAATACACTATTAAAAGATGAACAATGCTATTGGGAAACACACATTTAATGCACTATTAAAAGATGAACAATGCTATTGGGAAACACACATTTAATGCACTATTAAAAGATGAACGATGCAATTGGGAAACACACATTTAATGCACTATTAAAAGATGAACGATGCAATTGGGAAACACACATTTAATACACTATGAAAAGATGAACAATGCTATTGGGAAACACATATTTAATGCACTATTAAAAGATGAACGATGCAATTGAGAAACACACAATCAATGCACTATTAAAAGATGAACGATGCAATTGAGAAACACACAATCAATGCACTATTAAAAGATGAACAGCATGATTGGGAAACACACATTCAATGTTATATTAAAAGATTAACTCGACATCTCACCCTCCCCACACTTATATCAGAACGAGCTGATTTGGCACATGGTCACAGATTGTTTAACCCCAATGTGAGGCCGGTTAAAAATTATGTAACGCTATTTTTTTATGGAGCTGCATACTGTGTGCACTGACGGGCTTGATTAAGCCGAAGTAATAATTTTCATTTGACATATGATTTGATTTTTTGGGGTCCGAATCATGAGTAACACTCGACCCAACAAAGCCAAAAGAAATCTAACACAGCAAACCCGGGCAGTATATAATCAGCATTGGCCAACAGGCCTGATGTCTGAGGCCCACTAGAAAATCAAGATGGCTGCCATATTATTTCGTCTGGGTGCCATGGTGGGTGGAGTCAAGCAACAAATGTGGGTGGGATCCGGCATCTGTCCAACATTTCATTCACATTTCAAAAATCTGGTTGGGTGCACATTTCAAAAATCGACCCCCATCAAGAACCACAACAACAGCAAGATCAACCACAGGAATCTCTTGAAGACCTGCCAAGTGTCGCAGGTAAAAAGAAAAAGGAAGAAAATTGACAGTTTTGAAACATGGTGTTGGAGACGATGTTAAAGATTCCATGGGCTGCAAAAAAAAAAAACAAAAAAAAAACAGTGCTTGAATAACTTAAAAGAGTCATGTAAACCACCAAGTACCTTAGAAGCACTGATGCTAAAAAAGGAAACTGTCATACTTTGGACACATCATGTGTGCAGAAAACAAAAGTCTGGAGAAGTCAGCCATGCTTGATGGGTATGGTTGAGGGAAGAAGAGGAAGAGGCAGGCCTTGTATGCACTGGATGGATGATGGCTGCAACCAACCAAGAGCTTTGGAAAGCAGTGCAGCATGGGGATGCTTGGAGAATTTAATATGATCAAGAGGGTCACCAGAAGTCACATACGACTCGACAATAATACGAGTTAAATTCCAAGGAACTCTAACACAAGGAGGAGGGGATTCGGCACATCAAAGACTGCACAACGGTTGCCAACCTATTGCAGTTTGAAAATGCTGAGCATCAAGCAAGGAAGGAGCACGTCTTTAAGTCTTTGGTATGACTTGACAGGTTTGGCGGTCATGAGCATGGAGCGAAGATGTTTTTTATTGGTAATAAAAGTACAGAATTAATTAGGTAGACTTTATTCAGCAAGAAACTTTGTAAGTTAACCACCAAGATCTTTAAGATGACTTGCACAAGGCACAGGAATGAATGGTCCACCACCTGGCAGATCTCTTTTATTAAAACCAAATGCAAGGTCCTGCATGTTGGAAGACAAAACAGTAATATTTGATACTACGTAAATGAATGATGTAATCCTTCAGGATGTCCAAACAAAAAAAGGCCTTGGTGTTGTGATTGACAACTGATTTAATTGTAATCAGCACATATCAGAATCAGTTCTCAAGTCCAGACGCCAGGTATTGTTACAAACCAAAACCGGGTGTGATTCAGGAGAGTCCCGAAATTGGTTCAACAAACATTCGCTCACCTGAACTCCCATATCCACCTACAAGGCCTTCATCAGTAGCTCGATGGAGTACTGTTCTCCACTCTGGGCTGGCTCAGCACAGAAACAAGCTAAATGAGTGGAGCACAAAGCAGAGCGAGCACCGTACAGAGCCAGGTGGAACAAGCGCTGACCAAGACAGCCAAACTGATCTCTGACATGTCTTCACACGTGAATCATATACCCTGTCTGACAACATGGACCAACTTCTATCTACTCATCCCAACTCTCTTCCTCATATGTGGCGACTTCAACTGTCACCATGCGAGCTGGCTGGGTGTGGGTTCCTCTCACACCAGCCATGGCACCTCAGCAAAGGACTTCTGCGACTCACTGGGACTGACACAATATGTCAATTTCCCGACCCGATCTCAGTCAATGGAGTATCTTCTCTTCTAGACTTGGTTATGACGAACTTCCCTGCAAATGTCTGCTGCTCTTCTTCTGCTCCAATCGGTTCTTCTGATCATTTCCTTGTTAAAGTGGATATCTCTCTGGCCATTCTCAGAGAGCCTCCTCAGCGCCGACGAGTCTGGCATTTCACTCAGGCTGACTGGCACGGTCTGCAAGCAGCCATCAATCATCTGGACTGGGCTCCCATCTCGACTGCCTATGACATCAACTCTTCCTGGGAATTCTTCCAAAGTAAACTGCTCTCTCTCGTGCACAGATTCATCCCATCTCATCTTGAGTTGTCATACCCTTCCTCCCGTCCATGGTAGACTGAAGATTGTGGTGAGACAGTTGCCATGAAGCAACTTGCCTTCACCTCATGGAAGGCTAATCCAACTGAAGGAAATTTCAGTTCCTTTCACAAAGCTCAGAACAAGTGTGTCGACCCTCAGCAGAGCCAGGAAACAATATCTCTCTACTCTCAAGACTGAACTCTCAAACCTGTCTCCCTCCTCCAAATATTGGTGGCATCTGGTCAAATCTGTTTCTGGTGTTTGTTCCCCTTCCATCCCCTCCCTTACCTCAAACGGCTACACAGCTGACTCCGCACGTGAAAAAGCCGAATGCCTCAACTCTGTGTTTGCCTCAAAATCTTGTGACCCGAACTCGTCCCTCTCTGTACCCACCGTACCCAGTCGTACCCAGCTGCTCCTGGACTCTGTGTCCTTCTCTCCTGACAAGGTGGAGAAGTTTCTGTCAAGCCTCGACTATGATTCTGCAACTGGACCAGTCGGCATCAGCCCACGGGTCCTAAAATCCTGCTCTGCTACTCTATCTCACCCTCTCTCTGTTCTCTTCACCCTCTCTTTTGCTCAAGGTCATCTGCCATCAGCTTGGAAATCAGCCAACATTTCCGCTTTACACAAAAAGGTGCAAAAACAGATCCTTGCAACGACAGACCAATCAGCCTTCTCCCAATTATCAGCAAAGTCAAGGAATTCATCATTGCTTCGGATATCAAATCTTTCCTCTTCTCCAATGGCTTGCTTTCTGATCATCAATTTGGTTTCAAACCAGGTCACTCGACTCTGGACATGCTGCTTCTGCTGTCTCAACAATGGATGGAGGTCCTCAATGCCAAACAGGAAATTAGAGCTGTCTCCCTCGACATATCACGTGCCTTCGATACGATCTGGCACCCCGCTCTGCTCACCAAACTCTCCTCCTATGGTATCCATGGAAATCTCCACACATGGCTTGCGGACTTCCTCTCTGGTCATAGTCAACGTGTGGCCCTGAATGGGTTTCTCTCATCTCCCCTTCCTGTTCAGGCTGGAGTTCCTCAAGGCAGTGTTCTGGGCCCTGTGCTGTTTCTGGTCTTCATAAATGATCTCTCTGACTTTTTTTTTTCATTGTATACAGGATCGAGGCTCGTGAAGGAGCTAACATTTATCACACAAAAAAATCAAACAGACACATAAAACATATAATAAGGGGAGCGGTAGACAAAATGGGGAGAGAAGGGGAAGCACACAATGCAACATTTGGGAGCAGGGACATCGGGAGATCTGTGGGAGGGAGGGGGCTTGGAGGGAGGAGGCGTGGGAATGGGGGGGAGGGGTGGGAGAAGTATAAAATACAAGGACACTGTAAGGACTTCCAGGAAAGAAGTTTGTATTTCAAAAATGTGGATCTGAGGTGAAATTAGCGGGGGTAGAAAAGATCAAGGTTTTGGATGGGGGAAGATAAGAGATGGTGGTGAACAGCTGTTTTAAAGACCTGGAGGGAGGAGTAGGACTGAAGAGAGTGAGGGAGTTTGTTCCAGAGGCGGGAGAAAAGAGGAATTAAAGAGTGAAGGTGAGAATGATGATTCAATGATTCTGAAAGCTTTGATTTCAACAGCATGAAGCCGAGCTAGGTGTGAGGCAGGAGCACCGGCCCAGAGGGGAGAACAGTATTCCATTGAGCTGCGGATGAAAGCCTTGTATGTGGTGACGAGCTCATGTGTGCCAAGGAAGGACTTTGCACGACGGTGGATGCCCAGTCGGCGACTGGCTTTGGAGGCCAGATTGGAAATGTGGTTTTCCCAGGAAAGATCATGGCAGATGGTGAGACCCAAAGGCTTGAGTGACAGATCTTCTTGGAGAGGATTGTTGAGAAAGTAGATGGGAGGGTTGTCCAGTCGGTCTTTTCGGAGAGACATAGTAAGATTGTGAGATTTGTCAGGATTGAAAGACATGTTCCACTTGTTTGACCAGTCTGTGATTTTGTCCAGGTCTGCAGAGTGTGAGGAGGCTGCAGACTGCCGATCTGAGGGATGAGGAATGGAGCGGCAGAGAGTGGAGTCATCAGCAAATAGATAGAGAGGATTTTCAAGAGAGTCAGAGAGATCATTGATGAAGACCAGAAAAAGCACAGGGCCCAGAACACTGCCTTGGGGAACTCCAGCCTGAACAGGAAGGGGAGATGAGAGAAACCCATTCAGGGCCACACGTTGACTACGACTAGAGAGGAAGTCTGCAAGCCATGTGTTACGGATTCGGCACTAATTATTGTTGTTATTATTATTATTGTGGTTTAAGGGAAAGGGTTATTGTGGTTAAAAGGTTTAAAAGCGCTCATGATAAAAATGATGCCAGAAATCGGATAGTGCACCGGAAGAGGTCGAGCGAAGAAGAAGAGGCGTGGAGAGAAGTAAAAAGACGATCTTGGTTGAAGCTCCGTACCGAGCGGTCGAGCGGACAGTGCGAGTGAACTTTGCGTCCTCGAAGGGAAGTTCGTGCGATATGTGATATCGCCGGAGTGCTGTGGAGCCTGCGTAGTCGGGTGACTGCATTGAGGTTCCGGAGTATCCTTGCCTCAAAGCCCCGGCTCGAGTGAAAGCCGTCTGCCATTTTCGCCACGCGCGCAACCTTCAGTGAAAGGTTTTTGTCGCGTCGGTCGGGGATTATTCCCCGGTGGGTTGCCGGGGACGGCTGTGCCAGAAAGTGGCTTTTGGAGGATTATAAGGAGACTCGCTGATTGAACCGCAAACGTGTACGTCGGAGCGCGTCTTTGGGAGATTTTCCATTCCACCGCTATTTTGCTGGGTGTTGGACCACGTGATCTCTGGGTTGCTTCGATCGTCCACGCCTCAATTGATTTTGATCTGACATTGAACCAACGATCGCTGGAGAAAATCGACTTCGCCTTGGAGGGGTACAGAGACATTGGGGGAGTGCCGCGAGTTTGGGTAAAGGTCTAGATAAGGTGGTACCATCTTCAGATAGGGATTGTAGGGTGAATTGCTATTATTATTTGTGTCGTGATTCCGGTGTGATTTATCATATATTATTGTTTGTTCATAACCCTTGGGGTGGTTTCATTATTGATTTGATTGTTTCATTTGATGGTTTAATTGAGGATTTCATTAATGAAAGTTATTTATTTGAGGTTTCTTTCAAAATTTGAGATTTATTTACAGACTTGGCATTTAATATGGAATTTTTTTTTTTTCTTGACTTGGGTTTACTTTCTGAACTCAGTATATCAATCTGGTGAGTTTCTTTTATGCTTCGGTGATTTCTTTGTTCAAAGAACCATGTCACTGATTGTCTTTCGCGGCAAGAAGTCAATAACAGGATAATATCACAGGTGGCATGACAAAATGTAAGGACAGGTACATTTGACGATTGGCTTCACAATCGGGTATATAAGGGTTGTTCCATTCTGTATTAGTGGAAAACAACTGCTGCACGTCTACAAAAGTTATTGCCGCTTCCTCTGGAGATGGTCCGTCAACTCGACAATGCTGTTTGTCATGGAGTGGTGGCTTTACGAAATTCCGGCATGAAACAGTGTGCTATTGCTCGGCAGTATGGCATCACTCAAGGTCAGGTGTCAAAGATCCTGAAACGAAATGCTCAGAGGGGTGTCCCTACTCCAATACCGAGGCCAGGACGTCCCCGCAGAACCACAAGGAGAGATGATCGCCAGCTGCACCGGTTAGTCTGCAATGGCCGTACCAAGTCAGCTAATTGGCTTCGGGCTGAGTGGCAGCAACTGACAAATGTGCCTGTATCCAGAAGGCTAGTCAACCAACGACTGGTTCAAGCAGGCTATCGTGCCAGGCGTCCCCTGAGAAAGCCACGCCTGACCAGACAACACAGCCAGCGCCGATTGCAGTGGGCCAGAGAGCAACGTCAATGGCAGCCAGGACACTGGAATCACATGACCTTCAGTGACGAGTCTAGATTTCTGGTCTATCGTCAAGATGGCCGCAACCGAGTGCGTAGACAAGTGCATGAAGCCTACAACGAAGATTGTATTGTGCCAAGTGTCCAAGCTGGAGGTGGTGGGGTGACCGTTTGGGCTGCTTTTCATGCAGGGGGAAAAACTGACCTGGTTGTTCTGAATGGAAACCTGAACCAGTTCAAGTACAGGGTCATTCTGGAAGAAACATTGCTTCCATTTGCTCGTGCAGCCTTTCGAGGAAACTTTGTCTTCCAAGACGACAATGCACGGCCTCATCGTGCTCGCATGATCCAACACTTTCTTGCTGACCATGGTGTCGAGCATATGGAGTGGCCTGCCATGTCCCCGGATATGAATCCAATAGAGAACTTGTGGGCAGAATTAACGCATCAAATCGACAACTTGGACCAGCAGCCTACCTCTGTGCGTGAATTGCAGCAGACTATTGTCACTGCATGGCAAGGGATTCCTGTCCAAACCTTGGCAAATCTCGTGAACAGCATGCCTCAACGTGTACGTGCTCTCCTGAATGCTCATGGAGGTTACACGAAGTACTGAACTGTAATTTTACTGTCCGTAATCCCAGTCATAATTTAGCTTTTGTTTTTGTTGAAATTTTTTTTGGCTAATGTGCAAAATAAAGAGATACTTCTGGAAAACGTACAGAAGTTTAACACAGTACTGTCCGTGAATTGAGCTCGATATCAGTTTACATCACTTTCAAGGTTCAATTTATTTGCTTCGAAATGTCAAATGTGGTTTTTGTTTCTTTTGAAGGTCACATTAACAAAATCTAGAATAATTTCAACATAATTCCAATGAACTTTTGGTTCTAAATCATCTTGAAAAGTAAGTTCACCCCCACCAAAAAAATATTCCATATTAAATGCCAAGTCTGTATATTTCATTGAGGTTTCATTGAGGTTATCCTTGGTTGAAATTAATCAATATAATTATTGATTAATTTCAACCAAGGATAACATATCTTTCTGCCGGGGACCCTCTCGGGGTTCGGAGGTTTACCGAGACCAGGGGATAGGGGAGGACCCCGTAACACTTGCGTGGAGATTTCCATGGATACCATAGCAGGAGAGTTTGGTGAGCAGAGCAGGGTGCCAGACAGTATCGAAGGCACGTGATATGTCAAGGGAGACAGCTCTAATTTCCTGTTTGGCATTGAGGACCTCCATCCATTGTTGAGACAGCAGAAGCAGCATGTCCAGAGTAGAGAGACCTGGTCTGAAACCAAATTGATGATCAAAGATCAAGCCATTGGAGAAGAGGAAAGATTTGATATCCGAAGCAATGATGGATTCCATGACTTTGCTGATAATTGGGAGAAGGCTGATTGGTCTGTCGTTGCAAGGATCTGTTTTTGCACCTTTTTTGTGTAAAGTGGTGATGTTGGCTGATTTCCAAGCTGATGGCAGATGACCTTGAGCAAAAGAGAGGGTGTAGAGAACAGAGAGAGAGGGAGTGAAAGAGCGGCAGAGCAGGATTTAGGACCCGTGGGCTGATGCCGTCTGGTCCAGTTGCAGAATCAGAGTCAAGGATTGACAGAAACTTCTCCACCTTGTCAGGAGAAAAGGACACAGATTCCAGGAGCAGCTGGGTATGACTGGGTACGGTGGGTACAGAGAGGGATGGGTTTGGGACACAAGATTTAGAGGCAATCACAGAGTTGAGGCATTCAGCTTTTTCACATGCAGAGTCAGCTGTGTAGCCGCTTGAGGTCTAGAAGAGAAGATGCTCCGTTGACTGAGATCCGTGTCAGGAAATTGGCAGATTGTGTCTGTCCCAATGAGTCACAGAAGTCCTTTGCTGAGGAGCCATGGCTGGTGAGAGAGGTACACACACCCAGCCTACTGGCATGGTGACAATTGAAATCACCACATATGTGGAAGAGAGAGTTGGGATGAGTCGATAGAAGTTGGTCCATATTATCAGACAGCGAGATGTAGATGGAGTCATCACTGTTTGGTGGACGGTACAACACACATATGAACAAAAGGTGGGAGCGAAGGGGAAGCCATAGCCAGAGGTACTCCTGGGGGTGAGGTGGAGAGAGGGCAGTTCAGGGAGAGTGAGGAAGGGAGTTTTTGGAAAAGATAGCAACCCCACCTCCAGGACGAGACTCAGGTCTATCATACCAGAGGAGGGAGTAACCCGGGAGAGATATTAAGGAATCAGAGACATCTTGAAGAAGGAAAGTTTCTGTTAAGCAGATCAAGTCTGGTTTGTCAGAAGCAACCTGTATGGAGAGATCAGTCAAGTTTGAGCGAAGGCCCTGGATGTTTGAGGTCCATACCGTTAATGAAGAGGAAGGGGGAGCATCGGATACAGAACAGGGGGGGGGGGGAGCGGTCGGGTAAGATGTGGAAGAGGAGGAAGAGGTAGGGAGAGCTCTTGAAAGTGTGTCAGAGATTTCAGAATAGCTCGGAGAAAGGGAAGGATGGGGCGGACAAAAGGTTTGATGGTGATTGGGTGAGGCAGAGTGGGGTGTTCTTTGAGGGGGGGAGGGGCAGAGCGAGGAAGAAGGTTGGGGGAGATGGAGGTGAGAGTTGGAAGGGAGAAAAAAGGAGGGTGGGGATTTAGGAGGGGAGGGTCGAGGGGGGAGTTTAGGAGGGGAGGGTTGAGGGGGGAGTTTCGGAGGGAAGGGGTGATGGGGAAGATTTGAAAGGGATGAGTGATGGCGGAGATTTGGAGGGATGGGGCAAGGGGGGAGTTTGGGAGGGGCGAGGGAGGAGTTTATGAGGGGAGGGGTTAGGGGGGAGTTTAGTAGGGAAGGGGCAAGGGGGGTGTTTGAAAGGGATGGAAATGGGTGAGATTTGGAGGGGAGGGGTGAGGGGGGAGTTTAGGAAGGGAGTAGCGAGGGGGAGTCAAGGAGGGCAAGGGTGAGGGGGGAGTTTAGGAGGGAATGGGCAAGGGTGAGATTTGAAAGGGATGGGTGATGGGGACGACTAGAAGGGAAGGGTGCGTTTGGATTTTAGAAAGTGTTGGACGATTAATGGGAAACGAACATTTATTGCAAAATGAGTTGATTGTGACCTTCGAGTCAGAGATACGTATGAGAATGTTGGAGGAGGGGTGGAATGCAGGTGAGTTTAGGGAATGTAGGAAGGAGGAACTGTAAGAGATAGGATTTTTTTTTGAAATGAATAGATTTGGTGAGCAAGTTGAAAGCAACATTTTAAATAATAAGAAGAAAAAAGTGTTATAATATACAACAGAATACAACACTTCAGGGGAAAGTTTATACATTTTTTAATTAAACAGGAAAACTATCTGGGGAAATGGGGGTGAAACACATGGTCGAATAACAAACAAACAAATAACAACAAAGAACGAATAAGAACAAGGAAGAAAATGTTTTTTTTTTTGTTTTTTTTTGATTTGAGGTTTTAAACAAGGAAGAAAGGGGGTGAAAAGACTGGGAAAAACTGAGAGAACAAAAGTAAATGGACCACAATCGACCGCTGAGAGAAAAACAAAGCCTCAAGGTAGGAAACAAGGTACTAGGCCGCAAATACAGGTGGCACGAAATAACCGATGATTTTTGATACAGGTATGAACGATTTACACCGAGAATTCGGAGAGACACACACTGTAGGTACACACACCGTAAGCTAAATACAGTTTCGACAAAAATACAAATGTGAAACAATTACTTAACTTCGATAGCGTGGAGAGCGTGGACAGCTTCAAAAAAACGTGACCATGCCGGCAAGATCTCGCGGGATCCCTCTTGAAAATCCTCTCTATCTCTTTGCTGATGACTCCACACTTTGCCACTCCATTCCTCATATCTCAGATCGGCAGTCCGCAGCCTCCTAACTCTCTGCAGACATGGACAAAATCACAGACTGGTCAAACAAGTAGAACATGTCTTTCAATCCTGACAAATCTCACACTCTTACAATGTCTCTCCAAAAAGACCGACTGGACAACCCTCCCATCCACTTTTTGAATAATCCTCTCCAAGAAGTTCTGTCACTCAAGCTTTTGGGTCTCACTATGTGCCATGATCTTTCCTGGGAAAACCACATTTCCAAGCTGGTCTCCAAAGCCAGTCACCGACTGGGCATCCTTTGTCATGTGAGGTCCTTCCTTGGCACAACTGAGCTTCTCACGACATACAAGGCTTTCATCCACAGCTTAATGGAATACTGTTCTCCCCTCTGGGCTGGGGCTCCTGCCTCACACCTTGCTCATCTTCACGCTGTTGAAACCAAAGCTTTCAGAATCATTGGAATCTCCCGCGATGAAGCTAACTCCAAGGGCCTTTCACTCACTCACCGCAGGCAGGCAGGTAGGTGGTCTTTCTCTCTTTTACCGACTCCTATCCGGACTAGCTCCCCCAGCTCTATCTGTGCTCTGTCCCCCAAATATTCCTGCAGGTTGCACAAGATCTGCCAGTAACCCTCTTCTGGTGAAATTGCCAAAATCAAGACTCTCTGCTCAATCATTCCTCTTTACTCCCGCCGCTGGAACAAACTCCCTCACTCTCTTAAATCCCACTCCTCCCTCCAGGTCTTTAAAGTAGCTGTTCACCAACATCTCTTATCTTCCCCCATCCAAAACCGTAATCTCTTCTACCCCCGTTAATTCACCCCAAATCCACTTTTTTTTTGAAATACCGACTTTTTTCTTTCCTGGAAGTTCCAGCAGTGTCCATGTGTTTTATACTTTCCCACCCCTGCCTTCCCATGCCGCCTACCCCAAGCCCTCCCTCTCCCACAGATCTTCCATTGTCCCTGTTCCCTGCTGTTGTACTTGTGTGCTTCCCTCTCTCCCCATCTTGTCTCCCGCTCCCTTTTTTGTATGTTTTGTGCGTCCGTTTGTTGTTGTTTTTGTGATTGATGTCAGCTCTTACAGGAGCCTCGATCTTGTATACAAAAAAAATAAATGTATATTTAAAGTACAGTATTGTTACAGCCACACGACTGGTCCTGGAATGATGTTGCATTGTTGCAATGTCCCATTAATTTGAGCCATTGCAATGTCCCGTTAAACAAGTCGTTGCAATGTCGCATTAATCGAGTCGTTGCAATGTCCCATGAATCGAATCGTAGCAATATCCCATTAATCAAGTCGTTGCAATGTCCCACGAATCGAGTCGTTGCAATGTCCCATTAATCGAGTCGTAGCAATGTCCCATTAATCGAGTCGTTGCAATGTCCCATTAATCGAGTCGTTGCAATGTCCCATTAATCGAGTTGTTGCAATGTCCCATTAATTGAGTTGTTGCAATGTCCCATTAATTGAGTTGTTGCAATGTCCCATTAATTGAGTTGTTGCAATGTCCCATTAATTGAGTTGTTGCAATGTCCCATTAATTGAGTTGTTGCAATGTCCCATTAATCGAGTCGTTGCAATGTCCCATTAATTGAGTTGTTGCAATATCCCATTAATCAAGTCGTTGCAATGTCCCACGAATCGAGTCGTTGCAATGTCCCATTAATCGAGTCGTTGCAATGTCCCATTAATCGAGTCGTTGCAATGTCCCATTAATCGAGTCGTTGCAATGTCCCATTAATCGAGTCGTTGCAATGTCCCATTAATTGAGTTGTTGCAATGTCCCATTAATTTGAGCCATTGCAATGTCCCGTTAAACAAGTCGTTGCAATGTCGCATTAATCGAGTCGTTGCAATGTCCCATGAATCGAATCGTAGCAACATCCCATTAATCAAGTCGTAGCAATGTCCCATTAATCGAGTCGTTGCAATGTCCCATTAATTGAGTCGCAGCAATGTCCTATTAATCGAGTCGTTGCAATGTCCCATTAATTGAGTTGTTGCAATGTTCTCTTAATCGAGTCATTGTAATGGCCCATAAATCGTGTCGTTGTAATGGCCCAGAAATCAAGTCCTTGTGATGTCCAGTCAATTACACATCATAACAATGTCCCATTGATGGAGTGGTTGCAATGTTCCATTAACCAGCAGGGGGAGAGCTCGCTCTGTATATTTTGCTTCAACAACTACGACAGTGCGACATGTGTTAAAGCGGTTGGTTTAAAAGTAAAAGCGAGTCCTTTATATCCATATTTATTTAAATGATGGAGAAAATAAATTGCAGCCCATTTTACTCTGATATGTAGCCCAAGCCTTGTGTTCGGTAAAATGATTTTATCGACCATCTTTATAACGAGTTTCGTTGGTAATTCGCTTCATTGTCAACGTCACAATCACGAGAGAGAGATATATCTATCTATCTATCTATATATATATATATATATATATATATATACATATATCAGTCACTATGCGACCTTCATATCATCAGTGGAGAACCGCCAGCAAGGTGTCCCATACAGCTGCTGCTGCACCTTGCTGGGAGCGATACGCACCGCCTGCCACGCGGTGACGTTATCTCTGGTATCCACTCATCATATGGAGTTGACCTGGAATGTATATATATATATATATTGTTATGGATATGAGAATTGTGTTTAATTGTTGTAAAATATCACCCTCCTTCCTCCATTTGTTGTGTATAAAGGTCAAAGGTCGTTCCCGTAGTTATTCCATATACAATCACGTAGCCAATCATATATCCTTCTATACAGTTATCTCCTTATTCTATGTAGGTTAAGGCTCTGTTCCCACTAGTTAACACTGCATTGCACCGAATTCAAATGAAGTAGATTCCCTTCCAATTCCCCTTTTGTCAGCTATTGCCAACTGCATTCGCCGCTGCTGCTTTGGGGTTGCGGTTTTCGCCGCAAGACTCCATTAGCCACGAGGTAAACTCGGAGAAGAAGGGCGTGGTCACCCATCATCATCAGGGGTGGAGAAAAAGAGCCCGTGCCAGCCAACCGGCACTGCAGTGAGCGGCCCGGTAGACGTGTCCTGGAGGCCGGCGGCTTGATCGCTCCAGGCGATATAAAAGCGCGCGTGAAGCCTTTTCGCAGCAGATGCGTCGGAGAGAGAAGTGCGTAAGAAGTCCACCGGTGGTTGTTGTTGAAAGTTCAGTGGAGGAAGAGCAGTCCACCAGTTGAGTTCAGAGCTCAGTGGAGGAAGAGCAGTCCACCGAGAGTGGAGTTGAGCCCAGTGGAGGAGAAGCAGCAGAGTGGAAGTGCGTAAGAGTTCAGTTGAGGAGGAGAGAGTGAGCTCTGGAGAGGAAAGCGAATAAGAATCGGCACGCTCTGCTCGCGATACCAACCAGCACCCTGAAAACCAACCAGGGCGGGCACGCGAACCAACCAGGGCGGGTCTTCGGATCTCCCTGTCGCCCGTTCTGTAAACCAGAGTGCGAGGAGTCGGAGCTGTCACCTCCAGCCCTGCCGTTTGCACAGACCTGAACCTTCTCATCCCTCCACCCATTCCTGCCATTCCATCCTTTTGTGTACGTGAGTTTGTTTTGTATGTCTTGTCCCTGGGAGTAAGTTAAGCCTGTTTAGATAAGTTAATAATTGCACTGTCTTCTTCTTCTGTATTTTATTTTCTTATCTTTCCTCCTCCTTGGTTTCTTTTGGGTGTACATAATAGGAAGAAATAAATCATATTTGTATTTCCTACCTTGCTGTCTTCCTCTTCTTCACAACCGTCGTCTTTGTCTTTTCCCCATGGAAAACCTGTGGCACGATTTGGCCAACGTTCCAGGATCGGGTCTAGTCCTTGTTAATAGTTCATGCCGTGGTTGCTAAAACCGCTCGGCAATTAACATCTGTCCAGGGTACGAACGGGGCTGTGCACCTACCTTTCCGGAGGTAGCTGGGCAGCGTCAGGGACCCCGTCGGTCAGTCATAAACGAGGGGATTAATCCCCCCTCGATAAGGGGAACAGCGGCCGACGTTGGGTTCCGTAACAATATATATATATATATATATATATATATATATATATATATATATATATATATATATATATACAGTCACGTGAAAAAGTAAGTACACCCCATGTAAAGTTTTGACTTTTTCAACATATATCAACATACAGCTATTTGATCTTCATTTCAACAATATTGATAGATAAAGGTGATATATAAAAATAATAACCACCTTTAGAGGCCATTTTTCCCCACAAAGCGGGGGTTTGCCTTTTTCGGGAACCGTGGTTGTTGTTGTTTTTTGGTCCCCTTTTTGAAGCAATGTTTTACGGCCGGATGCCCTTCCTGCCGCCAACCCTTTTTGTCGCCTTTTACGACAAGCAGGGAATCACCAGTGAACTGGTTCTCAATTTGCCGACCTCGGAAGGATGACAGGCTGAGTCAACCCCCCTGGCGTTAATTCAGCGATTGACCGGGATTCGAACCCAGGATCCTGGGATCCTTAGCCGGCACCCTAGCCGCTAGCCCAACACCAGGGACTTGTTGGGACAAGAACCAGGGACAAGAACCTGATACCAACTGGAAAGCATGGTGGTGGAAATATTATGGTTTGGGGCAACTTTGCTGCAGCAGGGCCTGGGCAGCTCACCATATAATATAACAAATATCATGAAACATTTACATTTTGTAGTCCATTGTATAATTTAAATAAAGACAAATGCAAATTTCGCAAGTGGAAAAAGTAAGTACACCCCTACATTTATCACTGCTTCAAATACCTAAAATTAGAATCAGGTGCACCAGCTCAGGTGCAAATGATTAGAACATCGTTAGAGAGGATCTTGGAGGAACCTGTCTTATTTAAACCTCAGACATTTAGTTGGGGTTGTTCTTTGTTGTTGAAGTGTGCAGCGTCACCATGCCGAGATCAAAAGAGCTCTCTGGGGCCTTCAGAAAGAAGGTTATAGATGCCTGCGAGTCTGGGAAGGGATTTAAAAAGATCTCCAAACAATTTGAAATCAATCATTCGACTGTCCGAAAGATCATCTACAAGTGGAGAAGATTCCAAACAACTGCCAACTTGTTCAGGCCAGGCCGCCCGAGCACGTTCAGCCCGAGAGCAGACCGCAAGATGCTGAAAGAAGTCTCTAAGAGCCCCAGAATGTCATCACGGGACCTGCAGGTAGCTCTTGCCACTGTTGATGTCAAAGTGCACGAGTCTACCATTAGAAAGAGGCTGCACAAATTTGATCTACATGGGAGGTGTGCCAGGAGGAAACCTTTGCTGTCCAGAAGGAACATCAGGGCAAGACTAAAGTTTGCCAATGAACACCGAGGCAAAGGACAGCACTTCTGGAACAATGTGCTCTGGACAGATGAGTCAAAGGTAGAGCTATTTGGCCACAGTACCAGAAGACATGTTTGGCGAAATCCAAAGACAGCATTTGACCACAAGAACCTGATACCAACTGTAAAGCATGGTGGCGGAAATATTATGGTTTGGGGCAGCTTTGCTGCATCAAGGCCTGGGCAGCTCACCATCATAGAATCCACTATGAATTCTTCATTGTACCAGAGGGTGCTTGAGGATAATGTGAGGCCATCTGTCAGAAAGCTGAAGCGCAACCGAAGGTGGACCTTGCAACATGACAATGACCCTAAACATACCAGTAAATCCACCAAGGAATGGCTGCAAATAAAGAAATGGAGGGTTCTGGAATGGCCAAGTCAAAGCCCGGATCTAAATCCCATCGAGATGTTGTGGGGGGATTTGAAACGAGCTGTGCATGCAAGAAACCCCTCAAACATCGCACAGCTGAAAGAATTCTGAATGGAGGAGTGGGCAAAAATTTCTCCCAGTCGATGTCAGAGACTGGTCGACAGTTATAAGAAACGCCTACAGGAGGTTGTTTCTGCCAAAGGGGGCAATACCACCTATAAGAGCCAAGGGTGTACTTACTTTTTCCACATGCGAAATTTGCATTTATGTTTATTTCAATTATACAATTGACTACAAAATGTAAATATTTCATGATATTTGTTATATTATATCAACTTTATCTGTCAATATTGTTGAAATGAAGATCAAGTACCTGTATGTTGAAATATGTTGAAAAGGTCAAAACTTTAAATGGGGTGCACTTACTTTTTCACGTGACTATATATACAGGGTGAGTCAAAAGTAGCGCCAGATTTCTATTTATTAACAATTATTTATTATTAACAATATTAACAATATTTATTATTAACAATTATTATGAACAACAACAACATTATTAACAATAATTATTATATATATATATATATACTTTTTTGCAAACTCCAAGCAGGCTTTCATGTGTCTTTCACTGAGGAGAGGCTTATATATTGTTGCGAATATGGAATTTGACCTCCATATCCGCTTGTAAATATTCCCCTATTTTCTCCAATACTCCCCAACTTTCCCCAATCCCCCATTCCCTAGTCCCATTGCATGTAAATAACAATCAGTAGAGCCGACCTTCCCCTTATTCCCCCATTAAATGTCGTGCCCAGGTCCACCGCACCACACGTAGACAACTTTCGGACATCTTCCTAGTTATTCTTATTCTATGTCAGTTAAGGCCTCGTCTCCATTAATTATGACTCTTCGTTGCACCAGAATGTGATTATATGGCATCAGTAGTGAGTTTAGGACCTTTCCCATACCTCCTTCCATCTTCTTCCCCAACAATTACAACAACAACAGAGGAGATGGCGGCGGAGCGGGGGAGGATGCGTCCTCCCACCGGCTCGATTAGCTCCAGACCATGCGCTCCACGGGGTTACCACGAAGGGGCTCCTTGTCAGCTCCTCGTCACGGGCGGAGCCTGGTAAACCCCCCCGCACGCACCCAATGAGAAGCAACGTGCCGATTCCACGAGGCGGAGCTAACGAGCCGAGGGCGTGTGACTCCCCGCCGGATATACGCGGCCACGTAGCGGACGTGAGAGAGATGCGCACCCAGCTTGGAGAAGGAAAGCCACCTGCGAGCGCTGAGAGAGATGCGCACCCAGCTTGGAGAAGGAAAGCCACCTGCGAGCGCTGAGAGAGATGCGCACCCAGCTTGGAGAAGGAAAGCCACCTGCGAGCGCTGAGTCAGATGCGCCCCCAGCTGGAGAAGGAAGGACCTGCGAGCGCTGAAACAGATGCGCCTGAACTACGGAGAGCAGAGGAAGCCACCGCCACCCCCAGCGCGACGATACCTCCCCGCATCTTTGGACCGGACCGGACCGTACTGGACCCTGCTTTGAGCCAAGAGTGCACCTTGAGCCATCGATACCCGCTGTCCTTTTCATCAACCCCCGTGTGAGTCAGCCTTGTCCCGTTTGTCTGTCGTCTGTCCGGGGTTAATATAAGAGTGTGTCTAAGTGCTTGTCTTTCTATGCTGTCCCTCTTGTAGTTGTAATCTAACCTTTCGCCTTAATATAACCTCCTCCGGAGGTCTTGAGAACTGAACCCCTGGTGTCGTATTGTGTTATTGTAATCCAGCCGGGTGTCTTCTTTTTCTTATTGAGCCAGCGTAGCGCGGCTTTGTCGACGTTCGAGTACAATCGGGTAATTTGTGCGGACACGACGGCCATTCCGCTCGGCCCACCTTAACATCAAAGTCGTGTCTGTAACAATTGGTGTCGAGGAGTGAGATTCGGACCCGGGACTAAATTAGTTAGGCCCAAATTTTGGGAGGGAAAATCGATTCGGAGCGCGTACTGCGCTCGACAAAATCGATTCGGAGCGCGTACTGCGCTCGACAAAATCGATCCGGAGCGCGGTCCCGCGGTTACTGCGCTCGACGAAATTATAACAGCAAAATTTGGATTTGTGTTACGAAACTCGAATTTTGAAAGTCGCGCTATGGCGGATCAAGACGGCTGGGGTCCGGTAGGGGAGAGTGAAGCAGGGTCGGTCCAGGACCAAATTGAGACACGTGAGGAGAGCGAAACAGCGGGGGTAGCAGACGCGCGAAATGGCGCCTCGCACATAGCTACGGTGGCCGCACCCGCTGCACAAGTGGGAGGGATGGCCCAGATGCAGGTCCTCATGGAGCAATTTATGGCGCAAATGCAGGCGTCCCTCAAACTGCAGAGTAACCAATTGGGGGTAATGGGGAACCGGATGGAGGCTCAGAGTGAGCAAATGGGGGTAATGAGGGACGAAGCGAGGGCTCAGAGTGAGCAATTGGGGGTAATGAGGGACGAAGCGAGGGGTACCGGTGAGGGGTTAGACAACGGGATAAAAGAAGTGAAAAATGGGTTAATGGGGGTAGAAAATAGAATGGCTGCCCAGGAGAATCAGATAGAGGGAGTGAAAAATGGGTTAGAGGGGTTAGAAAACAGTATGGAAGGCAAATTGAGGGACATGAGGGACCAAGCGGAAAGGGAAGTTAAACAAATGGAGCAGCAGATAGAGGGGGTCAGAATGGGGGTAGAAACGAAATTGGATGCTCACAGGGAGGAAATGGAGCAGATGAGGGTGGCATCTGGGCAGGAGATGCAAGTGATGGGAGAGGAGATCAGAAGAGGAGTGAGTGAGGAGGTCGGAGGAGTGCGCGAGGAGGTGAGGCACTGTAAGGAGCGCATGGAGAAGGAGGTGAGAAAGGGGACTGTAAAATTGCAAGGGGGTATAGAGGAGTTGACGCTGGGAGTAGAACAACTGACAGTGGGACAAAAGGAGTTGGGGGAACAGGTAAAGAAGAACACAGCGGTAATAGAGGGGTTAAAATCGACGCAGAAGGAGATGAAAAAGGACGTAGGGGTAATTAAAAAAGAGTGTCAGACGGTACATGAGGACCTGACGAGGAAAATGGACAAGGTGGTAGAGGTAATGGAGGTTAAAGAGCGGGAGGTGCGGGAGCACATAGAAAAAAATAAAGTGGAGTTAGAGGAAGAACTTAAAGGGGCGCACGAAGAGATGAAGGAGATGAAGCAAAAATTAGAAGAAGTGGAAGAAGGGGTGAGCGAAATTAAAAAGCGACGGAGAGGGGATAAGAAAGAGATAAAAGAGGAGATAAAAGAATTGGTCCAGAGTCTGTGTTCGGATCGTGATGATGTGCTCATTAACCGGATGAGGGATTCGCAGGTGATGGAGGAGAAGCGAAGAGGAAGAGGACCCGGTGTAAGTGGTGACCAATATGGTCGTGCGTATGATGCGCCAGGGGATTTAATAAGCTTGGGGGTCGAGATAGACCCGGGTGTTCGTGAGAGGCCGTTGGTGAAGTGTGCGACAGGTCTGGTGTGCGAAAATGGAGGTGTGCAAGAAAGTCCGACTCTGGGGTGTGTGAGGAAAAAGTGCGTGCCAAGGAGTGAGTGTGCTGGCGAGAGTGAGTCGGTCGTAGCGCGTGTGCGAGGGAGCACATGGAAGCGTGGTGTGGTAAGTGTTACAGAGGGTGTGACGGGAGAGTGTGCGCGAGAAAGGTGTGTGACGGACAGGTGCATGAGGAAAGAGTGCGCTGTCAAAAGTAAGGAAGAATGCACACCTGTGGTGAGTGTTACAGAGGGTGTGACGGGAGAGTGTGCGCAAGAGTGTGCGCGAGAAAGGTGTGTGACGGACAGGTGCATGAGGAAAGAGTGTGCTGTCAGAAGTAAGGAAGAGTGTCCACCTGTGGTGAGTGTTACAGAGGGTGTAACGGGAGAGTGTGCGCGAGAAAGGTGTGTGACGGACAGGTGCATGAGGAAAGAGTGCGCTGTCAGAAGTAAGGAAGAGTGTCCACCTGTGGTGAGGGTTACAGAGGGTGTAACGGGAGAGTGTGCGCGAGGAAGGTGTGTAACGGACAGGTGCATGAGGAAAGAGTGTGCTGTCAAGAGTAAGGGTGAGTGCGCTGTCACGAGTGGAGGTGAAAGTAGTGAGAGTGACATGGAGCGTGAGTTAGTTGTGACAGGTGAGCGAGGATGTACACCTGGGATGGAAGGATGCACACCTGGAATGGTAGAGCGTGAGTGGGAATGCACGCTGGAGTTGGTGGTGAGGCACGTGGTTGGGTGTGCGAATGAGAGCACACCTGTGATTGTCACAGAGGAGGTGACCGAGGAGGGGGCGCGAAGAGGTGTATTGGTGAGGTGTGCGAGCGACGAATGTGTGCCAAAGTGTTCGGTGGTCAGGTGTGTGACCAAGGCTGTGAGTGGAATGAGTGTACCTGGGTGTGTAAGGAAAGGTACGAGGAGCATGGGCACGGCTGGATGTGTGAGCAAGGAACGGGCTGCGGGGTGTAAGCGTCCAGGTGAAGCATCGACGTTACACGGGTTAGAGGTTAGAGCGACTTTTAGCCGAAGCAGGCCCTCGGTGCGTGCCGGGCCTCGCTTTGAACGGCCGCGTCCAGGCTCCACTAGGCGGAGCTGGCAGCCCGATAGAAAGGGTCGTCATGGCGACCACTTTTTGGTGAGACGTGCCGGCAGGTCGAGATCGGGGCATTGGATGGCTCCGTGCCGAGAAGGTGCGTGGGATCTCGGGCCGGGTAAACCTCCTTCCCTGCACCGAAGGCAGGATGCAGCCAGCCACTGGCACAGAACAACCAGCATCCATTGCTTGGCTTTACGAAGCCGGGCTTTGGACGGGAATTGGCGCACCGAGAGGTATTAGTGAGTAGACGGGTGATGAGGTTAGTGTTTTGGACCCAAAATTAGAGAAAAACAAAATTTGATGATTGGCAAGGGATTGGCAGTAGTGATTGGCAGATGATGGGCAGTGATTGGCAAATTTTTAATTTGTTGAAATTTGATGTGCAAAATTGGTAGTGAGAGACCCCCGATGTGGTGGGATGGCAAATCCACCATCCCTCACAGGTGGGGGCAAAGGAGCAATAGTTTATGGGGTGTATGGCAGTGAAAACTAGCCCGGGTGGGTTAGGTTATATTGTAGGGATCTAGAAAGATGACATTAGGTAACGTTAAGTTTAGTTAGTGACTGATACCTGTAGTGGGGACGCAGGTAGATTAGTATGGATGATAATGACGAGGGAGCGCAATAGTTTAAAGGGACGACTGGGAAGCGCAAGTTTCAGAAGGGAGTAGTTAGCTGAGATGATGCCGTGTGTGTGTGAGAATTGAACAGGTGTGATTGCACAGGTGTGCAACTGGACAGGTGTGTGGAGCAGTGTATGAGTAGTGAGTGTGTGGATCAGCGCGAATGCGCTTGGGGAGAGAAGGGTGCAGGTGGCACCAGGTGTGAGAGCACAGGTGTGCGAGTACAGGTGTGTGGAGAGAGTTGGAGTAAGTGGTATGGAGTGGTGTGCGTGGTGCGAAGGTGTGGATGGGGGAAGAGTGGACCCCTTTCACGAGTACCCGGGGCGGGTAGTGTAAGTGTTAGGTAGAGGGTGCAGGTAAATTGTGGTTGGATATTGGCATTTGTGGTGCGGTGGCAGAATGGTGTTGTGGATGGGTGCATTAGTGTTGTGGAAATGGCTGGGCGTGTAGCCTGTTAGTGCGTGTAGTTGGTTGGGCACTCCACCACTGTGAGGATGTCGGCCAGGTGAGGCCGCAGGTGGGCTCTGGGAGCCGGTAGTTGTGAGTGGGTGCCTGAGGATCCCGGGTGTGGATCGGGCAGCCCAGTGCCAGAGAGGGCACCGAGTGGGGAGAGTGCCAGAGGGCCTTCCCCAGGTAGTTAGGTTAGGGCAAGGAGCAGGTAAGCTCGGAGGCAACTGCAGTGGTGGAGGTGTGCAGGTGGGTAGACCCACTGGGAGAGGTACACGCCGCAGCCCAGAAATTGTGCGAGGGCACCGGGAGATGAATCGGGGGAGTGAGACCCCAAATTGAAGCGCACCACAGTCGGGCCAATGGGAATTGGTTTTTAGAACCCATAGTGTAAGGGGGCCAATGGTTTGGCCGGAGAAAGACCCCGGGTAGTGTAAAGTTGTTAAAGTCATTTAGGAAATAGTTAGGATTGAAGAACCTGTCGCACCATACGCAGCCACTTACCTGTGGTGATGATGATGACTCCACACCTGTGTTTTCTTTGTTTTGTTGCAGGAGATGAATCGCTGTGTGGATTTGTGAGACGCATCACGACGTGGATGAGACATTGGAGTGATTCCATCTCTCCCTCCCTAGGAGGGACTGATGATGAATTGGTGATGGCAAATTTTGATGTGCAGTTGGAGATGGCAAATTTTGATGAGAGTTGAAAATGGCAAATTTGATTGGTTAGGAGGGAGAGAAGACGAATTTGGTTTATGGGAGGAACGGGGAAGACAGTAGGGATGTTTGTCGATTTGTAAAGTAGATGTTTATGAGTAGTGTTGTGTTGTGTGGATACAGTAAGGGGTAAGGGAGGGGCCATGTAGGTTACCTGGTGGGGGGGGGGGGGGGGGGAAATAGCGTACCTTTTTCACCTGTTTCCCATGTGCCCCCAGTGTGCATCACCTTACATTGCGTGCACTTTTGCGCCCTTACCACCTTACTCACTTGTTTCTTCTTTTGTCTCCCACCTCCGAGGATCTGGCTTTGGGGTAGAGAGAGAGGAGAGAGAGGTGCTGGCTGCGCAGTTGTGGGCCTGCACTTTCGCTGTTTGCTGCCGGGATCGATACACCATATGGACCGCAATGTTTGTGGCCACCCACAATGGACCGCAGTTCGTTTGCGGCCAAGCACCACCCGGGGATGGACCTATGGGTCAACGTGGCACCTATGCCATACAGGTGAACCACTTTTAGTTACCACCAAGTGCACCACAAGAAGAGCAAGAGACACCTGCAGGGTTAGGGGTTGTCGAATTTATTTTTATACCAATGAACAATGGTGACTGCACCGGATGGTGCTGACTGTGTGGTGGGGTGGTGCTTTTGATGCTGGGAAAGGGTGCTCTGCACGTTATTAAAGGCCGTCGGCCACAGAGCACTCGTGGGTTGGTGTATCGATGCTGGCAAGCGCGCTCTCTCTATGCATAACATCTGCATGTGTCCCTCCAAAAACAGGTCCTGGATCGTAGTGTAAATAGCAGCGTAGTCTTGTAAATAATGCTCCCTACCGGCTGTATGTTTAGTTTGAGAATTCTTTCCGGATTCGGTTATCCTGTGGGTGTGTTTCTGTGAGGAGAAGGGTGCAACGTCGCAGGGGGACATATTTACTCATTTGTGAATATCTGTAAAACTGTCGCACTCAGGGTAGAGTTAATAGTAGAGGGAACTACATTGCGTGCCACACTAAAGTAGGTAAAAATTTATCGGGTCGGGACGCCCCGAGGGTAGAGAAGGGTGCAATGTTGCGAATATGGAATTTGACCTCCATATCCGCTTGTAAATATTCCCCTATTTTCTCCAATACTCCCCAACTTTCCCCAATCCCCCATTCCCTAGTCCCATTGCATGTAAATAACAATCAGTAGAGCCGACCTTCCCCTTATTCCCCCATTAAATGTCGTGCCCAGGTCCACCGCACCACACGTAGACAACTTTCGGACATCTTCCTAGTTATTCTTATTCTATGTCAGTTAAGGCCTCGTCTCCATTAATTATGACTCTTCGTTGCACCAGAATGTGATTATATGGCATCAGTAGTGAGTTTAGGACCTTTCCCATACCTCCTTCCATCTTCTTCCCCAACAATTACAACAACAACAGAGGAGATGGCGGCGGAGCGGGGGAGGATGCGTCCTCCCACCGGCTCGATTAGCTCCAGACCATGCGCTCCACGGGGTTACCACGAAGGGGCTCCTTGTCAGCTCCTCGTCACGGGCGGAGCCTGGTAAACCCCCCCGCACGCACCCAATGAGAAGCAACGTGCCGATTCCACGAGGCGGAGCTAACGAGCCGAGGGCGTGTGACTCCCCGCCGGATATACGCGGCCACGTAGCGGACGTGAGAGAGATGCGCACCCAGCTTGGAGAAGGAAAGCCACCTGCGAGCGCTGAGAGAGATGCGCACCCAGCTTGGAGAAGGAAAGCCACCTGCGAGCGATGAGAGAGATGCGCACCCAGCTTGGAGAAGGAAAGCCACCTGCGAGCGCTGAGTCAGATGCGCCCCCAGCTGGAGAAGGAAGGACCTGCGAGCGCTGAAACAGATGCGCCTGAACTACGGAGAGCAGAGGAAGCCACCGCCACCCCCAGCGCGACGATACCTCCCCGCATCTTTGGACCGGACCGGACCGTACTGGACCCTGCTTTGAGCCAAGAGTGCACCTTGAGCCATCGATACCCGCTGTCCTTTTCATCAACCCCCGTGTGAGTCAGCCTTGTCCCGTTTGTCTGTCGTCTGTCCGGGGTTAATATAAGAGTGTGTCTAAGTGCTTGTCTTTCTATGCTGTCCCTCTTGTAGTTGTAATCTAACCTTCCGCCTTAATATAACCTCCTCCGGAGGTCTTGAGAACTGAACCCCTGGTGTCGTATTGTGTTATTGTAATCCAGCCGGGTGTCTTCTTTTTCTTATTGAGCCAGCATCGCGCGGCTTCGTCAACGTTCGAGTACAATCGGGTAATTTGTGCGGACACGACGGCCATTCCGCTCGGCCCACCTTAACATCAAAGTCGTGTCTGTAACAATATATACAGTGCATTCAGAGAGTATTCAGACCCCTTCACTTTTTTCACATTTTATTATGTTGCAGTCTCATGCTGAAATCGTTTAAATTCATTTTTTCCCTCATCAATCTACACTCAATACCCCATAATGACAAAGAGAAAACAGGATTTTAGAAAGTTTTGCAAATTTATTAAAAAGAAAAACTGAAATATCACATTGACATAAGTATTCATACCCTTTGCTATGACACTTGAAATTTAGCTCAGGTGCCTCCCATTTCTCTTGATCATCTTTGAGATGTTTCTACACCTTGATTGGAGTCCACCTGTGGTAAATTCAATTGATTGGACATGATTTGGAAAGGCACATAACTGTCTATATAAGGTCTCACAGCTGATAATGCATATCAGAGCAAAAACCAAGCCATGAGGTCGAAGGAACTGCCTGCAGAACTCAGAGACAGGATTGTGTCGAGGAACAGATCTGGGGAAGCCTACAAAAAAAAAATCTCTGCTGCATCGAAGGTTCCCAAGAGCACAGTGGCCTCAATAATTCTTAAATGGAAGAAGTTTGGAACAACCAGGACTCTTCCTAGAGCTGGCCGCCCGGCCAAACTGAGCAATCGGGGGAGAAGGGCATTGGTAAGAGAGGTGACCAAGAACCCGATGGTCACTCTGGCTGAGCTCCAGAGATCCTGTGTGGAGATGGGAGAAACTTCCAGAAGGACAACCATCACTGCAATACTCCACTGATCTGGGCTTTATGGCAGAGTGGCCAGACAGAAGCCAAACAGTTCAATCTAGGTTTCATCAGACCACAGAATCTTGTTTCTCACAGTCTGAGTCCTTTCGGTGCTTTTTTGCAAACTCCAAGTGGGCTTTTGCAAACTCCAAACCATGACAAAACAGCAACTCAGGTGCAGTCATCCATCTATATATCTACATATCTGGGCAGTGTCTGTGTTGTCACTGAACTACTCCCTCAAACTTTTGTTTCCGTGGTTGTGAAGTGTTTTAATAACGTGGTGGTGACGTGTTTTGAATCACGTAGGTGGTGAGGTGTTTTGAATTACGTGGTGGTGAGGTGTTTTGAATTAGGTGGGGGTGAGGTGTTTTAAATTACGTGGGCATGAGGTGTTTTAAATTACGTGGTGGTGAGGTGTTTTAAATTATGTGGTGGTGAGGTGTTTTGAATTACGTGGTGGTGAGGTGTTTTGAATTAGGTGGTGGTGAGGTGTTTTGAATTAATTGCTGGTGAGGTGTTTTGAATTACGTTGTGGTGAGGTGTAATCGTTCCAAACTTCCAGTCTGCACCTACCCCTCCCGTATGTATGTACTGAGGGGTTCTTTTTTGAATTATATATATTTTTTCAATGTAAATCTTCAACCTAAAGTGCTTATAAAAATGTAATATCACAAACACTACAAATAAATTTGTGCAAAAAAATTGTTTGTATTATGATTGGTGTAAATCATGACAACACAGCAACTCAGGTACAGTCATTATCCTCAGCTAAAATAAGTCCGTTCCTCTGTGACGACGCGTGGTGAGGCGAGCGGAGCGAGCCGAGCCAACCTAGTAATATATATATTATAGGCTAAATTTGGTCACGTTTTTGAGAGATTTACATGTTTTAGGCAAAATTCGGTCACGTTTTTGAGAGATTTACATGTTTTAGGCTAAATTCGGTCACGTTTTTGAGAGATTTACATGTTTTAGGCAAAATTTGGTCACGTTTTTGAGAGATTTACATGTTTTAGGCAAAATTTGGTCACGTTTTTGAGAGATTTACATGTTTTAGGCAAAATTTGGTCACGTTTTTGAGAGATTTACATGTTTTAGGCAAAATTCGGTCACGTTTTTGAGAGATTTACATGTTTTAGGCTAAATTTGGTAACGTTTTTGAGAGATTTCCATGTTTTAGGCAAAATTTGGTCACGTTTTTGAGAGTTTACATGTTTTAGGCTAAATTTGGTCACGTTTTTGAGAGATTTACATGTTTTAGGCAAAATTCGGTCACGTTTTTGAGAGATTTACATGTTTTAGGCAAAATTCGGTCACGTTTTTGAGAGATTTACATGTTTTAGGCTAAATTTGGTCACGTTTTTGAGAGATTTACATGTTTTAGGCTAAATTTGGTCACGTTTTTGAGAGATTTACATGTTTTAGGCTAAATTCGGTCACGTTTTTGAGAGATTTACATGTTTTAGGCAAAATTCGGTCACGTTTTTGAGAGATTTACATGTTTTAGGCAAAATTCGGTCACGTTTTTGAGAGATTTCCATGTTTTAGGCAAAATTTGGTCACGTTTTTGAGAGATTTCCATGTTTTAGGCAAAATTTGGTCACGTTTTTGAGAGATTTCCATGTTTTAGGCAAAATTTGGTCACGTTTTTGAGAGATTTACATGTTTTAGGCAAAATTTGGTCACGTTTTTGAGAGATTTACATGTTTTAGGCTAAATTTGGTCACGTTTTTGAGAGATTTACATGTTTTAGGCTAAATTTGGTCACGTTTTTGAGAGATTTACATGTTTTAGGCTAAATTTGGTCACGTTTTTGAGAGATTTACATGTTTTAGGCTAAATTTGGTCACGTTTTTGAGAGATTTACATGTTTTAGGCAAAATTCGGTCACGTTTTTGAGAGATTTACATGTTTTAGGCTAAATTTGGTCACGTTTTTGAGAGATTTACATGTTTTAGGCTAAATTTGGTCACGTTTTTGAGAGATTTACATGTTTTAGGCAAAATTCGGTCACGTTTTTGAGAGATTTACATGTTTTAGGCAAAATTCGGTCACGTTTTTGAGAGTTTACATGTTTTAGGCAAAATTCGGTCACGTTTTTGAGAGATTTCCATGTTTTAGGCTAAATTTGGTCACGTTTTTGAGAGATTTCCATGTTTTAGGCTAAATTTGGTCACGTTTTTGAGAGATTTCCATGTTTTAGGCTAAATTTGGTCACGTTTTTGAGAGATTTACATGTTTTAGGCTAAATTTGGTCACGTTTTTGAGAGATTTACATGTTTTAGGCAAAATTTGGTCACGTTTTTGAGAGATTTACATGTTTTAGGCAAAATTCGGTCACGTTTTTGAGAGATTTACATGTTTTAGGCAAAATTCGGTCACGTTTTTGAGAGATTTACATGTTTTAGGCAAAATTCGGTCACGTTTTTGAGAGATTTACATGTCTTAGGCTAAGTTTGGTCACGTTTTTGAGAGATTTCCATGTTTTAGGCTAAATTTGGTCACGTTTTTGAGAGATTTCCATGTTTTAGGCAAAATTTGGTCACGTTTTTGAGAGATTTACATGTTTTGGGCAAAATTTGGTCACGTTTTTGAGAGATTTACATGTTTTAGGCAAAATTCGGTCACGTTTTTGAGAGATTTACATGTTTTAGGCTAAATTTGGTCACGTTTTTGAGAGATTTACATGTTTTAGGCTAAATTTGGTCACGTTTTTGAGAGATTTACATGTTTTAGGCTAAATTTGGTCACGTTTTTGAGAGATTTACATGGTTTCGGCTAAATTCGGTCACGTTTTTGAGAGATTTACATGTTTTAGGCAAAATTCGGTCACGTTTTTGAGAGATTTACATGTTTTAGGCAAAATTCGGTCACGTTTTTGAGAGATTTACATGTTTTAGGCTAAATTCGGTCACGTTTTTGAGAGATTTACATGTTTTAGGCTAAATTTGGTCACGTTTTTGAGAGATTTACATGTTTTAGGCTAAATTTGGTCACGTTTTTGAGAGATTTACGTGTTTTAGGCAAAATTGGTTCACGTTTTTGAGAGATTTACATGTTTTAGGCTAAATTTGGTCACGTTTTTGAGAGATTTACATGTTTTAGGCAAAATTCGGTCACGTTTTTGAGAGATTTACATGTTTTAGGCTAAATTTGGTCACGTTTTTGAGAGATTTACATGTTTTAGGCAAAATTCGGTCACGTTTTTGAGAGATTTACATGTTTTAGGCAAAATTCGGTCACGTTTTTGAGAGATTTACATGTTTTAGGCAAAATTCGGTCACGTTTTTGAGAGATTTACATGTTTTAGGCAAAATTTGGTCACGTTTTTGAGAGATTTACATGTTTTAGGCTAAATTTGGTCACGTTTTTGAGAGATTTACATGTTTTAGGCTAAATTTGGTCACGTTTTTGAGAGATTTACATGTTTTAGGCTAAATTTGGTCACGTTTTTGAGAGATTTACATGTTTTAGGCTAAATTTGGTCACGTTTTTGAGAGATTTACATGTTTTAGGCTAAATCTGGTCACGTTTTTGAGAGATTTACATGTTTTAGGCTAAATTTGGTCACGTTTTTGAGAGATTTACATGTTTTCGGCAAAATTCTGTCACGTTTTTGAGAGATTTACATGTTTTAGGCAAAATTCGGTCACGTTTTTGAGAGATTTACATGTTTTAGGCAAAATTCGTTCACGTTTTTGAGAGATTTACATGTTTTAGGCTAAATTCGGTCACGTTTTTGAGAGATTTACATGTTTTAGGCTAAATTCGGTCACGTTTTTGAGAGATTTACATGTTTTAGGCTAAATTTGGTCACGTTTTTGAGAGATTTACATGTTTTAGTCTAAATTTGGTCACGTTTTTGAGAGATTTACGTGTTTTAGGCTAAATTTGGTCACGTTTTTGAGAGATTTACGTGTTTTAGGCTAAATTTGGTCACGTTTTTGAGAGATTTACATGTTTTAGGCTAAATTTGGTCACGTTTTTGAGAGATTTACATGTTTTAGGCTAAATTTGGTCACGTTTTTGAGAGATTTACATGTTTTAGGCAAAATTCTGTCACGTTTTTGAGAGATTTACATGTTTTAGGCAAAATTCTGTCACGTTTTTGAGAGATTTACATGTTTTAGGCAAAATTCGGTCACGTTTTTGAGAGATTTACATGTTTTAGGCAAAATTCGGTCACGTTTTTGAGAGATTTACATGTTTTAGGCAAAATTCGGTCACGTTTTTGAGAGATTTACATGTTTTAGGCTAAATTCGGTCACGTTTTTGAGAAATTTACATGTCTTAGGCTAAATTTGGTCACGTTTTTGAGAGATTTACATGTTTTAGGCTAAATTTGGTCACGTTTTTGAGAGATTTACATGGTTTCGGCTAAATTCGGTCACGTTTTTGAGAGATTTACATGTTTTAGGCAAAATTCGGTCACGTTTTTGAGAGATTTACATGTTTTAGGCAAAATTCGGTCACGTTTTTGAGAGATTTACATGTTTTAGGCTAAATTCGGTCACGTTTTTGAGAGATTTACATGTTTTAGGCTAAATTCGGTCACGTTTTTGAGAGATTTACATGTTTTAGGCTAAATTTGGTCACGTTTTTGAGAGATTTACGTGTTTTAGGCAAAATTGGTTCACGTTTTTGAGAGATTTACATGTTTTAGGCTAAATTTGGTCACGTTTTTGAGAGATTTACATGTTTTAGGCAAAATTCGGTCACGTTTTTGAGAGATTTACATGTTTTAGGCTAAATTTGGTCACGTTTTTGAGAGATTTACATGTTTTAGGCAAAATTAGGTCACGTTTTTGAGAGATTTACATGTTTTAGGCAAAATTCGGTCACGTTTTTGAGAGATTTACATGTTTTAGGCAAAATTCGGTCACGTTTTTGAGAGATTTACATGTTTTAGGCAAAATTTGGTCACGTTTTTGAGAGATTTACATGTTTTAGGCTAAATTTGGTCACGTTTTTGAGAGATTTACATGTTTTAGGCTAAATTTGGTCACGTTTTTGAGAGATTTACATGTTTTAGGCTAAATTTGGTCACGTTTTTGAGAGATTTACATGTTTTAGGCTAAATTTGGTCACGTTTTTGAGAGATTTACATGTTTTAGGCTAAATCTGGTCACGTTTTTGAGAGATTTACATGTTTTAGGCTAAATTTGGTCACGTTTTTGAGAGATTTACATGTTTTCGGCAAAATTCTGTCACGTTTTTGAGAGATTTACATGTTTTAGGCAAAATTCGGTCACGTTTTTGAGAGATTTACATGTTTTAGGCAAAATTCGTTCACGTTTTTGAGAGATTTACATGTTTTAGGCTAAATTCGGTCACGTTTTTGAGAGATTTACATGTTTTAGGCTAAATTCGGTCACGTTTTTGAGAGATTTACATGTTTTAGGCTAAATTTGGTCACGTTTTTGAGAGATTTACATGTTTTAGGCTAAATTTGGTCACGTTTTTGAGAGATTTACGTGTTTTAGGCTAAATTTGGTCACGTTTTTGAGAGATTTACGTGTTTTAGGCTAAATTTGGTCACGTTTTTGAGAGATTTACATGTTTTAGGCTAAATTTGGTCACGTTTTTGAGAGATTTACATGTTTTAGGCTAAATTTGGTCACGTTTTTGAGAGATTTACATGTTTTAGGCTAAATTTGGTCACGTTTTTGAGAGATTTACATGTTTTAGGCAAAATTCTGTCACGTTTTTGAGAGATTTACATGTTTTAGGCAAAATTCTGTCACGTTTTTGAGAGATTTACATGTTTTAGGCAAAATTCGGTCACGTTTTTGAGAGATTTACATGTTTTAGGCAAAATTCGGTCACGTTTTTGAGAGATTTACATGTTTTAGGCAAAATTCGGTCACGTTTTTGAGAGATTTACATGTTTTAGGCTAAATTCGGTCACGTTTTTGAGAAATTTACATGTCTTAGGCTAAATTTGGTCACGTTTTTGAGAGATTTACATGTTTTAGGCTAAATTTGGTCACGTTTTTGAGAGATTTACATGTTTTAGGCAAAATTCGGTCACGTTTTTGAGAGATTTACATGTTTTAGGCAAAATTTGGTCACGTTTTTGAGAGATTTACATGTTTTAGGCTAAATTTGGTCACGTTTTTGAGAGATTTACATGTTTTAGGCAAAATTCGGTCACGTTTTTGAGAGATTTACATGTTTTAGGCTAAATTTGGTCACGTTTTTGAGAGATTTACATGTTTTAGGCTAAATTTGGTCACGTTTTTGAGAGATTTACATGTTTTAGGCTAAATTTGGTCACGTTTTTGAGAGATTTACATGTTTTAGGCAAAATTCGGTCACGTTTTTGAGAGATTTACATGTTTTAGGCTAAATCTGGTCACGTTTTTGAGAGATTTACATATTTTAGGCAAAATTCTGTCACGTTTTTGAGAGATTTACATGTTTTGGGCAAAATTCTGTCACGTTTTTGAGAGATTTACATGTTTTAGGCAAAATTCGGTCACGTTTTTGAGAGATTTACATGTTTTAGGCAAAATTCGGTCACGTTTTTGAGAGATTTACATGTTTTAGGCAAAATTCGGTCACGTTTTTGAGAGATTTACATGTTTTAGGCAAAATCCGGTCACGTTTTTGAGAGATTTACATGTCTTAGGCTAAATTTGGTCACGTTTTTGAGAGATTTACATGTTTTAGGCTAAATTTGGTCACGTTTTTGAGAGATTTACATGTTTTAGGCAAAATTCGGTCACGTTTTTGAGAGATTTACATGTTTTAGGCAAAATTCGGTCACGTTTTTGAGAGATTTACATGTTTTAGGCAAAATTCGGTCACGTTTTTGAGAGATTTACATGTTTTAGGCAAAATTCGGTCACGTTTTTGAGAGATTTACATGTTTTAGGCTAAATTTGGTCACGTTTTTGAGAGATTTACATGTTTTAGGCAAAATTTGGTCACGTTTTTGAGAGATTTCCATGTTTTAGGCAAAATTTGGTCACGTTTTTGAGAGATTACATGTTTTAGGCTAAATTTGGTCACGTTTTTGAGAGATTTCCATGTTTTAGGCAAAATTTGGTCACGTTTTTGAGAGATTTACATGTTTTAGGCAAAATTCGGTCACGTTTTTGAGAGATTTACATGTTTTAGGCTAAATTTGGTCACGCTTTTGAGAGTTTACATGTTTTAGGCTAAATTTGGTCACGTTTTTGAGAGATTTACATGTTTTAGGCTAAATTTGGTCACGTTTTTGAGAGATTTACATGTTTTAGGCAAAATTCGGTCACGTTTTTGAGAGATTTACATGTTTTAGGCAAAATTCGGTCCCGTTTTTGAGAGATTTACATGTTTTAGGCTAAATTTGGTCACGTTTTTGAGAGATTTACATGTTTTAGGCTAAATTTGGTCACGTTTTTGAGAGATTTACATGTTTTAGGCTAAATTCGGTCACGTTTTTGAGAGATTTACATGTTTTAGGCAAAATTCGGTCACGTTTTTGAGAGTTTACATGTTTTAGGCAAAATTCGGTCACGTTTTTGAGAGTTTACATGTTTTAGGCAAAATTCGGTCACGTTTTTGAGAGATTTCCATGTTTTAGGCTAAATTTGGTCACGTTTTTGAGAGATTTCCATGTTTTAGGCTAAATTTGGTCACGTTTTTGAGAGATTTCCATGTTTTAGGCTAAATTTGGTCACGTTTTTGAGAGATTTACATGTTTTAGGCTAAATTTGGTCACGTTTTTGAGAGATTTACATGTTTTAGGCAAAATTTGGTCACGTTTTTGAGAGATTTACATGTTTTAGGCAAAATTCGGTCACGTTTTTGAGAGATTTCCATGTTTTAGGCAAAATTTGGTCACGTTTTTGAGAGATTTACATGTTTTAGGCAAAATTTGGTCACGTTTTTGAGAGATTTACATGTTTTAGGCAAAATTTGGTCACGTTTTTGAGAGATTTACATGTTTTAGGCTAAATTTGGTCACGTTTTTGAGAGATTTACATGTTTTAGGCTAAATTTGGTCACGTTTTTGAGAGATTTACATGTTTTAGGCTAAATTTGGTCACGTTTTTGAGAGATTTACATGTTTTAGGCAAAATTCGGTCACGTTTTTGAGAGATTTACATGTTTTAGGCTAAATTTGGTCACGTTTTTGAGAGATTTACATGTTTTAGGCTAAATTTGGTCACGTTTTTGAGAGATTTACATGTTTTAGGCAAAATTCGGTCACGTTTTTGAGAGATTTACATGTTTTAGGCAAAATTCGGTCACGTTTTTGAGAGTTTACATGTTTTAGGCAAAATTCGGTCACGTTTTTGAGAGATTTCCATGTTTTAGGCTAAATTTGGTCACGTTTTTGAGAGATTTCCATGTTTTAGGCTAAATTTGGTCACGTTTTTGAGAGATTTCCATGTTTTAGGCTAAATTTGGTCACGTTTTTGAGAGATTTACATGTTTTAGGCTAAATTTGGTCACGTTTTTGAGAGATTTACATGTTTTAGGCTAAATTTGGTCACGTTTTTGAGAGATTTACATGTTTTAGGCAAAATTTGGTCACGTTTTTGAGAGATTTACATGTTTTAGGCAAAATTCGGTCACGTTTTTGAGAGATTTACATGTTTTAGGCAAAATTCGGTCACGTTTTTGAGAGATTTACATGTTTTAGGCAAAATTCGGTCACGTTTTTGAGAGATTTACATGTCTTAGGCTAAGTTTGGTCACGTTTTTGAGAGATTTCCATGTTTTAGGCTAAATTTGGTCACGTTTTTGAGAGATTTCCATGTTTTAGGCAAAATTTGGTCACGTTTTTGAGAGATTTACATGTTTTGGGCAAAATTTGGTCACGTTTTTGAGAGATTTACATGTTTTAGGCAAAATTCGGTCACGTTTTTGAGAGATTTACATGTTTTAGGCTAAATTTGGTCACGTTTTTGAGAGATTTACATGTTTTAGGCTAAATTTGGTCACGTTTTTGAGAGATTTACATGTTTTAGGCTAAATTTGGTCACGTTTTTGAGAGATTTACATGGTTTCGGCTAAATTCGGTCACGTTTTTGAGAGATTTACATGTTTTAGGCAAAATTCGGTCACGTTTTTGAGAGATTTACATGTTTTAGGCAAAATTCGGTCACGTTTTTGAGAGATTTACATGTTTTAGGCTAAATTCGGTCACGTTTTTGAGAGATTTACATGTTTTAGGCTAAATTCGGTCACGTTTTTGAGAGATTTACATGTTTTAGGCTAAATTTGGTCACGTTTTTGAGAGATTTACGTGTTTTAGGCAAAATTGGTTCACGTTTTTGAGAGATTTACATGTTTTAGGCTAAATTTGGTCACGTTTTTGAGAGATTTACATGTTTTAGGCAAAATTCGGTCACGTTTTTGAGAGATTTACATGTTTTAGGCAAAATTCGGTCACGTTTTTGAGAGATTTACATGTTTTAGGCTAAATTTGGTCACGTTTTTGAGAGATTTACATGTTTTAGGCAAAATTCGGTCACGTTTTTGAGAGATTTACATGTTTTAGGCAAAATTCGGTCACGTTTTTGAGAGATTTACATGTTTTAGGCAAAATTCGGTCACGTTTTTGAGAGATTTACATGTTTTAGGCAAAATTTGGTCACGTTTTTGAGAGATTTACATGTTTTAGGCTAAATTTGGTCACGTTTTTGAGAGATTTACATGTTTTAGGCTAAATTTGGTCACGTTTTTGAGAGATTTACATGTTTTAGGCTAAATTTGGTCACGTTTTTGAGAGATTTACATGTTTTAGGCTAAATTTGGTCACGTTTTTGAGAGATTTACATGTTTTAGGCTAAATCTGGTCACGTTTTTGAGAGATTTACATGTTTTAGGCTAAATTTGGTCACGTTTTTGAGAGATTTACATGTTTTCGGCAAAATTCTGTCACGTTTTTGAGAGATTTACATGTTTTAGGCAAAATTCGGTCACGTTTTTGAGAGATTTACATGTTTTAGGCAAAATTCGTTCACGTTTTTGAGAGATTTACATGTTTTAGGCTAAATTCGGTCACGTTTTTGAGAGATTTACATGTTTTAGGCTAAATTCGGTCACGTTTTTGAGAGATTTACATGTTTTAGGCTAAATTTGGTCACGTTTTTGAGAGATTTACATGTTTTAGGCTAAATTTGGTCACGTTTTTGAGAGATTTACGTGTTTTAGGCTAAATTTGGTCACGTTTTTGAGAGATTTACGTGTTTTAGGCTAAATTTGGTCACGTTTTTGAGAGATTTACATGTTTTAGGCTAAATTTGGTCACGTTTTTGAGAGATTTACATGTTTTAGGCTAAATTTGGTCACGTTTTTGAGAGATTTACATGTTTTAGGCTAAATTTGGTCACGTTTTTGAGAGATTTACATGTTTTAGGCAAAATTCTGTCACGTTTTTGAGAGATTTACATGTTTTAGGCAAAATTCTGTCACGTTTTTGAGAGATTTACATGTTTTAGGCAAAATTCGGTCACGTTTTTGAGAGATTTACATGTTTTAGGCAAAATTCTGTCACGTTTTTGAGAGATTTACATGTTTTAGGCAAAATTCGGTCACGTTTTTGAGAGATTTACATGTTTTAGGCAAAATTCGGTCACGTTTTTGAGAGATTTACATGTTTTAGGCAAAATTCGGTCACGTTTTTGAGAGATTTACATGTTTTAGGCTAAATTCGGTCACGTTTTTGAGAAATTTACATGTCTTAGGCTAAATTTGGTCACGTTTTTGAGAGATTTACATGTTTTAGGCTAAATTTGGTCACGTTTTTGAGAAATTTACATGTCTTAGGCTAAATTTGGTCACGTTTTTGAGAGATTTACATGTTTTAGGCTAAATTTGGTCACGTTTTTGAGAGATTTACATGGTTTCGGCTAAATTCGGTCACGTTTTTGAGAGATTTACATGTTTTAGGCTAAATTCGGTCACGTTTTTGAGAGATTTACATGTTTTAGGCAAAATTCGGTCACGTTTTTGAGAGATTTACATGTTTTAGGCTAAATTCGGTCACGTTTTTGAGAGATTTACATGTTTTAGGCTAAATTTGGTCACGTTTTTGAGAGATTTACATGTTTTAGGCTAAATTTGGTCACGTTTTTGAGAGATTTACGTGTTTTAGGCAAAATTGGTTCACTTTTTTGAGAGATTTACATGTTTTAGGCTAAATTTGGTCACGTTTTTGAGAGATTTACATGTTTTAGGCAAAATTCGGTCACGTTTTTGAGAGATTTACATGTTTTAGGCTAAATTTGGTCACGTTTTTGAGAGATTTACATGTTTTAGGCAAAATTCGGTCACGTTTTTGAGAGATTTACATGTTTTAGGCAAAATTCGGTCACGTTTTTGAGAGATTTACATGTTTTCGGCAAAATTCGGTCACGTTTTTGAGAGATTTACATGTTTTAGGCAAAATTCGGTCACGTTTTTGAGAGATTTACATGTTTTAGGCTAAATTTGGTCACGTTTTTGAGAGATTTACATGTTTTAGGCTAAATTTGGTCACGTTTTTGAGAGATTTACATGTTTTAGGCTAAATTTGGTCACGTTTTTGAGAGATTTACATGTTTTAGGCTAAATTTGGTCACGTTTTTGAGAGATTTACATGTTTTAGGCTAAATTTGGTCACGTTTTTGAGAGATTTACATGTTTTAGGCTAAATCTGGTCACGTTTTTGAGAGATTTACATGTTTTAGGCTAAATTTGGTCACGTTTTTGAGAGATTTACATGTTTTAGGCAAAATTCTGTCACGTTTTTGAGAGATTTACATGTTTTAGGCAAAATTCGGTCACGTTTTTGAGAGATTTACATGTTTTAGGCAAAATTCGTTCACGTTTTTGAGAGATTTACATGTTTTAGGCTAAATTCGGTCACGTTTTTGAGAGATTTACATGTTTTAGGCTAAATTCGGTCACGTTTTTGAGAGATTTACATGTTTTAGGCTAAATTTGGTCACGTTTTTGAGAGATTTACATGTTTTAGGCTAAATTTGGTCACGTTTTTGAGAGATTTACGTGTTTTAGGCTAAATTTGGTCACGTTTTTGAGAGATTTACGTGTTTTAGGCTAAATTTGGTCACGTTTTTGAGAGATTTACATGTTTTAGGCTAAATTTGGTCACGTTTTTGAGAGATTTACATGTTTTAGGCTAAATTTGGTCACGTTTTTGAGAGATTCACATGTTTTAGGCTAAATTTGGTCACGTTTTTGAGAGATTTACATGTTTTAGGCAAAATTCTGTCACGTTTTTGAGAGATTTACATGTTTTAGGCAAAATTCTGTCACGTTTTTGAGAGATTTACATGTTTTAGGCAAAATTCGGTCACGTTTTTGAGAGATTTACATGTTTTAGGCAAAATTCGGTCACGTTTTTGAGAGATTTACATGTTTTAGGCAAAATTCGGTCACGTTTTTGAGAGATTTACATGTTTTAGGCTAAATTCGGTCACGTTTTTGAGAAATTTACATGTCTTAGGCTAAATTTGGTCACGTTTTTGAGAGATTTACATGTTTTAGGCTAAATTTGGTCACGTTTTTGAGAGATTTACATGTTTTAGGCAAAATTCGGTCACGTTTTTGAGAGATTTACATGTTTTAGGCAAAATTTGGTCACGTTTTTGAGAGATTTACATGTTTTAGGCTAAATTTGGTCACGTTTTTGAGAGATTTACATGTTTTAGGCAAAATTCGGTCACGTTTTTGAGAGATTTACATGTTTTAGGCTAAATTTGGTCACGTTTTTGAGAGATTTACATGTTTTAGGCTAAATTTGGTCACGTTTTTGAGAGATTTACATGTTTTAGGCTAAATTTGGTCACGTTTTTGAGAGATTTACATGTTTTAGGCAAAATTCGGTCACGTTTTTGAGAGATTTACATGTTTTAGGCTAAATCTGGTCACGTTTTTGAGAGATTTACATGTTTTAGGCAAAATTCTGTCACGTTTTTGAGAGATTTACATGTTTTGGGCAAAATTCTGTCACGTTTTTGAGAGATTTACATGTTTTAGGCAAAATTCGGTCACGTTTTTGAGAGATTTACATGTTTTAGGCAAAATTCGGTCACGTTTTTGAGAGATTTACATGTTTTAGGCAAAATTCGGTGACGTTTTTGAGAGATTTACATGTTTTAGGCAAAATCCGGTCACGTTTTTGAGAGATTTACATGTCTTAGGCTAAATTTGGTCACGTTTTTGAGAGATTTACATGTTTTAGGCTAAATTTGGTCACGTTTTTGAGAGATTTACATGTTTTAGGCAAAATTCGGTCACGTTTTTGAGAGATTTACATGTTTTAGGCAAAATTCGGTCACGTTTTTGAGAGATTTACATGTTTTAGGCAAAATTCGGTCACGTTTTTGAGAGATTTACATGTTTTAGGCAAAATTCGGTCACGTTTTTGAGAGATTTACATGTTTTAGGCTAAATTTGGTCACGTTTTTGAGAGATTTACATGTTTTAGGCAAAATTTGGTCACGTTTTTGAGAGATTTCCATGTTTTAGGCAAAATTTGGTCACGTTTTTGAGAGATTACATGTTTTAGGCTAAATTTGGTCACGTTTTTGAGAGATTTCCATGTTTTAGGCAAAATTTGGTCACGTTTTTGAGAGATTTACATGTTTTAGGCAAAATTCGGTCACGTTTTTGAGAGATTTACATTTTTAGGCTAAATTTGGTCACGCTTTTGAGAGTTTACATGTTTTAGGCTAAATTTGGTCACGTTTTTGAGAGATTTACATGTTTTAGGCTAAATTTGGTCACGTTTTTGAGAGATTTACATGTTTTAGGCAAAATTCGGTCACGTTTTTGAGAGATTTACATGTTTTAGGCAAAATTCGGTCCCGTTTTTGAGAGATTTACATGTTTTAGGCTAAATTTGGTCACGTTTTTGAGAGATTTACATGTTTTAGGCTAAATTTGGTCACGTTTTTGAGAGATTTACATGTTTTAGGCTAAATTCGGTCACGTTTTTGAGAGATTTACATGTTTTAGGCAAAATTCGGTCACGTTTTTGAGAGTTTACATGTTTTAGGCAAAATTCGGTCACGTTTTTGAGAGTTTACATGTTTTAGGCAAAATTCGGTCACGTTTTTGAGAGATTTCCATGTTTTAGGCTAAATTTGGTCACGTTTTTGAGAGATTTCCATGTTTTAGGCTAAATTTGGTCACGTTTTTGAGAGATTTCCATGTTTTAGGCTAAATTTGGTCACGTTTTTGAGAGATTTACATGTTTTAGGCTAAATTTGGTCACGTTTTTGAGAGATTTACATGTTTTAGGCAAAATTTGGTCACGTTTTTGAGAGATTTACATGTTTTAGGCAAAATTCGGTCACGTTTTTGAGAGATTTACATGTTTTAGGCTAAATTTGGTCACGTTTTTGAGAGATTTACATGTTTTAGGCAAAATTCGGTCACGTTTTTGAGAGATTTACATGTCTTAGGCTAAATTTGGTCACGTTTTTGAGAGATTTCCATGTTTTAGGCTAAATTTGGTCACGTTTTTGAGAGATTTCCATGTTTTAGGCTAAATTTGGTCACGTTTTTGAGAGATTTACATGTTTTAGGCAAAATTTGGTCACGTTTTTGAGAGATTTACATGTTTTAGGCTAAATTCGGTCACGTTTTTGAGAGATTTACATGTTTTAGGCTAAATTTGGTCACGTTTTTGAGAGATTTACATGTTTTAGGCTAAATTTGTCCACGTTTTTGAGAGATTTACATGTTTTAGGCTAAATTTGGTCACGTTTTTGAGAGATTTACATGTTTTAGGCTAAATTTGGTCACGTTTTTGAGAGATTTACATGTTTTAGGCTAAATTTGGTCACGTTTTTGAGAGATTTACATGTTTTAGGCTAAATTTGGTCACGTTTTTGAGAGATTTACAAGTTTTAGGCTAAATTTGGCCACGTTTTTGAGAGATTTACATGTTTTAGGCTAAATTTGGTCACGTTTTTGAGAGATTTACATGCTTTAGGCTAAATTTGGTCACGTTTTTGAGAGATTTACATGTTGTAGGCTAAATTTGGTCACGTTTTTGAGAGATTTACATGTTTTAGGCTAAATTTGGTCACGTTTTTGAGAGATTTACATGTTTTAGGCTAAATTTGTCCACGTTTTTGAGAGATTTACATGTTTTAGGCTAAATTTGGTCACGTTTTTGAGAGATTTACATGTTTTAGGCTAAATTCGGTCACGTTTTTGAGAGATTTACATGTTTTAGGCTAAATTTGGTCACGGTTTTGAGAGATTTACATGTTTTAGGCTAAATTTGTCCACGTTTTTGAGAGATTTACAAGTTTTAGGCTAAATTTGGCCACGTTTTTGAGAGATTTACATGTTTTAGGCTAAATTTGGTCACGTTTTTGAGAGATTTACATGTTTTAGGCTAAATTTGGTCACGTTTTTGAGAGATTTACATGTTTTAGGCTAAATTTGGTCACGTTTTTGAGAGATTTACATGTTTTAGGCAAAATTCTGTCACGTTTTTGAGAGATTTACATGTTTTAGGCAAAATTCGGTCACGTTTTTGAGAGATTTACATGTTTTAGGCTAAATTCGGTCACGTTTTTGAGAGATTTACATGTTTTAGGCTAAATTCGGTCACGTTTTTGAGAGATTTACATGTTTTAGGCAAAATTCGGTCACGTTTTTGAGAGATTTACATGTTTTAGGCTAAATTTGGTCACGTTTTTGAGAGATTTCCATGTTTTAGGCAAAATTTGGTCACGTTTTTGAGAGATTTACATGTTTTAGGCTAAATTTGTCCACGTTTTTGAGAGATTTACAAGTTTTAGGCTAAATTTGGCCACGTTTTTGAGAGATTTACATGTTTTAGGCTAAATTTGGTCACGTTTTTGAGAGATTTACATGTTTTAGGCAAAATTCGGTCACGTTTTTGAGAGATTTACATGTTTTAGGCAAAATTCGGTCACGTTTTTGAGAGATTTACATGTTTTAGGCAAAATTCGGTCACGTTTTTGAGAGATTTACATGTTTTAGGCAAAATTTGGTCACGTTTTTGAGAGATTTACATGTTTTAGGCAAAATTTGGTCACGTTTTTGAGAGATTTACATGTTTTAGGCTAAATTTGGTCACGTTTTTGAGAGATTTACATGTTTTAGGCTAAATTTGGTCACGTTTTTGAGAGATTTACATGTTTTAGGCTAAATTCGGTCACGTTTTTGAGAGATTTACATGTTTTAGGCTAAATTTGGTCACGGTTTTGAGAGATTTACATGTTTTAGGCTAAATTTGTCCACGTTTTTGAGAGATTTACTAGTTTTAGGCTAAATTTGGCCACGTTTTTGAGAGATTTACATGTTTTAGGCTAAATTTGGTCACGTTTTTGAGAGATTTACATGTTTTAGGCAAAATTCGGTCACGTTTTTGAGAGATTTACATGTTTTAGGCAAAATTCGGTCACGTTTTTGAGAGATTTACATGTTTTAGGCAAAATTCGGTCACGTTTTTGAGAGATTTACATGTTTTAGGCAAAATTTGGTCACGTTTTTGAGAGATTTACATGTTTTAGGCAAAATTTGGTCACGTTTTTGAGAGATTTACATGTTTTAGGCTAAATTTGGTCACGTTTTTGAGAGATTTACATGTTTTAGGCTAAATTTGGTCACGTTTTTGAGAGATTTACATGTTTTAGGCAAAATTGGTCACGTTTTTGAGAGATTTACATGTTTTAGGCTAAATTCGGTCACGTTTTTGAGAGATTTACATGTTTTAGGCTAAATTTGGTCACGTTTTTGAGAGATTTACATGTTTTAGGCTAAATTTGTCCACGTTTTTGAGAGATTTACAAGTTTTAGGCTAAATTTGGCCACGTTTTTGAGAGATTTACATGTTTTAGGCTAAATTTGGTCACGTTTTTGAGAGATTTACATGTTTTAGGCTAAATTTGGTCACGTTTTTGAGAGATTTACATGTTTTAGGCAAAATTCGGTCACGTTTTTGAGAGATTTACATGTTTTAGGCTAAATTTGGTCACGTTTTTGAGAGATTTACGTGTTTTAGGCTAAATTTGGTCACGTTTTTGAGAGATTTACATGTTTTAGGCAAAATTCGGTCACGTTTTTGAGAGATTTACATGTTTTAGGCTAAATTTGGTCACGTTATTGAGAGATTTACATGTTTTAGGCTAAATTTGTCCACGTTTTTGAGAGATTTACATGTTTTAGGCAAAATTCGGTCACGTTTTTGAGAGATTTACATGTTTTAGGCTAAATTTGGTCACGTTTTTGAGAGATTTACATGTTTTAGGCTAAATTTGGTCACGTTTTTGAGAGATTTACATGTTTTAGGCAAAATTCGGTCACGTTTTTGAGAGATTTACATGTTTTAGGCTAAATTTGGTCACGTTTTTGAGAGATTTACATGTTTTAGGCTAAATTTGGTCACGTTTTTGAGAGATTTACATGTTTTAGGCTAAATTTGTCCACGTTTTTGAGAGATTTACATGTTTTAGGCTAAATTTGGTCACGTTTTTGAGAGATTTACATGTTTTAGGCTAAATTCGGTCACGTTTTTGAGAGATTTACATGTTTTAGGCTAAATTTGGTCACGTTTTTGAGAGATTTACATGTTTTAGGCTAAATTTGTCCACGTTTTTGAGAGATTTACATGTTTTAGGCTAAATTTGGCCACGTTTTTGAGAGATTTACATGTTTTAGGCTAAATTTGGTCACGTTTTTGAGAGATTTACATGTTTTAGGCTAAATTCGGTCACGTTTTTGAGAGATTTACATGTTTTAGGCTAAATTTGGTCACGTTTTTGAGAGATTTACATGTTTTAGGCTAAATTTGTCCACGTTTTTGAGAGATTTACAAGTTTTAGGCTAAATTTGGCCACGTTTTTGAGAGATTTACATGTTTTAGGCTAAATTTGGTCACGTTTTTGAGAGATTTACATGTTTTAGGCTAAATTTGGTCACGTTTTTGAGAGATTTACATGTTTTAGGCAAAATTCGGTCACGTTTTTGAGAGATTTACATGTTTTAGGCTAAATTTGGTCACGTTTTTGAGAGATTTACATGTTTTAGGCTAAATTTGTCCACGTTTTTGAGAGATTTACATGTTTTAGGCAAAATTCGGTCACGTTTTTGAGAGATTTACATGTTTTAGGCTAAATTCGGTCACGTTTTTGAGAGATTTACATGTCTTAGGCTAAATTTGGTCACGTTTTTGAGAGATTTACATGTTTTAGGCTAAATTTGGTCACGTTTTTGAGAGATTTACATGTTTTAGGCTAAATTTGGTCACGTTTTTGAGAGATTTACATGTTTTAGGCTAAATTTGGTCACGTTTTTGAGAGATTTACATGTTTTAGGCAAAATTCGGTCACGTTTTTGAGAGATTTACATGTTTTAGGCTAAATCTGGTCACGTTTTTGAGAGATTTACATGTTTTAGGCAAAATTCTGTCACGTTTTTGAGAGATTTACATGTTTTGGGCAAAATTCTGTCACGTTTTTGAGAGATTTACATGTTTTAGGCAAAATTCGGTCACGTTTTTGAGAGATTTACATGTTTTAGGCAAAATTCGGTCACGTTTTTGAGAGATTTACATGTTTTAGGCAAAATTCGGTCACGTTTTTGAGAGATTTACATGTTTTAGGCAAAATCCGGTCACGTTTTTGAGAGATTTACATGTCTTAGGCTAAATTTGGTCACGTTTTTGAGAGATTTACATGTTTTAGGCTAAATTTGGTCACGTTTTTGAGAGATTTACATGTTTTAGGCAAAATTCGGTCACGTTTTTGAGAGATTTACATGTTTTAGGCAAAATTCGGTCACGTTTTTGAGAGATTTACATGTTTTAGGCAAAATTCGGTCACGTTTTTGAGAGATTTACATGTTTTAGGCAAAATTCGGTCACGTTTTTGAGAGATTTACATGTTTTAGGCTAAATTTGGTCACGTTTTTGAGAGATTTACATGTTTTAGGCAAAATTTGGTCACGTTTTTGAGAGATTTCCATGTTTTAGGCAAAATTTGGTCACGTTTTTGAGAGATTACATGTTTTAGGCTAAATTTGGTCACGTTTTTGAGAGATTTCCATGTTTTAGGCAAAATTTGGTCACGTTTTTGAGAGATTTACATGTTTTAGGCAAAATTCGGTCACGTTTTTGAGAGATTTACATGTTTTAGGCTAAATTTGGTCACGTTTTTGAGAGATTTACATGTTTTAGGCTAAATTTGGTCACGTTTTTGAGAGATTTACATGTTTTAGGCTAAATTTGGTCACGTTTTTGAGAGATTTACATGTTTTAGGCAAAATTTGGTCACGTTTTTGAGAGATTTACATGTTTTAGGCAAAATTCGGTCACGTTTTTGAGAGATTTACATGTTTTAGGCAAAATTCGGTCCCGTTTTTGAGAGATTTACATGTTTTAGGCTAAATTTGGTCACGTTTTTGAGAGATTTACATGTTTTAGGCTAAATTTGGTCACGTTTTTGAGAGATTTACATGTTTTAGGCTAAATTCGGTCACGTTTTTGAGAGATTTACATGTTTTAGGCTAAATTCGGTCACGTTTTTGAGAGATTTACATGTTTTAGGCAAAATTCGGTCACGTTTTTGAGAGTTTACATGTTTTAGGCAAAATTCGGTCACGTTTTTGAGAGATTTCCATGTTTTAGGCTAAATTTGGTCACGTTTTTGAGAGATTTCCATGTTTTAGGCTAAATTTGGTCACGTTTTTGAGAGATTTCCATGTTTTAGGCTAAATTTGGTCACGTTTTTGAGAGATTTCCATGTTTTAGGCTAAATTTGGTCACGTTTTTGAGAGATTTACATGTTTTAGGCTAAATTTGGTCACGTTTTTGAGAGATTTACATGTTTTAGGCTAAATTTGGTCACGTTTTTGAGAGATTTACATGTTTTAGGCAAAATTCGGTCACGTTTTTGAGAGATTTACATGTTTTAGGCAAAATTTGGTCACGTTTTTGAGAGATTTACATGTTTTAGGCAAAATTTGGTCACGTTTTTGAGAGATTTACATGTTTTAGGCAAAATTTGGTCACGTTTTTGAGAGATTTACATGTTTTAGGCTAAATTTGGTCACGTTTTTGAGAGATTTACATGTTTTAGGCTAAATTTGGTCACGTTTTTGAGAGATTTACATGTTTTAGGCTAAATTTGGTCACGTTTTTGAGAGATTTTCATGTTTTAGGCTAAATTCAGTCACGTTTTTGAGAGATTTACATGTTTTAGGCAAAATTCGGTCACGTTTTTGAGAGATTTACATGTTTTAGGCTAAATTTGGTCACGTTTTTGAGAGATTTACATGTTTTAGGCTAAATTTGGTCACGTTTTTGAGAGATTTACATGTTTTAGGCAAAATTCGGTCACGTTTGAGAGATTTACATGTTTTAGGCAAAATTCGGTTACGTTTTTGAGAGATTTCCATGTTTTAGGCAAAATTCGGTCACGTTTTTGAGAGATATACATGTTTTCGGCAAAATTCGGTCACGTTTTTGAGAGATTTACATGTTTTAGGCTAAATTTGGTCACGTTTTTGAGAGATTTACATGTTTTAGGCTAAATTTGGTCACGTTTTTGAGAGATTTACATGTTTTAGGCTAAATTTGGTCACGTTTTTGAGAGATTTACATGTTTTAGGCTAAATTTGGTCACGTTTTTGAGAGATTTACATGTTTTAGGCTAAAAATTTGGTCACGTTTTTGAGAGATTTACATGTTTTAGGCTAAATTTGGTCACGTTTTTGAGAGATTTACATGTTTTAGGCTAAATTTGGTCACGTTTTTGAGAGATTTACATGTTTTAGGCTAAATTTGGTCACGTTTTTGAGAGATTTACATGTTTTAGGCTAAATTTGGTCACGTTTTTGAGAGATTTACATGTTTTAGGCTAAATTTGGTCACGTTTTTGAGAGATTTACATGTTTTAGGCTAAATTTGGTCACGTTTTTGAGAGATTTACATGTTTTAGGCAAAATTCGGTCACGTTTTTGAGAGATTTACATGTTTTAGGCTAAATTTGGTCACGTTTTTGAGAGATTTACATGTTTTAGGCTAAATTTGTCCACGTTTTTGAGAGATTTACATGTTTTAGGCAAAATTTGGTCACGTTTTTGAGAGATTTACATGTTTTAGGCTAAATTCGGTCACGTTTTTGAGAGATTTACATGTTTTAGGCTAAATTTGGTCACGTTTTTGAGAGATTTACATGTTTTAGGCTAAATTTGGTCACGTTTTTGAGAGATTTACATGTTTTAGGCAAAATTCGGTCACGTTTGAGAGATTTACATGTTTTAGGCAAAATTCGGTTACGTTTTTGAGAGATTTCCATGTTTTAGGCAAAATTCGGTCACGTTTTTGAGAGATATACATGTTTTCGGCAAAATTCGGTCACGTTTTTGAGAGATTTACATGTTTTAGGCTAAATTTGGTCACGTTTTTGAGAGATTTACATGTTTTAGGCTAAATTTGGTCACGTTTTTGAGAGATTTACATGTTTTAGGCTAAATTTGGTCACGTTTTTGAGAGATTTACATGTTTTAGGCTAAATTTGGTCACGTTTTTGAGAGATTTACATGTTTTAGGCTAAAAATTTGGTCACGTTTTTGAGAGATTTACATGTTTTAGGCTAAATTTGGTCACGTTTTTGAGAGATTTACATGTTTTAGGCTAAATTTGGTCACGTTTTTGAGAGATTTACATGTTTTAGGCTAAATTTGGTCACGTTTTTGAGAGATTTACATGTTTTAGGCTAAATTTGGTCACGTTTTTGAGAGATTTACATGTTTTAGGCTAAATTTGGTCACGTTTTTGAGAGATTTACATGTTTTAGGCAAAATTCGGTCACGTTTTTGAGAGATTTACATGTTTTAGGCTAAATTTGGTCACGTTTTTGAGAGATTTACATGTTTTAGGCTAAATTTGTCCACGTTTTTGAGAGATTTACATGTTTTAGGCAAAATTTGGTCACGTTTTTGAGAGATTTACATGTTTTAGGCTAAATTCGGTCACGTTTTTGAGAGATTTACATGTTTTAGGCTAAATTTGGTCACGTTTTTGAGAGATTTACATGTTTTAGGCTAAATTTGTCCACGTTTTTGAGAGATTTACAAGTTTTAGGCTAAATTTGGCCACGTTTTTTAGAGATTTACATGTTTTAGGCTAAATTTGGTCACGTTTTTGAGAGATTTACATGTTTTAGGCTAAATTTGGTCACGTTTTTGAGAGATTTACATGTTTTAGGCAAAATTCGGTCACGTTTTTGAGAGATTTACATGTTTTAGGCTAAATTTGGTCACGTTTTTGAGAGATTTACATGTTTTAGGCTAAATTTGTCCACGTTTTTGAGAGATTTACATGTTTTAGGCTAAATTTGGTCACGTTTTTGAGAGATTTACATGTTTTAGGCTAAATTCGGTCACGTTTTTGAGAGATTTACATGTTTTAGGCTAAATTTGGTCACGGTTTTGAGAGATTTACATGTTTTAGGCTAAATTTGTCCACGTTTTTGAGAGATTTACAAGTTTTAGGCTAAATTTGGCCACGTTTTTGAGAGATTTACATGTTTTAGGCTAAATTTGGTCACGTTTTTGAGAGATTTACATGTTTTAGGCTAAATTTGGTCACGTTTTTGAGAGATTTACATGTTTTAGGCTAAATTTGGTCACGTTTTTGAGAGATTTCCATGTTATAGGCAAAATTTGGTCACGTTTTTGAGAGATTTCCATGTTTTAGGCTAAATTTGGTCACGTTTTTGAGAGATTTACATGTTTTAGGCTAAATTTGGTCACGTTTTTGAGAGATTTACATGTTTTAGGCTAAATTTGGTCACGTTTTTGAGAGATTTACATGTTTTAGGCTAGGGGTGGTCACGTTTTTGAGAGATTTACATGTTTTAGGCTAGGGGTGGTCACGTTTTTGAGAGATTTACATGTTTTAGGCTAAATTTGGTCACGTTTTTGAGAGATTTACATGTTTTAGGCTAACTTTGGTCACGTTTTTGAGAGATTTACATGTTTTAGGCTAAATTCGGTCACGTTTTTGAGAGATTTAAATGTTTTTGGCTAAATTCGGTCAGGTTTTTGAGAGATTTACATGTTTTAGGCTAAATTTGGTCACGTTTTTGAGAGATTTACATGTTTTAGGCTAAATTCGGTCACGTTTTTGAGAAACTTACATGGTTTAGGCTAAATTTGGCCACGTTTTTGAGAGATTTACATGTCTTAGGCTAAATTTGGTCACGTTTTTGAGAGATTTACATGTTTTAGGCTAAATTTGGTCACGTTTTTGAGAGATTTCCATGTTTTAGGCAAAATTTGGTCACGTTTTTGAGAAACTTACATGGTTTAGGCTAAATTCGGTCACGTTTTTGAGAGATTTACATGTTTTAGGCTAAATTTGGTCACGTTTTTGAGAGATTACATGTTTTAGGCTAAATTTGGTCACGTTTTTGAGAGATTTCCATGTTTTAGGCAAAATTTGGTCACGTTTTTGAGAGATTTACATGTTTTAGGCAAAATTTGGTCACGTTTTTGAGAGATTTACATGTTTTAGGCAAAATTCGGTCACGTTTTTGAGAGATTTACATGTTTTAGGCTAAATTTGGTCACGCTTTTGAGAGTTTACATGTTTTAGGCTAAATTTGGTCACGTTTTTGAGAGATTTACATGTTTTAGGCTAAATTTGGTCACGTTTTTGAGAGATTTACATGTTTTAGGCAAAATTCGGTCACGTTTTTGAGAGATTTACATGTTTTAGGCTAAATTTGGTCACGTTTTTGAGAGATTTACATGTTTTAGGCTAAATTTGGTCACGTTTTTGAGAGATTTACATGTTTTAGGCAAAATTCTGTCACGTTTTTGAGAGATTTACATGTTTTAGGCAAAATTCGGTCACGTTTTTGAGAGATTTACATGTTTTAGGCTAAATTTGGTCACGCTTTTGAGAGTTTACATGTTTTAGGCTAAATTTGGTCACGTTTTTGAGAGATTTCCATGTTTTAGGCTAAATTTGGTCACGTTTTTAAGAGATTTATGTGTTTTAGGCTAAATTCGGTCACGTTTTTGAGAGATTTACATGTTTTAGGCAAAATTCGGTCACGTTTTTGAGAGATTTCCATGTTTTAGGCTAAATTTGGTCACGTTTTTGAGAGATTTCCATGTTTTAGGCTAAATTTGGTCACGTTTTTGAGAGATTTACATGTTTTAGGCTAAATTTGGTCACGTTTTTGAGAGATTTACATGTTTTAGGCTAGGGGTGGTCACGTTTTTGAGAGATTTACATGTTTTAGGCTAGGGGTGGTCACGTTTTTGAGAGATTTACATGTTTTAGGCTAGGGGTGGTCACGTTTTTGAGAGATTTACATGTTTTAGGCTAAATTTGGTCACGTTTTTGAGAGATTTACATGTTTTAGGCTAACTTTGGTCACGTTTTTGAGAGATTTACATGTTTTAGGCTAAATTCGGTCACGTTTTTGAGAGATTTAAATGTTTTTGGCTAAATTCGGTCAGGTTTTTGAGAGATTTACATGTTTTAGGCTAAATTTGGTCACGTTTTTGAGAGATTTACATGTTTTAGGCTAAATTCGGTCACGTTTTTGAGAGATTTACATGTTTTAGGCAAAATTCGGTCACGTTTTTGAGAGATTTACATGTTTTAGGCTAAATTTGGTCACGTTTTTGAGAGATTTCCATGTTTTAGGCTAAATTTGGTCACGTTTTTGAGAGATTTCCATGTTTTAGGCTAAATTTGGTCACGTTTTTGAGAGATTTACATGTTTTAGGCTAAATTTGGTCACGTTTTTGAGAGATTTACATGTTTTAGGCTAAATTTGGTCACGTTTTTGAGAGATTTACATGTTTTAGGCTAGGGGTGGTCACGTTTTTGAGAGATTTACATGTTTTAGGCTAGGGGTGGTCACGTTTTTGAGAGATTTACATGTTTTAGGCTAGGGGTGGTCACGTTTTTGAGAGATTTACATGTTTTAGGCTAAATTTGGTCACGTTTTTGAGAGATTTACATGTTTTAGGCTAACTTTGGTCACGTTTTTGAGAGATTTACTTGTTTTCGGCAAAATTCGGTCACGTTTTTGAGAGTTTACATGTTTTAGGCTAAATTTGGTCACGTTTTTGAGAGATTTCCATGTTTTAGGCTAAATTTGGTCACGTTTTTGAGAGATTTCCATGTTTTAGGCTAAATTTGGTCACGTTTTTAAGAGATTTATGTGTTTTAGGCTAAATTCGGTCACGTTTTTGAGAGATTTCCATGTTTTAGGCTAAATTCGGTCACGTTTTTGAGAGATTTACATGTTTTAGGCTAAATTCGGTCACGTTTTTGAGAGATTTACATGTTTTAGGCTAAATTCGGTCACGTTTTTGAGAGATTTACATGTTTTAGGCTAAATTTGGTCACGTTTTTGAGAGATTTACATGTTTTAGGCTAAATTTGGTCACGTTTTTGAGAGATTTACATGTTTTAGGCTAAATTTGGTCACGTTTTTGAGAGATTTACATGTTTGAGGCTAAATTCGGTCACGTTTTTGAGAGATTTACATGTTTTAGGCTAAATTCGGTCACGTTTTTGAGAGATTTACATGTTTTAGGCAAAATTCGGTCACGTTTTTGAGAGATTTCCATGTTTTAGGCTAAATTTGGTCACGTTTTTGAGAGATTTCCATGTTTTAGGCTAAATTTGGTCACGTTTTTGAGAGATTTACATGTTTTAGGCTAAATTTGGTCACGTTTTTGAGAGATTTACATGTTTTAGGCTAGGGGTGGTCACGTTTTTGAGAGATTTACATGTTTTAGGCTAGGGGTGGTCACGTTTTTGAGAGATTTACATGTTTTAGGCTAGGGGTGGTCACGTTTTTGAGAGATTTACATGTTTTAGGCTAAATTTGGTCACGTTTTTGAGAGATTTACATGTTTTAGGCTAACTTTGGTCACGTTTTTGAGAGATTTACATGTTTTAGGCTAAATTCGGTCACGTTTTTGAGAGATTTAAATGTTTTTGGCTAAATTCGGTCAGGTTTTTGAGAGATTTACATGTTTTAGGCTAAATTTGGTCACGTTTTTGAGAGATTTACATGTTTTAGGCTAAATTCGGTCACGTTTTTGAGAGATTTACATGTTTTAGGCAAAATTCGGTCACGTTTTTGAGAGATTTACATGTTTTAGGCTAAATTTGGTCACGTTTTTGAGAGATTTCCATGTTTTAGGCTAAATTTGGTCACGTTTTTGAGAGATTTCCATGTTTTAGGCTAAATTTGGTCACGTTTTTGAGAGATTTACATGTTTTAGGCTAAATTTGGTCACGTTTTTGAGAGATTTACATGTTTTAGGCTAAATTTGGTCACGTTTTTGAGAGATTTACATGTTTTAGGCTAGGGGTGGTCACGTTTTTGAGAGATTTACATGTTTTAGGCTAGGGGTGGTCACGTTTTTGAGAGATTTACATGTTTTAGGCTAGGGGTGGTCACGTTTTTGAGAGATTTACATGTTTTAGGCTAAATTTGGTCACGTTTTTGAGAGATTTACATGTTTTAGGCTAACTTTGGTCACGTTTTTGAGAGATTTAAATGTTTTTGGCTAAATTCGGTCAGGTTTTTGAGAGATTTACATGTTTTAGGCTAAATTTGGTCACGTTTTTGAGAGATTTACATGTTTTAGGCTAGGGGTGGTCACGTTTTTGAGAGATTTACATGTTTTAGGCTAGGGGTGGTCACGTTTTTGAGAGATTTACATGTTTTAGGCTAGGGGTGGTCACGTTTTTGAGAGATTTACATGTTTTAGGCTAAATTTGGTCACGTTTTTGAGAGATTTACATGTTTTAGGCTAACTTTGGTCACGTTTTTGAGAGATTTACATGTTTTCGGCAAAATTCGGTCACGTTTTTGAGAGTTTACATGTTTTAGGCTAAATTTGGTCACGTTTTTGAGAGATTTCCATGTTTTAGGCTAAATTTGGTCACGTTTTTGAGAGATTTCCATGTTTTAGGCTAAATTTGGTCACGTTTTTAAGAGATTTATGTGTTTTAGGCTAAATTCGGTCACGTTTTTGAGAGATTTCCATGTTTTAGGCTAAATTCGGTCACGTTTTTGAGAGATTTACATGTTTTAGGCTAAATTCGGTCACGTTTTTGAGAGATTTACATGTTTTAGGCTAAATTCGGTCACGTTTTTGAGAGATTTACATGTTTTAGGCTAAATTTGGTCACGTTTTTGAGAGATTTACATGTTTTAGGCTAAATTTGGTCACGTTTTTGAGAGATTTACATGTTTTAGGCTAAATTCGGTCACGTTTTTGAGAGATTTACATGTTTTAGGCTAAATTCGGTCACGTTTTTGAGAGATTTACATGTTTTAGGCAAAATTCGGTCACGTTTTTGAGAGATTTACATGTTTTAGGCTAAATTTGGTCACGTTTTTGAGAGATTTACATGTTTTAGGCTAAATTTGGTCACGTTTTTGAGAGATTTCCATGTTTTAGGCTAAATTTGGTCACGTTTTTGAGAGATTTACATGTTTTAGGCTAGGGGTGGTCACGTTTTTGAGAGATTTACATGTGTTAGGCTAGGGGTGGTCACGTTTTTGAGAGATTTACATGTTTTAGGCTAGGGGTGGTCACGTTTTTGAGAGATTTACATGTTTTAGGCTAAATTTGGTCACGTTTTTGAGAGATTTACATGTTTTAGGCTAACTTTGGTCACGTTTTTGAGAGATTTACATGTTTTCGGCAAAATTCGGTCACGTTTTTGAGAGTTTACATGTTTTAGGCTAAATTTGGTCACGTTTTTGAGAGATTTCCATGTTCTAGGCTAAATTTGGTCACGTTTTTGAGAGATTTCCATGTTTTAGGCTAAATTTGGTCACGTTTTTAAGAGATTGATGTGTTTTAGGCTAAATTCGGTCACGTTTTTGAGAGATTTCCATGTTTTAGGCTAAATTCGGTCACGTTTTTGAGAGATTTACATGTTTTAGGCTAAATTCGGTCACGTTTTTGAGAGATTTACATGTTTTAGGCTAAATTCGGTCACGTTTTTGAGAGATTTACATGTTTTAGGCTAAATTTGGTCACGTTTTTGAGAGATTTACATGTTTTAGGCTAAATTTGGTCACGTTTTTGAGAGATTTACATGTTTTAGGCTAAATTTGGTCACGTTTTTGAGAGATTTACATGTTTGAGGCTAAATTCGGTCACGTTTTTGAGAGATTTACATGTTTTAGGCTAAATTCGGTCACGTTTTTGAGAGATTTACATGTTTTAGGCAAAATTCGGTCACGTTTTTGAGAGATTTACATGTTTTAGGCTAAATTTGGTCACGTTTTTGAGAGATTTCCATGTTTTAGGCTAAATTTGGTCACGTTTTTGAGAGATTTCCATGTTTTAGGCTAAATTTGGTCACGTTTTTGAGAGATTTACATGTTTTAGGCTAAATTTGGTCACGTTTTTGAGAGATTTACATGTTTTAGGCTAAATTTGGTCACGTTTTTGAGAGATTTACATGTTTTAGGCTAGGGATGGTCACGTTTTTGAGAGATTTACATGTTTTAGGCTAGGGGTGGTCACGTTTTTGAGAGATTTACATGTTTTAGGCTAGGGGTGGTCACGTTTTTGAGAGATTTACATGTTTTAGGCTAAATTTGGTCACGTTTTTGAGAGATTTACATGTTTTAGGCTAACTTTGGTCACGTTTTTGAGAGATTTACATGTTTTAGGCTAAATTCGGTCACGTTTTTGAGAGATTTAAATGTTTTTGGCTAAATTCGGTCAGGTTTTTGAGAGATTTACATGTTTTAGGCTAAATTTGGTCACGTTTTTGAGAGATTTACATGTTTTAGGCTAGGGGTGGTCACGTTTTTGAGAGATTTACATGTTTTAGGCTAGGGGTGGTCACGTTTTTGAGAGATTTACATGTTTTAGGCTAGGGGTGGTCACGTTTTTGAGAGATTTACATGTTTTAGGCTAAATTTGGTCACGTTTTTGAGAGATTTACATGTTTTAGGCTAACTTTGGTCACGTTTTTGAGAGATTTACATGTTTTCGGCAAAATTCGGTCACGTTTTTGAGAGTTTACATGTTTTAGGCTAAATTTGGTCACGTTTTTGAGAGATTTCCATGTTTTAGGCTAAATTTGGTCACGTTTTTGAGAGATTTCCATGTTTTAGGCTAAATTTGGTCACGTTTTTAAGAGATTTATGTGTTTTAGGCTAAATTCGGTCACGTTTTTGAGAGATTTCCATGTTTTAGGCTAAATTCGGTCACGTTTTTGAGAGATTTACATGTTTTAGGCTAAATTCGGTCACGTTTTTGAGAGATTTACATGTTTTAGGCTAAATTCGGTCACGTTTTTGAGAGATTTACATGTTTTAGGCTAAATTTGGTCACGTTTTTGAGAGATTTACATGTTTTAGGCTAAATTTGGTCACGTTTTTGAGAGATTTACATGTTTTAGGCTAAATTCGGTCACGTTTTTGAGAGATTTACATGTTTTAGGCTAAATTTGGTCACGTTTTTGAGAGATTTCCATGTTTTAGGCTAAATTTGGTCACGTTTTTGAGAGATTTCCATGTTTTAGGCTAAATTTGGTCACGTTTTTGAGAGATTTACATGTTTTAGGCTAAATTTGGTCACGTTTTTGAGAGATTTACATGTTTTAGGCTAAATTTGGTCACGTTTTTGAGAGTTTTCCATGTTTTAGGCTAAATTTGGTCACGTTTTTGAGAGATTTACATGTTTTAGGCTAAATTTGGTCACGTTTTTGAGAGATTTACATGTTTTAGGCTAAATTTGGTCACGTTTTTGAGAGATTTACATGTTTTAGGCTAAATTTGGTCACGTTTTTGAGAGATTTACATGTTTTAGGCTAAATTTGGTCACGTTTTTGAGAGATTTACATGTTTTAGGCTAGGGGTGGTCACGTTTTGGAGAGATTTACATGTTTTAGGCTAGGGGTGGTCACGTTTTTGAGAGATTTACATGTTTTAGGCTAGGGGTGGTCACGTTTTTGAGAGATTTACATGTTTTAGGCTAAATTTGGTCACGTTTTTGAGAGATTTACATGTTTTAGGCTAACTTTGGTCACGTTTTTGAGAGATTTACATGTTTTCGGCAAAATTCGGTCACGTTTTTGAGAGTTTACATGTTTTAGGCTAAATTTGGTCACGTTTTTGAGATTTCCATGTTTTAGGCTAAATTTGGTCACGTTTTTGAGAGATTTCCATGTTTTAGGCTAAATTTGGTCACGTTTTTAAGAGATTTATGTGTTTTAGGCTAAATTCGGTCACGTTTTTGAGAGATTTCCATGTTTTAGGCTAAATTCGGTCACGTTTTTGAGAGATTTACATGTTTTAGGCTAAATTCGGTCACGTTTTTGAGAGATTTACATGTTTTAGGCTAAATTCGGTCACGTTTTTGAGAGATTTACATGTTTTAGGCTAAATTTGGTCACGTTTTTGAGAGATTTACATGTTTTAGGCTAAATTTGGTCACGTTTTTGAGAGATTTACATGTTTTAGGCTAAATTTGGTCACGTTTTTGAGAGATTTACATGTTTGAGGCTAAATTCGGTCACGTTTTTGAGAGATTTACATGTTTTAGGCTAAATTCGGTCACGTTTTTGAGAGATTTACATGTTTTAGGCAAAATTCGGTCACGTTTTTGAGAGATTTACATGTTTTAGGCTAAATTTGGTCACGTTTTTGAGAGATTTCCATGTTTTAGGCTAAATTTGGTCACGTTTTTGAGAGATTTCCATGTTTTAGGCTAAATTTGGTCACGTTTTTGAGAGATTTACATGTTTTAGGCTAAATTTGGTCACGTTTTTGAGAGATTTACATGTTTTAGGCTAAATTTGGTCACGTTTTTGAGAGATTTACATGTTTTAGGCTAGGGGTGGTCACGTTTTTGAGAGATTTACATGTTTTAGGCTAGGGGTGGTCACGTTTTTGAGAGATTTACATGTTTTAGGCTAGGGGTGGTCACGTTTTTGAGAGATTTACATGTTTTAGGCTAAATTTGGTCACGTTTTTGAGAGATTTACATGTTTTAGGCTAACTTTGGTCACGTTTTTGAGAGATTTACATGTTTTAGGCTAAATTCGGTCACGTTTTTGAGAGATTTAAATGTTATTGGCTAAATTCGGTCAGGTTTTTGAGAGATTTACATGTTTTAGGCTAAATTTGGTCACGTTTTTGAGAGATTTACATGTTTTAGGCTAAATTCGGTCACGTTTTTGAGAGATTTACATGTTTTAGGCAAAATTCGGTCACGTTTTTGAGAGATTTACATGTTTTAGGCTAAATTTGGTCACGTTTTTGAGAGATTTCCATGTTTTAGGCTAAATTTGGTCACGTTTTTGAGAGATTTCCATGTTTTAGGCTAAATTTGGTCACGTTTTTGAGAGATTTACATGTTTTAGGCTAAATTTGGTCACGTTTTTGAGAGATTTACATGTTTTAGGCTAAATTTGGTCACGTTTTTGAGAGATTTACATGTTTTAGGCTAGGGGTGGTCACGTTTTTGAGAGATTTACATGTTTTAGGCTAGGGGTGGTCACGTTTTTGAGAGATTTACATGTTTTAGGCTAGGGGTGGTCACGTTTTTGAGAGATTTACATGTTTTAGGCTAAATTTGGTCACGTTTTTGAGAGATTTACATGTTTTAGGCTAACTTTGGTCACGTTTTTGAGAGATTTACATGTTTTCGGCAAAATTCGGTCACGTTTTTGAGAGTTTACATGTTTTAGGCTAAATTTGGTCACGTTTTTGAGATTTCCATGTTTTAGGCTAAATTTGGTCACGTTTTTGAGAGATTTCCATGTTTTAGGCTAAATTTGGTCACGTTTTTAAGAGATTTATGTGTTTTAGGCTAAATTCGGTCACGTTTTTGAGAGATTTCCATGTTTTAGGCTAAATTTGGTCACGTTTTTGAGAGATTTACATGTTTGAGGCTAAATTCGGTCACGTTTTTGAGAGATTTACATGTTTTAGGCTAAATTCGGTCACGTTTTTGAGAGATTTACATGTTTTAGGCAAAATTCGGTCACGTTTTTGAGAGATTTACATGTTTTAGGCTAAATTTGGTCACGTTTTTGAGAGATTTCCATGTTTTAGGCTAAATTTGGTCACGTTTTTGAGAGATTTCCATGTTTTAGGCTAAATTTGGTCACGTTTTTGAGAGATTTACATGTTTTAGGCTAAATTTGGTCACGTTTTTGAGAGATTTCCATGTTTTAGGCTAAATTTGGTCACGTTTTTGAGAGATTTCCATGTTTTAGGCTAAATTTGGTCACGTTTTTGAGAGATTTACATGTTTTAGGCTAAATTTGGTCACGTTTTTGAGAGATTTACATGTTTTAGGCTAAATTTGGTCACGTTTTTGAGAGATTTACATGTTTTAGGCTCGGGGTGGTCACGTTTTTGAGAGATTTACATGTTTTAGGCTAGGGGTGGTCACGTTTTTGAGAGATTTACATGTTTTAGGCTAGGGGTGGTCACGTTTTTGAGAGATTTACATGTTTTAGGCTAAATTTGGTCACGTTTTTGAGAGATTTACATGTTTTAGGCTAACTTTGTTCACGTTTTTGAGAGATTTACATGTTTTCGGCAAAATTCGGTCACGTTTTTGAGAGTTTACATGTTTTAGGCTAAATTTGGTCACGTTTTTGAGAGATTTCCATGTTTTAGGCTAAATTTGGTCACGTTTTTGAGAGATTTCCATGTTTTAGGCTAAATTTGGTCACGTTTTTAAGAGATTTATGTGTTTTAGGCTAAATTCGGTCACGTTTTTGAGAGATTTCCATGTTTTAGGCTAAATTCGGTCACGTTTTTGAGAGATTTACATGTTTTAGGCTAAATTCGGTCACGTTTTTGAGAGATTTACATGTTTTAGGCTAAATTCGGTCACGTTTTTGAGAGATTTACATGTTTTAGGCTAAATTTGGTCACGTTTTTGAGAGATTTACATGTTTTAGGCTAAATTTGGTCACGTTTTTGAGAGATTTACATGTTTTAGGCTAAATTTGGTCACGTTTTTGAGAGATTTACATGTTTGAGGCTAAATTCGGTCACGTTTTTGAGAGATTTACATGTTTTAGGCTAAATTCGGTCACGTTTTTGAGAGATTTACATGTTTTAGGCAAAATTCGGTCACGTTTTTGAGAGATTTACATGTTTTAGGCTAAATTTGGTCACGTTTTTGAGAGATTTCCATGTTTTAGGCTAAATTTGGTCACGTTTTTGAGAGATTTCCATGTTTTAGGCTAAATTTGGTCACGTTTTTGAGAGATTTACATGTTTTAGGCTAAATTTGGTCACGTTTTTGAGAGATTTACATGTTTTAGGCTAAATTTGGTCACGTTTTTGAGAGATTTACATGTTTTAGGCTAGGGGTGGTCACGTTTTTGAGAGATTTACATGTTTTAGGCTAGGGGTGGTCACGTTTTTGAGAGATTTACATGTTTTAGGCTAGGGGTGGTCACGTTTTTGAGAGATTTACATGTTTTAGGCTAAATTTGGTCACGTTTTTGAGAGATTTACATGTTTTAGGCTAACTTTGGTCACGTTTTTGAGAGATTTACATGTTTTAGGCTAAATTCGGTCACGTTTTTGAGAGATTTAAATGTTTTTGGCTAAATTCGGTCAGGTTTTTGAGAGATTTACATGTTTTAGGCTAAATTTGGTCACGTTTTTGAGAGATTTACATGTTTTAGGCTAAATTCGGTCACGTTTTTGAGAAACTTACATGGTTTAGGCTAAATTTGGCCACGTTTTTGAGAGATTTACATGTTTTAGGCTAAATTTGGTCACGTTTTTGAGAGATTTACATGTTTTAGGCTAAATTTGGTCACGTTTTTGAGAGATTTACATGTTTTAGGCAAAATTCGGTCACGTTTGAGAGATTTACATGTTTTAGGCAAAATTCGGTTACGTTTTTGAGAGATTTCCATGTTTTAGGCAAAATTCGGTCACGTTTTTGAGAGATTTACATGTTTTAGGCAAAATTCGGTCACGTTTTTGAGAGTTTACATGTTTTAGGCTAAATTTGGTCACGTTTTTGAGAGATTTCCATGTTTTAGGCTAAATTTGGTCACGTTTTTGAGAGATTTACATGTTTTAGGCTAACTTTGGTCACGTTTTTGAGAGATTTACATGTTTTAGGCTAAATTCGGTCACGTTTTTGAGAGATTTAAATGTTTTTGGCTAAATTCGGTCACGTTTTTGAGAGATTTACATGTTTTAGGCAAAATTCGGTCACGTTTTTGAGAGATTTACATGTTTTAGGCTAAATTTGGTCACGTTTTTGAGAGATTTACATGTTTTAGGCTAGGGGTGGTCACGTTTTTGAGAGATTTACATGTTTTAGGCTAGGGGTGGTCACGTTTTTGAGAGATTTACATGTTTTAGGCTAGGGGTGGTCACGTTTTTGAAAGATTTACATGTTTTAGGCTAAATTTGGTCACGTTTTTGAGAGATTTACATGTTTTAGGCTAACTTTGGTCACGTTTTTGAGAGATTTACATGTTTTAGGCTAAATTCGGTCACGTTTTTGAGAGATTTACATGTTTTAGGCTAAATTCGGTCACGTTTTTGAGAGATTTACATGTTTTAGGCAAAATTCGGTCACGTTTTTGAGAGATTTACATGTTTTAGGCTAAATTTGGTCACGTTTTTGAGAGATTTCCATGTTTTAGGCTAAATTTGGTCACGTTTTTGAGAGATTTACATGTTTTAGGCTAAATTTGGTCACGTTTTTGAGAGATTTACATGTTTTAGGCTAAATTTGGTCACGTTTTTGAGAGATTTACATGTTTTAGGCTAGGGGTGGTCACGTTTTTGAGAGATTTACATGTTTTAGGCTAGGGGTGGTCACGTTTTTGAGAGATTTACATGTTTTAGGCTAGGGGTGGTCACGTTTTTGAGAGATTTACATGTTTTAGGCTAAATTTGGTCACGTTTTTGAGAGATTTACATGTTTTAGGCTAAATTCGGTCACGTTTTTGAGAGATTTACATGTTTTAGGCTAAATTCGGTCACGTTTTTGAGAGATTTACATGTTTTAGGCTAAATTTGGTCACGTTTTTGAGAGATTTACATGTTTTAGGCTAAATTCGGTCACGTTTTTGAGAAACTTACATGGTTTAGGCTAAATTTGGCCACGTTTTTGAGAGATTTACATGTTTTAGGCTAAATTTGGTCACGTTTTTGAGAGATTTACATGTTTTAGGCTAAATTTGGTCACGTTTTTGAGAGATTTACATGTTTTAGGCAAAATTCGGTCACGTTTGAGAGATTTACATGTTTTAGGCAAAATTCGGTTACGTTTTTGAGAGATTTCCATGTTTTAGGCAAAATTCGGTCACGTTTTTGAGAGATTTACATGTTTTAGGCAAAATTCGGTCACGTTTTTGAGAGTTTACATGTTTTAGGCTAAATTTGGTCACGTTTTTGAGAGATTTCCATGTTTTAGGCTAAATTTGGTCACGTTTTTGAGAGATTTCCATGTTTTAGGCTAAATTTGGTCACGTTTTTAAGAGATTTATGTGTTTTAGGCTAAATTCGGTCACGTTTTTGAGAGATTTCCATGTTTTAGGCTAAATTCGGTCACGTTTTTGAGAGATTTACATGTTTTAGGCTAAATTTGGTCACGTTTTTGAGAGATTTACATGTTTTAGGCTAAATTCGGTCACGTTTTTGAGAGATTTACATGTTTTAGGCTAAATTCGGTCACGTTTTTGAGAGATTTACATGTTTTAGGCTAAATTTGGTCACGTTTTTTAGAGATTTACATGTTTTAGGCTAAATTTGGTCACGTTTTTGAGAGATTTACATGTTTGAGGCTAAATTCGGTCACGTTTTTGAGAGATTTACATGTTTTAGGCTAAATTCGGTCACGTTTTTGAGAGATTTACATGTTTTAGGCAAAATTCGGTCACGTTTTTGAGAGATTTACATGTTTTAGGCTAAATTTGGTCACGTTTTTGAGAGATTTCCATGTTTTAGGCTAAATTTGGTCACGTTTTTGAGAGATTTCCATGTTTTAGGCTAAATTTGGTCACGTTTTTGAGAGATTTACATGTTTTGGCTAAATTTGGTCACGTTTTTGAGAGATTTACATGTTTTAGGCTAAATTTGGTCACGTTTTTGAGAGATTTACATGTTTTAGGCTAGGGGTGGTCACGTTTTTGAGAGATTTACATGTTTTAGGCTAGGGGTGGTCACGTTTTTGAGAGATTTACATGTTTTAGGCTAGGGGTGGTCACGTTTTTGAGAGATTTACATGTTTTAGGCTAAATTTGGTCACGTTTTTGAGAGATTTACATGTTTTAGGCTAACTTTGGTCACGTTTTTGAGAGATTTACATGTTTTAGGCTAAATTCGGTCACGTTTTTGAGAGATTTAAATGTTTTTGGCTAAATTCGGTCAGGTTTTTGAGAGATTTACATGTTTTAGGCTAAATTCGGTCACGTTTTTGAGAGATTTACATGTTTTAGGCTAAATTTGGTCACGTTTTTGAGAGATTTACATGTTTTAGGCTAAATTCGGTCACGTTTTTGAGAGATTTACATGTTGTAGGCTAAATTCGGTCACGTTTTTGAGAGATTTACATGTTTTAGGCTAAATTTGGTCACGTTTTTGAGAGATTTACATGTTTTAGGCTAAATTTGGTCACGTTTTTGAGAGATTTACATGTTTGAGGCTAAATTCGGTCACGTTTTTGAGAGATTTACATGTTTTAGGCTAAATTCGGTCACGTTTTTGAGAGATTTACATGTTTTAGGCTAAATTTGGTCACGTTTGAGAGATTTACATGTTTTAGGCAAAATTCGGTTACGTTTTTGAGAGATTTCCATGTTTTAGGCAAAATTCGGTCACGTTTTTGAGAGATTTACATGTTTTAGGCAAAATTCGGTCACGTTTTTGAGAGTTTACATGTTTTAGGCTAAATTTGGTCACGTTTTTGAGAGATTTCCATGTTTTAGGCTAAATTTGGTCACGTTTTTGAGAGATTTCCATGTTTTAGGCTAAATTTGGTCACGTTTTTAAGAGATTTATGTGTTTTAGGCTAAATTCGGTCACGTTTTTGAGAGATTTCCATGTTTTAGGCTAAATTCGGTCACGTTTTTGAGAGATTTACATGTTTTAGGCTAAATTTGGTCACGTTTTTGAGAGATTTACATGTTTTAGGCTAAATTCGGTCACGTTTTTGAGAGATTTACATGTTTTAGGCTAAATTCGGTCACGTTTTTGAGAGATTTACATGTTTTAGGCTAAATTTGGTCACGTTTTTGAGAGATTTCCATGTTTTAGGCTAAATTTGGTCACGTTTTTGAGAGATTTCCATGTTTTAGGCTAAATTTGGTCACGTTTTTGAGAGATTTATATGTTTTAGGCTAAATTTGGTCACGTTTTTGAGAGATTTACATGTTTTAGGCTAAATTTGGTCACGTTTTTGAGAGATTTACATGTTTTAGGCTAGGGGTGGTCACGTTTTTGAGAGATTTACATGTTTTAGGCTAGGGGTGGTCACGTTTTTGAGAGATTTACATGTTTTAGGCTAAATTTGGTCACGTTTTTGAGAGATTTACATGTTTTAGGCTAACTTTGGTCACGTTTTTGAGAGATTTACATGTTTTAGGCTAAATTCGGTCACGTTTTTGAGAGATTTAAATGTTTTTGGCTAAATTCGGTCAGGTTTTTGAGAGATTTACATGTTTTAGGCTAAATTTGGTCACGTTTTTGAGAGATTTACATGTTTTAGGCTAAATTCGGTCACGTTTTTGAGAAACTTACATGGTTTAGGCTAAATTTGGCCACGTTTTTGAGAGATTTACATGTCTTAGGCTAAATTTGGTCACGTTTTTGAGAGATTTACATGTTTTAGGCTAAATTTGGTCACGTTTTTGAGAGATTTACATGTTTTAGGCTAAATTTGGTCACGTTTTTGAGAGATTTACATGTTTTAGGCTAAATTTGGTCACGTTTTTGAGAGATTTAAATGTTTGAGGCTAAATTCGGTCACGTTTTTGAGAGATTTACATGTTTTAGGCTAAATTCGGTCACGTTTTTGAGAGATTTACATGTTTTAGGCAAACTTCGGTCACGTTTTTGAGAGATTTACATGTTTTAGGCTAAATTTGGTCACGTTTTTGAGAGATTTCCATGTTTTAGGCTAAATTTGGTCACGTTTTGAGAGATTTCCATGTTTTAGGCTAAATTTGGTCACGTTTTTGAGAGATTTACATGTTTTAGGCTAAATTTGGTCACGTTTTTGAGAGATTTACATGTTTTAGGCTAAATTTGGTCACGTTTTTGAGAGATTTACATGTTTTAGGCTAGGGGTGGTCACGTTTTTGAGAGATTTACATGTTTTAGGCTAGGGGTGGTCACGTTTTTGAGAGATTTACATGTTTTAGGCTAGGGGTGGTCACGTTTTTGAGAGATTTACATGTTTTAGGCTAAATTTGGTCACGTTTTTGAGAGATTTACATGTTTTAGGCTAACTTTGGTCACGTTTTTGAGAGATTTACATGTTTTCGGCAAAATTCGGTCACGTTTTGAGAGTTTACATGTTTTAGGCTAAATTTGGTCACGTTTTTGAGAGATTTCCATGTTTTAGGCTAAATTTGGTCACGTTTTTGAGAGATTTCCATGTTTTAGGCTAAATTTGGTCACGTTTTTAAGAGATTTATGTGTTTTAGGCTAAATTCGGTCACGTTTTTGAGAGATTTCCATGTTTTAGGCTAAATTCGGTCACGTTTTTGAGAGATTTACATGTTTTAGGCTAAATTCGGTCACGTTTTTGAGAGATTTACATGTTTTAGGCTAAATTCGGTCACGTTTTTGAGAGATTTACATGTTTTAGGCTAAATTTGGTCACGTTTTTGAGAGATTTACATGTTTTAGGCTAAATTTGGTCACGTTTTTGAGAGATTTACATGTTTTAGGCTAAATTTGGTCACGTTTTGAGAGATTTACATGTTTGAGGCTAAATTCGGTCACGTTTTTGAGAGATTTACATGTTTTAGGCTAAATTCGGTCACGTTTTTGAGAGATTTACATGTTTTAGGCAAAAATCGGTCACGTTTTTGAGAGATTTCCATGTTTTAGGCTAAATTTGGTCACGTTTTTGAGGGATTTCCATGTTTTAGGCTAAATTTGGTCACGTTTTTGAGAGATTTCCATGTTTTAGGCTAAATTTGGTCACGTTTTTGAGAGATTTACATGTTTTAGGCTAAATTTGGTCACGTTTTTGAGAGATTTACATGTTTTAGGCTAAATTTGGTCACGTTTTTGAGAGATTTCCATGTTTTAGGCTAAATTTGGTCACGTTTTTGAGAGATTTACATGTTTTAGGCTAAATTTGGTCACGTTTTTGAGAGATTTACATGTTTTAGGCTAAATTTGGTCACGTTTTTGAGAGATTTACATGTTTTAGGCTAGGGGTGGTCACGTTTTTGAGAGATTTACATGTTTTAGGCTAGGGGTGGTCACGTTTTTGAGAGATTTACATGTTTTAGGCTAGGGGTGGTCACGTTTTTGAGAGATTTACATGTTTTAGGCTAAATTTGGTCACGTTTTTGAGAGATTTACATGTTTTAGGCTAACTTTGGTCACGTTTTTGAGAGATTTACATGTTTTCGGCAAAATTCGGTCACGTTTTTGAGAGTTTACATGTTTTAGGCTAAATTTGGTCACGTTTTGAGAGATTTCCATGTTTAGGCTAAATTTGGTCACGTTTTTGAGAGATTTCCATGTTTTAGGCTAAATTTGGTCACGTTTTTAAGAGATTTATGTGTTTTAGGCTAAATTCGGTCACGTTTTTGAGAGATTTCCATGTTTTAGGCTAAATTCGGTCACGTTTTTGAGAGATTTACATGTTTTAGGCTAAATTCGGTCACGTTTTTGAGAGATTTACATGTTTTAGGCTAAATTCGGTCACGTTTTTGAGAGATTTACATGTTTTAGGCTAAATTTGGTCACGTTTTTGAGAGATTTACATGTTTTAGGCTAAATTTGGTCACGTTTTTTTAGAGATTTACATGTTTTGGGCTAAATTTGGTCACGTTTTTGAGAGATTTACATGTTTTAGGCTAAATTCGGTCACGTTTTTGAGAGATTTACATGTTTTAGGCAAAATTCGGTCACGTTTTTGAGAGATTTACATGTTTTAGGCTAAATTTGGTCACGTTTTTGAGAGATTTCCATGTTTTAGGCTAAATTTGGTCACGTTTTTGAGAGATTTACATGTTTTAGGCTAAATTTGGTCACGTTTTTGAGAGATTTACATGTTTTAGGCTAAATTTGGTCACGTTTTTGAGAGATTTACATGTTTTAGGCTAGGGGTGGTCACGTTTTTGAGAGATTTACATGTTTTAGGCTAGGGGTGGTCACGTTTTGAGAGATTTACATGTTTTAGGCTAGGGGTTGGTCACGTTTTTGAGAGATTTACATGTTTTAGGCTAAATTGGTCACGTTTTGAGAGATTTACATGTTTTAGGCTAAATTCGGTCACGTTTTTGAGAGATTTAAATGTTTTTGGCTAAATTCGGTCAGGTTTTTGAGAGATTTACATGTTTTAGGCTAAATTTGGTCACGTTTTGAGAGATTTACATGTTTTAGGCTAAATTCGGTCACGTTTTTGAGAAACTTACATGGTTTAGGCTAAATTTGGCCACGTTTTTGAGAGATTTACATGTTTTAGGCTAAATTTGGTCACGTTTTGAGAGATTTACATGTTTTAGGCTAAATTTGGTCACGTTTTTGAGAGATTTACATGTTTTAGGCAAAATTCGGTCACGTTTGAGAGATTTACATGTTTTAGGCAAAATTCGGTTACGTTTTGAGAGATTTCCATGTTTTAGGCAAATTCGGTCACGTTTTTGAGAGATTTACATGTTTTAGGCAAAATTCGGTCACGTTTTTGAGAGTTTACATGTTTTAGGCTAAATTTGGTCACGTTTTTGAGAGATTTCCATGTTTTAGGCTAAATTTGGTCACGTTTTGAGAGATTTCCATGTTTTAGGCTAAATTTGGTCACGTTTTTAAGAGATTTATGTGTTTTAGGCTAAATTCGGTCACGTTTTTGAGAGATTTCCATGTTTTAGGCTAAATTCGGTCACGTTTTTGAGAGATTTACATGTTTTAGGCTAAATTTGGTCACGTTTTTGAGAGATTTACATGTTTTAGGCTAAATTCGGTCACGTTTTTGAGAGATTTACATGTTTTAGGCTAAATTCGGTCACGTTTTTGAGAGATTTACATGTTTTAGGCTAAATTTGGTCACGTTTTTGAGAGATTTACATGTTTTAGGCTAAATTTGGTCACGTTTTTGAGAGATTTACATGTTTGAGGCTAAATTCGGTCACGTTTTTGAGAGATTTACATGTTTTAGGCTAAATTCGGTCACGTTTTTGAGAGATTTACATGTTTTAGGCAAAATTCGGTCACGTTTTTGAGAGATTTACATGTTTTAGGCTAAATTTGGTCACGTTTTTGAGAGATTTCCATGTTTTAGGCTAAATTTGGTCACGTTTTTGAGAGATTTCCATGTTTTAGGCTAAATTTGGTCACGTTTTTGAGAGATTTACATGTTTTGGCTAAATTTGGTCACGTTTTTGAGAGATTTACATGTTTTAGGCTAAATTTGGTCACGTTTTTGAGAGATTTACATGTTTTAGGCTAGGGGTGGTCACGTTTTTGAGAGATTTACATGTTTTAGGCTAGGGGTGGTCACGTTTTTGAGAGATTTACATGTTTTAGGCTAGGGGTGGTCACGTTTTTGAGAGATTTACATGTTTTAGGCTAAATTTGGTCACGTTTTTGAGAGATTTACATGTTTTAGGCTAACTTTGGTCACGTTTTTGAGAGATTTACATGTTTTAGGCTAAATTCGGTCACGTTTTTGAGAGATTTAAATGTTTTTGGCTAAATTCGGTCAGGTTTTTGAGAGATTTACATGTTTTAGGCTAAATTCGGTCACGTTTTTGAGAGATTTACATGTTTTAGGCTAAATTTGGTCACGTTTTTGAGAGATTTACATGTTTTAGGCTAAATTCGGTCACGTTTTTGAGAGATTTACATGTTGTAGGCTAAATTTGGTCACGTTTTTGAGAGATTTCCATGTTTTAGGCTAAATTTGGTCACGTTTTTGAGAGATTTACATGTTTTAGGCTAAATTTGGTCACGTTTTTGAGAGATTTACATGTTTGAGGCTAAATTCGGTCACGTTTTTGAGAGATTTACATGTTTTAGGCTAAATTCGGTCACGTTTTTGAGACATTTACATGTTTTAGGCAAAATTCGGTCACGTTTTTGAGAGATTTACATGTTTTAGGCTAAATTTGGTCACGTTTTTGAGAGATTTCCATGTTTTAGGCTAAATTTGGTCACGTTTTTGAGAGATTTCCATGTTTTAGGCTAAATTTGGTCACGTTTTTGAGAGATTTACATGTTTTAGGCTAAATTTGGTCACGTTTTTGAGAGATTTACATGTTTTAGGCTAAATTTGGTCACGTTTTTGAGAGATTTACATGTTTTAGGCTAGGGTTGGTCACGTTTTTGAGAGATTTACATGTTTTAGGCTAGGGGTGGTCACGTTTTTGAGAGATTTACATGTTTTAGGCTAGGGGTGGTCACGTTTTTGAGAGATTTACATGTTTTAGGCTAAATTTGGTCACGTTTTTGAGAGATTTACATGTTTTAGGCTAACTTTGGTCACGTTTTTGAGAGATTTACATGTTTTAGGCTAAATTCGGTCACGTTTTTGAGAGATTTAAATGTTTTTGGCTAAATTCGGTCAGGTTTTTGAGAGATTTACATGTTTTAGGCTAAATTTGGTCACGTTTTTGAGAGATTTACATGTTTTAGGCTAAATTCGGTCACGTTTTTGAGAAACTTACATGGTTTAGGCTAAATTTGGCCACGTTTTTGAGAGATTTACATGTCTTAGGCTAAATTTGGTCACGTTTTTGAGAGATTTACATGTTTTAGGCTAAATTTGGTCACGTTTTTGAGAGATTTCCATGTTTTAGGCTAAATTTGGTCACGTTTTTGAGAGATTTCCATGTTTTAGGCTAAATTTGGTCACGTTTTTAAGAGATTTATGTGTTTTAGGCTAAATTCGGTCACGTTTTTGAGAGATTTCCATGTTTTAGGCTAAATTCGGTCACGTTTTTGAGAGATTTACATGTTTTAGGCTAGGGGTGGTCACGTTTTTGAGAGATTTACATGTTTTAGGCTCGGGGTGGTCACGTTTTTGAGAGATTTACATGTTTTTGGCTAAATTCGGTCAGGTTTTTGAGAGATTTCCATGTTTTAGGCTAAATTTGGTCACGTTTTTGAGAGATTTACATGTTTTAGGCTAAATTTGGTCACGTTTTTGAGAGATTTACATGTTTTAGGCTAAATTCGGTCACGTTTTTGAGAGATTTACATGTTTTAGGCTAAATTTGGTCACGTTTTTGAGAGATTTCCATGTTTTAGGCTAAATTTGGTCACGTTTTTGAGAGATTTCCATGTTTTAGGCTAAATTTGGTCACGTTTTTAAGAGATTTATGTGTTTTAGGCTAAATTCGGTCACGTTTTTGAGAGATTTCCATGTTTTAGGCTAAATTCGGTCACGTTTTTGAGAGATTTACATGTTTTAGGCTAAATTTGGTCACGTTTTTGAGAGATTTACATGTTTTAGGCTAAATTCGGTCACGTTTTTGAGAGATTTACATGTTTTAGGCTAAATTCGGTCACGTTTTTGAGAGATTTACATGTTTTAGGCTAAATTTGGTCACGTTTTTGAGAGATTTACATGTTTTAGGCTAAATTTGGTCACGTTTTTGAGAGATTTACATGTTTGAGGCTAAATTCGGTCACGTTTTTGAGAGATTTACATGTTTTAGGCTAAATTCGGTCACGTTTTTGAGAGATTTACATGTTTTAGGCAAAATTCGGTCACGTTTTTGAGAGATTTACATGTTTTAGGCTAAATTTGGTCACGTTTTTGAGAGATTTCCATGTTTTAGGCTAAATTGGTCACGTTTTTGAGAGATTTACATGTTTTAGGCTAAATTTGGTCACGTTTTTGAGAGATTTACATGTTTTAGGCTAAATTTGGTCACGTTTTTGAGAGATTTACATGTTTTAGGCTAGGGGTGGTCACGTTTTTGAGAGATTTACATGTTTTAGGCTAGGGGTGGTCACGTTTTTGAGAGATTTACATGTTTTAGGCTAGGGGTGGTCACGTTTTTGAGAGATTTACATGTTTTAGGCTAAATTTGGTCACGTTTTTGAGAGATTTACATGTTTTAGGCTAACTTTGGTCACGTTTTTGAGAGATTTACATGTTTTAGGCTAAATTCGGTCACGTTTTTGAGAGATTTAAATGTTTTTGGCTAAATTCGGTCAGGTTTTTGAGAGATTTACATGTTTTAGGCTAAATTTGGTCACGTTTTTGAGAGATTTACATGTTTTAGGCTAAATTCGGTCACGTTTTTGAGAAACTTACATGTTTTAGGCTAAATTTGGTCACGTTTTTGAGAGATTTACATGTTTTAGGCTAAATTTGGTCACGTTTTTGAGAGATTTACATGTTTTAGGCAAAATTCGGTCACGTTTGAGAGATTTACATGTTTTAGGCAAAATTCGGTTACGTTTTTGAGAGATTTCCATGTTTTAGGCAAAATTCGGTCACGTTTTTGAGAGATTTACATGTTTTAGGCAAAATTCGGTCACGTTTTTGAGAGTTTACATGTTTTAGGCTAAATTTGGTCACGTTTTTGAGAGATTTCCATGTTTTAGGCTAAATTTGGTCACGTTTTTGAGAGATTTCCATGTTTTAGGCTAAATTTGGTCACGTTTTTAAGAGATTTATGTGTTTTAGGCTAAATTCGGTCACGTTTTTGAGAGATTTCCATGTTTTAGGCTAAATTCGGTCACGTTTTTGAGAGATTTACATGTTTTAGGCTAAATTTGGTCACGTTTTTGAGAGATTTACATGTTTTAGGCTAAATTCGGTCACGTTTTTGAGAGATTTACATGTTTTAGGCTAAATTCGGTCACGTTTTTGAGAGATTTACATGTTTTAGGCTAAATTTGGTCACGTTTTTGAGAGATTTACATGTTTTAGGCTAAATTTGGTCACGTTTTTGAGAGATTTACATGTTTGAGGCTAAATTCGGTCACGTTTTTGAGAGATTTACATGTTTTAGGCTAAATTCGGTCACGTTTTTGAGAGATTTACATGTTTTAGGCTAAATTCGGTCACGTTTTTGAGAGATTTCCATGTTTTAGGCTAAATTTGGTCACGTTTTTGAGAGATTTCCATGTTTTAGGCTAAATTTGGTCACGTTTTTGAGAGATTTACATGTTTTAGGCTAAATTTGGTCACGTTTTTGAGAGATTTACATGTTTTAGGCTAAATTTGGTCACGTTTTTGAGAGATTTACATGTTTTAGGCTAAATTTGGTCACGTTTTTGAGAGATTTACATGTTTTAGGCTAGGGGTGGTCACGTTTTTGAGAGATTTACATGTTTTAGGCTAGGGGTGGTCACGTTTTTGAGAGATTTACATGTTTTAGGCTAGGGGTGGTCACGTTTTTGAGAGATTTACATGTTTTAGGCTAAATTTGGTCACGTTTTTGAGAGATTTACATGTTTTAGGCTAACTTTGGTCACGTTTTTGAGAGATTTACATGTTTTAGGCTAAATTCGGTCACTTTTTTGAGAGATTTAAATGTTTTTGGCTAAATTCGGTCAGGTTTTTGAGAGATTTACATGTTTTAGGCTAAATTTGGTCACGTTTTTGAGAGATTTACATGTTTTCGGCTAAATTCGGTCACGTTTTTGAGAAACTTACATGGTTTAGGCTAAATTTGGCCACGTTTTTGAGAGATTTACATGTCTTAGGCTAAATGTGGTCACGTTTTTGAGAGATTTACATGTTTTAGGCTAAATTTGGTCACGTTTTTGAGAGATTTACATGTTTTAGGCTAAATTTGGTCACGTTTTTGAGAGATTTACATGTTTGAGGCTAAATTCGGTCACGTTTTTGAGAGATTTACATGTTTTAGGCTAAATTCGGTCACGTTTTTGAGACATTTACATGTTTTAGGCAAAATTCGGTCACGTTTTTGAGAGATTTACATGTTTTAGGCTAAATTTGGTCACGTTTTTGAGAGATTTACATGTTTTAGGCTAAATTTGGTCACGTTTTTGAGAGATTTACATGTTTGAGGCTAAATTCGGTCACGTTTTTGAGAGATTTACATGTTTTAGGCTAAATTCGGTCACGTTTTTGAGACATTTACATGTTTTAGGCAAAATTCGGTCACGTTTTTGAGAGATTTACATGTTTTAGGCTAAATTTGGTCACGTTTTTGAGAGATTTCCATGTTTTAGGCTAAATTTGGTCACGTTTTTGAGAGATTTCCATGTTTTAGGCTAAATTTGGTCACGTTTTTGAGAGATTTACATGTTTTAGGCTAAATTTGGTCACGTTTTTGAGAGATTTACATGTTTTAGGCTAAATTTGGTCACGTTTTTGAGAGATTTACATGTTTTAGGCTAGGGTTGGTCACGTTTTTGAGAGATTTACATGTTTTAGGCTAGGGGTGGTCACGTTTTTGAGAGATTTACATGTTTTAGGCTAGGGGTGGTCACGTTTTTGAGAGATTTACATGTTTTAGGCTAAATTTGGTCACGTTTTTGAGAGATTTACATGTTTTAGGCTAACTTTGGTCACGTTTTTGAGAGATTTACATGTTTTAGGCTAAATTCGGTCACGTTTTTGAGAGATTTAAATGTTTTTGGCTAAATTCGGTCAGGTTTTTGAGAGATTTACATGTTTTAGGCTAAATTTGGTCACGTTTTTGAGAGATTTACATGTTTTAGGCTAAATTCGGTCACGTTTTTGAGAAACTTACATGGTTTAGGCTAAATTTGGCCACGTTTTTGAGAGATTTACATGTCTTAGGCTAAATTTGGTCACGTTTTTGAGAGATTTACATGTTTTAGGCTAAATTTGGTCACGTTTTTGAGAGATTTCCATGTTTTAGGCTAAATTTGGTCACGTTTTTGAGAGATTTCCATGTTTTAGGCTAAATTTGGTCACGTTTTTAAGAGATTTATGTGTTTTAGGCTAAATTCGGTCACGTTTTTGAGAGATTTCCATGTTTTAGGCTAAATTCGGTCACGTTTTTGAGAGATTTACATGTTTTAGGCTAGGGGTGGTCACGTTTTTGAGAGATTTACATGTTTTAGGCTCGGGGTGGTCACGTTTTTGAGAGATTTACATGTTTTTGGCTAAATTCGGTCAGGTTTTTGAGAGATTTCCATGTTTTAGGCTAAATTTGGTCACGTTTTTGAGAGATTTACATGTTTTAGGCTAAATTTGGTCACGTTTTTGAGAGATTTACATGTTTTAGGCTAAATTCGGTCACGTTTTTGAGAGATTTACATGTTTTAGGCTAAATTTGGTCACGTTTTTGAGAGATTTCCATGTTTTAGGCTAAATTTGGTCACGTTTTTGAGAGATTTCCATGTTTTAGGCTAAATTTGGTCACGTTTTTAAGAGATTTATGTGTTTTAGGCTAAATTCGGTCACGTTTTTGAGAGATTTCCATGTTTTAGGCTAAATTCGGTCACGTTTTTGAGAGATTTACATGTTTTAGGCTAAATTTGGTCACGTTTTTGAGAGATTTACATGTTTTAGGCTAAATTCGGTCACGTTTTTGAGAGATTTACATGTTTTAGGCTAAATTCGGTCACGTTTTTGAGAGATTTACATGTTTTAGGCTAAATTTGGTCACGTTTTTGAGAGATTTACATGTTTTAGGCTAAATTTGGTCACGTTTTTGAGAGATTTACATGTTTGAGGCTAAATTCGGTCACGTTTTTGAGAGATTTACATGTTTTAGGCTAAATTCGGTCACGTTTTTGAGAGATTTACATGTTTTAGGCAAAATTCGGTCACGTTTTTGAGAGATTTACATGTTTTAGGCTAAATTTGGTCACGTTTTTGAGAGATTTCCATGTTTTAGGCTAAATTTGGTCACGTTTTTGAGAGATTTACATGTTTTAGGCTAAATTTGGTCACGTTTTTGAGAGATTTACATGTTTTAGGCTAAATTTGGTCACGTTTTTGAGAGATTTACATGTTTTAGGCTAGGGGTGGTCACGTTTTTGAGAGATTTACATGTTTTAGGCTAGGGGTGGTCACGTTTTTGAGAGATTTACATGTTTTAGGCTAGGGGTGGTCACGTTTTTGAGAGATTTACATGTTTTAGGCTAAATTTGGTCACGTTTTTGAGAGATTTACATGTTTTAGGCTAACTTTGGTCACGTTTTTGAGAGATTTACATGTTTTAGGCTAAATTCGGTCACGTTTTTGAGAGATTTAAATGTTTTTGGCTAAATTCGGTCAGGTTTTTGAGAGATTTACATGTTTTAGGCTAAATTTGGTCACGTTTTTGAGAGATTTACATGTTTTAGGCTAAATTCGGTCACGTTTTTGAGAAACTTACATGTTTTAGGCTAAATTTGGTCACGTTTTTGAGAGATTTACATGTTTTAGGCTAAATTTGGTCACGTTTTTGAGAGATTTACATGTTTTAGGCAAAATTCGGTCACGTTTGAGAGATTTACATGTTTTAGGCAAAATTCGGTTACGTTTTTGAGAGATTTCCATGTTTTAGGCAAAATTCGGTCACGTTTTTGAGAGATTTACATGTTTTAGGCAAAATTCGGTCACGTTTTTGAGAGTTTACATGTTTTAGGCTAAATTTGGTCACGTTTTTGAGAGATTTCCATGTTTTAGGCTAAATTTGGTCACGTTTTTGAGAGATTTCCATGTTTTAGGCTAAATTTGGTCACGTTTTTAAGAGATTTATGTGTTTTAGGCTAAATTCGGTCACGTTTTTGAGAGATTTCCATGTTTTAGGCTAAATTCGGTCACGTTTTTGAGAGATTTACATGTTTTAGGCTAAATTTGGTCACGTTTTTGAGAGATTTACATGTTTTAGGCTAAATTCGGTCACGTTTTTGAGAGATTTACATGTTTTAGGCTAAATTCGGTCACGTTTTTGAGAGATTTACATGTTTTAGGCTAAATTTGGTCACGTTTTTGAGAGATTTACATGTTTTAGGCTAAATTTGGTCACGTTTTTGAGAGATTTACATGTTTGAGGCTAAATTCGGTCACGTTTTTGAGAGATTTACATGTTTTAGGCTAAATTCGGTCACGTTTTTGAGAGATTTACATGTTTTAGGCTAAATTCGGTCACGTTTTTGAGAGATTTCCATGTTTTAGGCTAAATTTGGTCACGTTTTTGAGAGATTTCCATGTTTTAGGCTAAATTTGGTCACGTTTTTGAGAGATTTACATGTTTTAGGCTAAATTTGGTCACGTTTTTGAGAGATTTACATGTTTTAGGCTAAATTTGGTCACGTTTTTGAGAGATTTACATGTTTTAGGCTAAATTTGGTCACGTTTTTGAGAGATTTACATGTTTTAGGCTAGGGGTGGTCACGTTTTTGAGAGATTTACATGTTTTAGGCTAGGGGTGGTCACGTTTTTGAGAGATTTACATGTTTTAGGCTAGGGGTGGTCACGTTTTTGAGAGATTTACATGTTTTAGGCTAAATTTGGTCACGTTTTTGAGAGATTTACATGTTTTAGGCTAACTTTGGTCACGTTTTTGAGAGATTTACATGTTTTAGGCTAAATTCGGTCACTTTTTTGAGAGATTTAAATGTTTTTGGCTAAATTCGGTCAGGTTTTTGAGAGATTTACATGTTTTAGGCTAAATTTGGTCACGTTTTTGAGAGATTTACATGTTTTCGGCTAAATTCGGTCACGTTTTTGAGAAACTTACATGGTTTAGGCTAAATTTGGCCACGTTTTTGAGAGATTTACATGTCTTAGGCTAAATGTGGTCACGTTTTTGAGAGATTTACATGTTTTAGGCTAAATTTGGTCACGTTTTTGAGAGATTTACATGTTTTAGGCTAAATTTGGTCACGTTTTTGAGAGATTTACATGTTTTAGGCTAAATTTGGTCACGTTTTTGAGAGATTTACATGTTTGAGGCTAAATTCGGTCACGTTTTTGAGAGATTTACATGTTTTAGGCTAAATTCGGTCACGTTTTTGAGAGATTTACATGTTTTAGGCAAACTTCGGTCACGTTTTTGAGAGATTTACATGTTTTAGGCTAAATTTGGTCACGTTTTTGAGAGATTTCCATGTTTTAGGCTAAATTTGGTCACGTTTTTGAGAGATTTCCATGTTTTAGGCTAAATTTGGTCACGTTTTTGAGAGATTTACATGTTTTAGGCTAAATTTGGTCACGTTTTTGAGAGATTTACATGTTTTAGGCTAAATTTGGTCATGTTTTTGAGAGATTTACATGTTTTAGGCTAGGGGTGGTCACGTTTTTGAGAGATTTACATGTTTTAGGCTAGGGGTGGTCACGTTTTTGAGAGATTTACATGTTTTAGGCTAGGGGTGGTCACGTTTTTGAGAGATTTACATGTTTTAGGCTAAATTTGGTCACGTTTTTGAGAGATTTACATGTTTTAGGCTAACTTTGGTCACGTTTTTGAGAGATTTACATGTTTTCGGCAAAATTCGGTCACGTTTTTGAGAGTTTACATGTTTTAGGCTAAATTTGGTCACGTTTTTGAGAGATTTCCATGTTTTAGGCTAAATTTGGTCACGTTTTTGAGAGATTTCCATGTTTTAGGCTAAATTTGGTCACGTTTTTAAGAGATTTATGTGTTTTAGGCTAAATTCGGTCACGTTTTTGAGAGATTTCCATGTTTTAGGCTAAATTTGGTCACGTTTTTGAGAGATTTACATGTTTTAGGCTAAATTCGGTCACGTTTTTGAGAGATTTACATGTTTTAGGCTAAATTCGGTCACGTTTTTGAGAGATTTACATGTTTTAGGCTAAATTTGGTCACGTTTTTGAGAGATTTACATGTTTTAGGCTAAATTTGGTCACGTTTTTGAGAGATTTACATGTTTTAGGCTAAATTTGGTCACGTTTTTGAGAGATTTACATGTTTGAGGCTAAATTCGGTCACGTTTTTGAGAGATTTACATGTTTTAGGCTAAATTCGGTCACGTTTTTGAGAGATTTACATGTTTTAGGCAAAATTCGGTCACGTTTTTGAGAGATTTACATGTTTTAGGCTAAATTTGGTCACGTTTTTGAGAGATTTCCATGTTTTAGGCTAAATTTGGTCACGTTTTTGAGAGATTTCCATGTTTTAGGCTAAATTTGGTCACGTTTTTGAGAGATTTACATGTTTTAGGCTAAATTTGGTCACGTTTTTGAGAGATTTACATGTTTTAGGCTAAATTTGGTCACGTTTTTGAGAGATTTCCATGTTTTAGGCTAAATTTGGTCACGTTTTTGAGAGATTTACATGTTTTAGGCAAAATTCGGTCACGTTTGAGAGATTTACATGTTTTAGGCAAAATTCGGTTACGTTTTTGAGAGATTTCCATGTTTTAGGCAAAATTCGGTCACGTTTTTGAGAGATTTACATGTTTTAGGCAAAATTCGGTCACGTTTTTGAGAGTTTACATGTTTTAGGCTAAATTTGGTCACGTTTTTGAGAGATTTCCATGTTTTAGGCTAAATTTGGTCACGTTTTTGAGAGATTTCCATGTTTTAGGCTAAATTTGGTCACGTTTTTAAGAGATTTATGTGTTTTAGGCTAAATTCGGTCACGTTTTTGAGAGATTTCCATGTTTTAGGCTAAATTCGGTCACGTTTTTGAGAGATTTACATGTTTTAGGCTAAATTTGGTCAGGTTTTTGAGAGATTTACATGTTTTAGGCTAAATTCGGTCACGTTTTTGAGAGATTTACATGTTTTAGGCTAAATTCGGTCACGTTTTTGAGAGATTTACATGGTTTAGGCTAAATTTGGTCACGTTTTTGAGAGATTTACATGTCTTAGGCTAAATTTGGTCACGTTTTTGAGAGATTTACATGTTTGAGGCTAAATTCGGTCACGTTTTTGAGAGATTTACATGTTTTAGGCTAAATTCGGTCACGTTTTTGAGAGATTTACATGTTTTAGGCAAAATTCGGTCACGTTTTTGAGAGATTTACATGGTTTAGGCTAAATTTGGTCACGTTTTTGAGAGATTTCCATGTTTTCGGCTAAATTTGGTCACGTTTTTGAGAGATTTCCATGTTTTAGGCTAAATTTGGTCACGTTTTTGAGAGATTTCCATGTTTTAGGCAAAATTTGGTCACGTTTTTGAGAGATTTACATGTTTTAGGCAAAATTCGGTCACGTTTTTGAGAGATTTACATGTTTTAGGCTAAATTTGGTCACGCTTTTGAGAGTTTACATGTTTTAGGCTAAATTTGGTCACGCTTTTGAGAGTTTACATGTTTTAGGCTAAATTTGGTCACGTTTTTGAGAGATTTACATGTTTTAGGCTAAATTTGGTCACGTTTTTGAGAGATTTACATGTTTTAGGCAAAATTCGGTCACGTTTTTGAGAGATTTACATGTTTTAGGCTAAATTTGGTCACGTTTTTGAGAGATTTACATGTTTTAGGCTAAATTCGGTCACGTTTTTGAGAGATTTACATGTTTTAGGCAAAATTCGGTCACGTTTTTGAGAGATTTACATGTTTTAGGCTAGGGGTGGTCACGTTTTTGAGAGATTTCCATGTTTTAGGCTAAATTTGGTCACGTTTTTGAGAGATTTCCATGTTTTAGGCTAAATTCGGTCACGTTTTTGAGAGATTTACATGTTTTAGGCAAAATTCGGTCACGTTTTTGAGAGATTTACATGTTTTAGGCAAAATTCGGTCACGTTTTTGAGAGTTTACATGTTTTAGGCTAAATTTGGTCACGTTTTTGAGAGATTTCCATGTTTTAGGCTAAATTTGGTCACGTTTTTGAGAGATTTCCATGTTTTAGGCTAAATTTGGTCACGTTTTTGAGAGATTTACATGTTTTAGGCTAAATTCGGTCACGTTTTTGAGAGATTTACATGTTTTAGGCTAAATTCGGTCACGTTTTTGAGAGATTTACATGTTTTAGGCTAAATTTGGTCACGTTTTTGAGAGATTTACATGTTTTAGGCTAAATTCGGTCACGTTTTTGAGAGATTTACATGTTTTAGGCTAAATTCGGTCACGTTTTTGAGAGATTTACATGTTTTAGGCTAAATTTGGTCACGTTTTTGAGAGATTTACATGTTTTAGGCTAAATTTGGTCACGTTTTTGAGAGATTTACATGTTTGAGGCTAAATTCGGTCACGTTTTTGAGAGATTTACATGTTTTAGGCTAAATTTGGTCACGTTTTTGAGAGATTTACATGTTTTAGGCTAAATTTGGTCACGTTTTTGAGAGATTTACATGTTTGAGGCTAAATTCGGTCACGTTTTTGAGAGATTTCCATGTTTTAGGCTAAATTTGGTCACGTTTTTGAGAGATTTCCATGTTTTAGGCTAAATTTGGTCACGTTTTTGAGAGATTTACATGTTTTAGGCTAAATTTGGTCACGTTTTTGAGAGATTTACATGTTTTAGGCTAAATTTGGTCACGTTTTTGAGAGATTTACATGTTTTAGGCTAGGGGTGGTCACGTTTTTGAGAGATTTACATGTTTTAGGCTAGGGGTGGTCACGTTTTTGAGAGATTTACATGTTTTAGGCTAGGGGTGGTCACGTTTTTGAGAGATTTACATGTTTTAGGCTAAATTTGGTCACGTTTTTGAGAGATTTACATGTTTTAGGCTAAATTTGGTCACGTTTTTGAGAGATTTACATGTTTTAGGCTAAATTTGGTCACGTTTTTGAGAGATTTACATGTTTGAGGCTAAATTCGGTCACGTTTTTGAGAGATTTACATGTTTTAGGCTAAATTCGGTCACGTTTTTGAGAGATTTACATGTTTTAGGCAAAATTCGGTCACGTTTTTGAGAGATTTACATGTTTTAGGCTAAATTTGGTCACGTTTTTGAGAGATTTCCATGTTTTAGGCTAAATTTGGTCACGTTTTTGAGAGATTTCCATGTTTTAGGCTAAATTTGGTCACGTTTTTGAGAGATTTCCATGTTTTAGGCAAAATTCGGTCACGTTTTTGAGAGATTTACATGTTTTAGGCAAAATTCGGTCACGTTTTTGAGAGTTTACATGTTTTAGGCTAAATTTGGTCACGTTTTTGAGAGATTTCCATGTTTTAGGCTAAATTTGGTCACGTTTTTGAGAGATTTCCATGTTTTAGGCTAAATTTGGTCACGTTTTTAAGAGATTTATGTGTTTTAGGCTAAATTCGGTCACGTTTTTGAGAGATTTCCATGTTTTAGGCTAAATTCGGTCACGTTTTTGAGAGATTTACATGTTTTAGGCTAAATTTGGTCACGTTTTTGAGAGATTTACATGTTTTAGGCTAAATTCGGTCACGTTTTTGAGAGATTTACATGTTTTAGGCTAAATTCGGTCACGTTTTTGAGAGATTTACATGTTTTAGGCTAAATTTGGTCACGTTTTTGAGAGATTTACATGTTTTAGGCTAAATTTCGTCACGTTTTTGAGAGATTTACATGTTTGAGGCTAGGGGTGGTCACGTTTTTGAGAGATTTACATGTTTTAGGCTAGGGGTGGTCACGTTTTTGAGAGATTTACATGTTTTAGGCTAGGGGTGGTCACGTTTTTGAGAGATTTACATGTTTTAGGCTAAATTTGGTCACGTTTTTGAGAGATTTACATGTTTTAGGCTAACTTTGGTCACGTTTTTGAGAGATTTACATGTTTTAGGCTAAATTCGGTCACGTTTTTGAGAGATTTAAATGTTGTTGGCTAAATTCGGTCAGGTTTTTGAGAGATTTACATGTTTTAGGCTAAATTTGGTCACGTTTTTGAGAGATTTACATGTTTTAGGCTAAATTCGGTCACGTTTTTGAGAAACTTACATGGTTTAGGCTAAATTTGGCCACGTTTTTGAGAGATTTACATGTTTTAGGCTAAATTTGGTCACGTTTTTGAGAGATTTACATGTTTTAGGCTAAATTTGGTCACGTTTTTGAGAGATTTACATGTTTTAGGCAAAATTCGGTCACGTTTGAGAGATTTACATGTTTTAGGCAAAATTCGGTTACGTTTTTGAGAGATTTCCATGTTTTAGGCAAAATTCGGTCACGTTTTTGAGAGATTTACATGTTTTAGGCAAAATTCGGTCACGTTTTTGAGAGTTTACATGTTTTAGGCTAAATTTGGTCACGTTTTTGAGAGATTTCCATGTTTTAGGCTAAATTTGGTCACGTTTTTGAGAGATTTCCATGTTTTAGGCTAAATTTGGTCACGTTTTTAAGAGATTTATGTGTTTTAGGCTAAATTCGGTCACGTTTTTGAGAGATTTCCATGTTTTAGGCTAAATTCGGTCACGTTTTTGAGAGATTTACATGTTTTAGGCTAAATTTGGTCACGTTTTTGAGAGATTTACATGTTTTAGGCTAAATTCGGTCACGTTTTTGAGAGATTTACATGTTTTAGGCTAAATTCGGTCACGTTTTTGAGAGATTTACATGTTTTAGGCTAAATTTGGTCACGTTTTTGAGAGATTTACATGTTTTAGGCTAAATTTGGTCACGTTTTTGAGAGATTTACATGTTTGAGGCTAAATTCGGTCACGTTTTTGAGAGATTTACATGTTTTAGGCTAAATTCGGTCACGTTTTTGAGAGATTTACATGTTTTAGGCAAAATTCGGTCACGTTTTTGAGAGATTTACATGTTTTAGGCTAAATTTGGTCACGTTTTTGAGAGATTTCCATGTTTTAGGCTAAATTTGGTCACGTTTTTGAGAGATTTCCATGTTTTAGGCTAAATTTGGTCACGTTTTTGAGAGATTTACATGTTTTAGGCTAAATTTGGTCACGTTTTTGAGAGATTTACATGTTTTAGGCTAGGGGTGGTCACGTTTTTGAGAGATTTACATGTTTTAGGCTAGGGGTGGTCACGTTTTTGAGAGATTTACATGTTTTAGGCTAGGGGTGGTCACGTTTTTGAGAGATTTACATGTTTTAGGCTAAATTTGGTCACGTTTTTGAGAGATTTACATGTTTTAGGCTAACTTTGGTCACGTTTTTGAGAGATTTACATGTTTTAGGCTAAATTCGGTCACGTTTTTGAGAGATTTAAATGTTTTTGGCTAAATTCGGTCAGGTTTTTGAGAGATTTACATGTTTTAGGCTAAATTTGGTCACGTTTTTGAGAGATTTACATGTTTTAGGCTAAATTCGGTCACGTTTTTGAGAAACTTACATGGTTTAGGCTAAATTTGGCCACGTTTTTGAGAGATTTACATGTCTTAGGCTAAATTTGGTCACGTTTTTGAGAGATTTACATGTTTTAGGCTAAATTTGGTCACGTTTTTGAGAGATTTACATGTTTTAGGCTAAATTTGGTCACGTTTTTGAGAGATTTCCATGTTTTAGGCAAAATTTGGTCACGTTTTTGAGAAACTTACATGGTTTAGGCTAAATTCGGTCACGTTTTTGAGAGATTTACATGTTTTAGGCTAAATTTGGTCACGTTTTTGAGAGATTACATGTTTTAGGCTAAATTTGGTCACGTTTTTGAGAGATTTCCATGTTTTAGGCAAAATTTGGTCACGTTTTTGAGAGATTTACATGTTTTAGGCAAAATTTGGTCACGTTTTTGAGAGATTTACATGTTTTAGGCAAAATTTGGTCACGTTTTTGAGAGATTTACATGTTTTAGGCAAAATTCGGTCACGTTTTTGAGAGATTTACATGTTTTAGGCTAAATTTGGTCACGCTTTTGAGAGTTTACATGTTTTAGGCTAAATTTGGTCACGTTTTTGAGAGATTTACATGTTTTAGGCTAAATTTGGTCACGTTTTTGAGAGATTTACATGTTTTAGGCAAAATTCGGTCACGTTTTTGAGAGATTTACATGTTTTAGGCTAAATTTGGTCACGTTTTTGAGAGATTTACATGTTTTAGGCTAAATTTGGTCACGTTTTTGAGAGATTTACATGTTTTAGGCAAAATTCTGTCACGTTTTTGAGAGATTTACATGTTTTAGGCTAAATTCGGTCACGTTTTTGAGAGATTTACATGTTTTAGGCTAAATTTGGTCACGTTTTTGAGAGATTTACATGTTTTAGGCTAAATTTGGTCACGTTTTTGAGAGATTTACATGTTTTAGGCTAAATTTGGTCACGTTTTTGAGAGATTTACATGTTTGAGGCTAAATTCGGTCACGTTTTTGAGAGATTTACATGTTTTAGGCTAAATTCGGTCACGTTTTTGAGAGATTTACATGTTTTAGGCAAAATTCGGTCACGTTTTTGAGAGATTTACATGTTTTAGGCTAAATTTGGTCACGTTTTTGAGAGATTTCCATGTTTTAGGCTAAATTTGGTCACGTTTTTGAGAGATTTCCATGTTTTAGGCTAAATTTGGTCACGTTTTTGAGAGATTTACATGTTTTAGGCTAAATTTGGTCACGTTTTTGAGAGATTTACATGTTTTAGGCTAAATTTGGTCACGTTTTTGAGAGATTTACATGTTTTAGGCTAGGGGTGGTCACGTTTTTGAGAGATTTACATGTTTTAGGCTAGGGGTGGTCACGTTTTTGAGAGATTTACATGTTTTAGGCTAGGGGTGGTCACGTTTTTGAGAGATTTACATGTTTTAGGCTAAATTTGGTCACGTTTTTGAGAGATTTACATGTTTTAGGCTAACTTTGGTCACGTTTTTGAGAGATTTACATGTTTTAGGCTAAATTCGGTCACGTTTTTGAGAGATTTAAATGTTTTTGGCTAAATTCGGTCAGGTTTTTGAGAGATTTACATGTTTTAGGCTAAATTTGGTCACGTTTTTGAGAGATTTACATGTTTTAGGCTAAATTCGGTCACGTTTTTGAGAAACTTACATGGTTTAGGCTAAATTTGGCCACGTTTTTGAGAGATTTACATGTTTTAGGCTAAATTTGGTCACGTTTTTGAGAGATTTACATGTTTTAGGCTAAATTTGGTCACGTTTTTGAGAGATTTACATGTTTTAGGCAAAATTCGGTCACGTTTGAGAGATTTACATGTTTTAGGCAAAATTCGGTTACGTTTTTGAGAGATTTCCATGTTTTAGGCAAAATTCGGTCACGTTTTTGAGAGATTTACATGTTTTAGGCAAAATTCGGTCACGTTTTTGAGAGTTTACATGTTTTAGGCTAAATTTGGTCACGTTTTTGAGAGATTTCCATGTTTTAGGCTAAATTTGGTCACGTTTTTGAGAGATTTCCATGTTTTAGGCTAAATTTGGTCACGTTTTTAAGAGATTTATGTGTTTTAGGCTAAATTCGGTCACGTTTTTGAGAGATTTCCATGTTTTAGGCTAAATTCGGTCACGTTTTTGAGAGATTTACATGTTTTAGGCTAAATTTGGTCACGTTTTTGAGAGATTTACATGTTTTAGGCTAAATTCGGTCACGTTTTTGAGAGATTTACATGTTTTAGGCTAAATTCGGTCACGTTTTTGAGAGATTTACATGTTTTAGGCTAAATTTGGTCACGTTTTTGAGAGATTTACATGTTTTAGGCTAAATTTGGTCACGTTTTTGAGAGATTTACATGTTTGAGGCTAAATTCGGTCACGTTTTTGAGAGATTTACATGTTTTAGGCTAAATTCGGTCACGTTTTTGAGAGATTTACATGTTTTAGGCAAAATTCGGTCACGTTTTTGAGAGATTTACATGTTTTAGGCTAAATTTGGTCACGTTTTTGAGAGATTTCCATGTTTTAGGCTAAATTTGGTCACGTTTTTGAGAGATTTCCATGTTTTAGGCTAAATTTGGTCACGTTTTTGAGAGATTTACATGTTTTAGGCTAAATTTGGTCACGTTTTTGAGAGATTTACATGTTTTAGGCTAAATTTGGTCACGTTTTTGAGAGATTTACATGTTTTAGGCTAGGGGTGGTCACGTTTTTGAGAGATTTACATGTTTTAGGCTAGGGGTGGTCACGTTTTTGAGAGATTTACATGTTTTAGGCTAGGGGTGGTCACGTTTTTGAGAGATTTACATGTTTTAGGCTAAATTTGGTCACGTTTTTGAGAGATTTACATGTTTTAGGCTAACTTTGGTCACGTTTTTGAGAGATTTACATGTTTTAGGCTAAATTCGGTCACGTTTTTGAGAGATTTAAATGTTTTTGGCTAAATTCGGTCAGGTTTTTGAGAGATTTACATGTTTTAGGCTAAATTTGGTCACGTTTTTGAGAGATTTACATGTTTTAGGCTAAATTCGGTCACGTTTTTGAGAAACTTACATGGTTTAGGCTAAATTTGGCCACGTTTTTGAGAGATTTACATGTCTTAGGCTAAATTTGGTCACGTTTTTGAGAGATTTACATGTTTTAGGCTAAATTTGGTCACGTTTTTGAGAGATTTCCATGTTTTAGGCAAAATTTGGTCACGTTTTTGAGAAACTTACATGGTTTAGGCTAAATTCGGTCACGTTTTTGAGAGATTTACATGTTTTAGGCTAAATTTGGTCACGTTTTTGAGAGATTACATGTTTTAGGCTAAATTTGGTCACGTTTTTGAGAGATTTCCATGTTTTAGGCAAAATTTGGTCACGTTTTTGAGAGATTTACATGTTTTAGGCAAAATTTGGTCACGTTTTTGAGAGATTTACATGTTTTAGGCAAAATTCGGTCACGTTTTTGAGAGATTTACATGTTTTAGGCTAAATTTGGTCACGCTTTTGAGAGTTTACATGTTTTAGGCTAAATTTGGTCACGTTTTTGAGAGATTTACATGTTTTAGGCTAAATTTGGTCACGTTTTTGAGAGATTTACATGTTTTAGGCAAAATTCGGTCACGTTTTTGAGAGATTTACATGTTTTAGGCTAAATTTGGTCACGTTTTTGAGAGATTTACATGTTTTAGGCTAAATTTGGTCACGTTTTTGAGAGATTTACATGTTTTAGGCAAAATTCTGTCACGTTTTTGAGAGATTTACATGTTTTAGGCAAAATTCGGTCACGTTTTTGAGAGATTTACATGTTTTAGGCAAAATTCGGTCACGTTTTTGAGAGATTTACATGTTTTAGGCTAAATTTGGTCACGCTTTTGAGAGTTTACATGTTTTAGGCTAAATTTGGTCACGTTTTTGAGAGATTTACATGTTTTAGGCTAAATTTGGTCACGTTTTTGAGAGATTTACATGTTTTAGGCTAAATTTGGTCACGTTTTTGAGAGATTTACATGTTTTAGGCTAAATTTGGTCACGTTTTTGAGAGATTTACATGTTTTAGGCTAAATTTGGTCACGTTTTTGAGAGATTTACATGTTTTAGGCAAAATTCTGTCACGTTTTTGAGAGATTTACATGTTTTAGGCAAAATTCGGTCACGTTTTTGAGAGATTTCCATGTTTTAGGCAAAATTCGGTCACGTTTTTGAGAGATTTACATGTTTTAGGCAAAATTCGGTCACGTTTTTGAGAGTTTACATGTTTTAGGCTAAATTTGGTCACGTTTTTGAGAGATTTCCATGTTTTAGGCTAAATTTGGTCACGTTTTTGAGAGATTTCCATGTTTTAGGCTAAATTTGGTCACGTTTTAAAGAGATTTATGTGTTTTAGGCTAAATTCGGTCACGTTTTTGAGAGATTTCCATGTTTTAGGCTAAATTCGGTCACGTTTTTGAGAGATTTACATGTTTTAGGCTAAATTTGGTCACGTTTTTGAGAGATTTACATGTTTTAGGCTAAATTCGGTCACGTTTTTGAGAGATTTACATGTTTTAGGCTAAATTCGGTCACGTTTTTGAGAGATTTACATGTTTTAGGCTAAATTTGGTCACGTTTTTGAGAGATTTACATGTTTTAGGCTAAATTTGGTCACGTTTTTGAGAGATTTACATGTTGGAGGCTAAATTCGGTCACGTTTTTGAGAGATTTACATGTTTTAGGCTAAATTCGGTCACGTTTTTGAGAGATTTACATGTTTTAGGCAAAATTCGGTCACGTTTTTGAGAGATTTACATGTTTTAGGCTAAATTTGGTCACGTTTTTGAGAGATTTCCATGTTTTAGGCTAAATTTGGTCACGTTTTTGAGAGATTTCCATGTTTTAGGCTAAATTTGGTCACGTTTTTGAGAGATTTACATGTTTTAGGCTAAATTTGGTCACGTTTTTGAGAGATTTACATGTTTTAGGCTAAATTTGGTCACGTTTTTGAGAGATTTACATGTTTTAGGCTAGGGGTGGTCACGTTTTTGAGAGATTTACATGTTTTAGGCTAGGGGTGGTCACGTTTTTGAGAGATTTACATGTTTTAGGCTAGGGGTGGTCACGTTTTTGAGAGATTTACATGTTTTAGGCTAGGGGTGGTCACGTTTTTGAGAGATTTACATGTTTTAGGCTAAATTTGGTCACGTTTTTGAGAGATTTACATGTTTTAGGCTAACTTTGGTCACGTTTTTGAGAGATTTACATGTTTTAGGCTAAATTCGGTCACGTTTTTGAGAGATTTAAATGTTTTTGGCTAAATTCGGTCAGGTTTTTGAGAGATTTACATGTTTTAGGCTAAATTTGGTCACGTTTTTGAGAGATTTACATGTTTTAGGCTAAATTCGGTCACGTTTTTGAGAAACTTACATGGTTTAGGCTAAATTTGGCCACGTTTTTGAGAGATTTACATGTCTTAGGCTAAATTTGGTCACGTTTTTGAGAGATTTACATGTTTTAGGCTAAATTTGGTCACGTTTTTGAGAGATTTACATGTTTTAGGCTAAATTTGGTCACGTTTTTGAGAGATTTCCATGTTTTAGGCAAAATTTGGTCACGTTTTTGAGAAACTTACATGGTTTAGGCTAAATTCGGTCACGTTTTTGAGAGATTTACATGTTTTAGGCTAAATTTGGTCACGTTTTTGAGAGATTACATGTTTTAGGCTAAATTTGGTCACGTTTTTGAGAGATTTACATGTTTTAGGCAAAATTTGGTCACGTTTTTGAGAGATTTACATGTTTTAGGCAAAATTCGGTCACGTTTTTGAGAGATTTACATGTTTTAGGCTAAATTTGGTCACGCTTTTGAGAGTTTACATGTTTTAGGCTAAATTTGGTCACGTTTTTGAGAGATTTACATGTTTTAGGCTAAATTTGGTCACGTTTTTGAGAGATTTACATGTTTTAGGCAAAATTCGGTCACGTTTTTGAGAGATTTACATGTTTTAGGCTAAATTTGGTCACGTTTTTGAGAGATTTACATGTTTTAGGCTAAATTTGGTCACGTTTTTGAGAGATTTACATGTTTTAGGCAAAATTCTGTCACGTTTTTGAGAGATTTACATGTTTTAGGCTAAATTCGGTCACGTTTTTGAGAGATTTACATGTTTTAGGCTAAATTTGGTCACGTTTTTGAGAGATTTACATGTTTTAGGCTAAATTTGGTCACGTTTTTGAGAGATTTACATGTTTTAGGCTAAATTTGGTCACGTTTTTGAGAGATTTACATGTTTGAGGCTAAATTCGGTCACGTTTTTGAGAGATTTACATGTTTTAGGCTAAATTCGGTCACGTTTTTGAGAGATTTACATGTTTTAGGCAAAATTCGGTCACGTTTTTGAGAGATTTACATGTTTTAGGCTAAATTTGGTCACGTTTTTGAGAGATTTCCATGTTTTAGGCTAAATTTGGTCACGTTTTTGAGAGATTTCCATGTTTTAGGCTAAATTTGGTCACGTTTTTGAGAGATTTACATGTTTTAGGCTAAATTTGGTCACGTTTTTGAGAGATTTACATGTTTTAGGCTAGGGGTGGTCACGTTTTTGAGAGATTTACATGTTTTAGGCTAGGGGTGGTCACGTTTTTGAGAGATTTACATGTTTTAGGCTAGGGGTGGTCACGTTTTTGAGAGATTTACATGTTTTAGGCTAGGGGTGGTCACGTTTTTGAGAGATTTACATGTTTTAGGCTAAATTTGGTCACGTTTTTGAGAGATTTACATGTTTTAGGCTAACTTTGGTCACGTTTTTGAGAGATTTACATGTTTTAGGCTAAATTCGGTCACGTTTTTGAGAGATTTAAATGTTTTTGGCTAAATTCGGTCAGGTTTTTGAGAGATTTACATGTTTTAGGCTAAATTTGGTCACGTTTTTGAGAGATTTACATGTTTTAGGCTAAATTCGGTCACGTTTTTGAGAAACTTACATGGTTTAGGCTAAATTTGGCCACGTTTTTGAGAGATTTACATGTTTTAGGCTAAATTTGGTCACGTTTTTGAGAGATTTACATGTTTTAGGCTAAATTTGGTCACGTTTTTGAGAGATTTACATGTTTTAGGCAAAATTCGGTCACGTTTGAGAGATTTACATGTTTTAGGCAAAATTCGGTTACGTTTTTGAGAGATTTCCATGTTTTAGGCAAAATTCGGTCACGTTTTTGAGAGATTTACATGTTTTAGGCAAAATTCGGTCACGTTTTTGAGAGTTTACATGTTTTAGGCTAAATTTGGTCACGTTTTTGAGAGATTTCCATGTTTTAGGCTAAATTTGGTCACGTTTTTGAGAGATTTCCATGTTTTAGGCTAAATTTGGTCACGTTTTTAAGAGATTTATGTGTTTTAGGCTAAATTCGGTCACGTTTTTGAGAGATTTCCATGTTTTAGGCTAAATTCGGTCACGTTTTTGAGAGATTTACATGTTTTAGGCTAAATTTGGTCACGTTTTTGAGAGATTTACATGTTTTAGGCTAAATTCGGTCACGTTTTTGAGAGATTTACATGTTTTAGGCTAAATTCGGTCACGTTTTTGAGAGATTTACATGTTTTAGGCTAAATTTGGTCACGTTTTTGAGAGATTTACATGTTTTAGGCTAAATTTGGTCACGTTTTTGAGAGATTTACATGTTTGAGGCTAAATTCGGTCACGTTTTTGAGAGATTTACATGTTTTAGGCTAAATTCGGTCACGTTTTTGAGAGATTTACATGTTTTAGGCAAAATTCGGTCACGTTTTTGAGAGATTTACATGTTTTAGGCTAAATTTGGTCACGTTTTTGAGAGATTTCCATGTTTTAGGCTAAATTTGGTCACGTTTTTGAGAGATTTCCATGTTTTAGGCTAAATTTGGTCACGTTTTTGAGAGATTTACATGTTTTAGGCTAAATTTGGTCACGTTTTTGAGAGATTTACATGTTTTAGGCTAAATTTGGTCACGTTTTTGAGAGATTTACATGTTTTAGGCTAGGGGTGGTCACGTTTTTGAGAGATTTACATGTTTTAGGCTAGGGGTGGTCACGTTTTTGAGAGATTTACATGTTTTAGGCTAGGGGTGGTCACGTTTTTGAGAGATTTACATGTTTTAGGCTAAATTTGGTCACGTTTTTGAGAGATTTACATGTTTTAGGCTAACTTTGGTCACGTTTTTGAGAGATTTACATGTTTTAGGCTAAATTCGGTCACGTTTTTGAGAGATTTAAATGTTTTTGGCTAAATTCGGTCAGGTTTTTGAGAGATTTACATGTTTTAGGCTAAATTTGGTCACGTTTTTGAGAGATTTACATGTTTTAGGCTAAATTCGGTCACGTTTTTGAGAAACTTACATGGTTTAGGCTAAATTTGGCCACGTTTTTGAGAGATTTACATGTCTTAGGCTAAATTTGGTCACGTTTTTGAGAGATTTACATGTTTTAGGCTAAATTTGGTCACGTTTTTGAGAGATTTCCATGTTTTAGGCAAAATTTGGTCACGTTTTTGAGAAACTTACATGGTTTAGGCTAAATTCGGTCACGTTTTTGAGAGATTTACATGTTTTAGGCTAAATTTGGTCACGTTTTTGAGAGATTACATGTTTTAGGCTAAATTTGGTCACGTTTTTGAGAGATTTCCATGTTTTAGGCAAAATTTGGTCACGTTTTTGAGAGATTTACATGTTTTAGGCAAAATTTGGTCACGTTTTTGAGAGATTTACATGTTTTAGGCAAAATTCGGTCACGTTTTTGAGAGATTTACATGTTTTAGGCTAAATTTGGTCACGCTTTTGAGAGTTTACATGTTTTAGGCTAAATTTGGTCACGTTTTTGAGAGATTTACATGTTTTAGGCTAAATTTGGTCACGTTTTTGAGAGATTTACATGTTTTAGGCAAAATTCGGTCACGTTTTTGAGAGATTTACATGTTTTAGGCTAAATTTGGTCACGTTTTTGAGAGATTTACATGTTTTAGGCTAAATTTGGTCACGTTTTTGAGAGATTTACATGTTTTAGGCAAAATTCTGTCACGTTTTTGAGAGATTTACATGTTTTAGGCAAAATTCGGTCACGTTTTTGAGAGATTTACATGTTTTAGGCAAAATTCGGTCACGTTTTTGAGAGATTTACATGTTTTAGGCTAAATTTGGTCACGCTTTTGAGAGTTTACATGTTTTAGGCTAAATTTGGTCACATTTTTGAGAGATTTACATGTTTTAGGCTAAATTTGGTCACGTTTTTGAGAGATTTACATGTTTTAGGCTAAATTTGGTCACGTTTTTGAGAGATTTACATGTTTTAGGCTAAATTTGGTCACGTTTTTGAGAGATTTACATGTTTTAGGCTAAATTTGGTCACGTTTTTGAGAGATTTACATGTTTTAGGCAAAATTCTGTCACGTTTTTGAGAGATTTACATGTTTTAGGCAAAATTCGGTCACGTTTTTGAGAGATTTACATGTTTTAGGCTAAATTTGGTCACGTTTTTGAGAGATTTACATGTTTTAGGCTAAATTTGGTCACGTTTTTGAGAGATTTACATGTTTTAGGCTAAATTTGGTCACGTTTTTGAGAGATTTACATGTTTTAGGCAAAATTTGGTCACGTTTTTGAGAGATCTACATGTTTTAGGCTAAATTTGGTCACGTTTTTGAGAGATTTACATGTTTTAGGCAAAATTTGGTCACGTTTTTGAGAGATTTACATGTTTTAGGCAAAATTCGGTCACGTTTTTGAGAGATTTACATGTCTTAGGCTAAATTTGGTCACGTTTTTGAGAGATTTACATGTTTTAGGCAAAATTCGGTCACGTTTTTGAGAGATTTACATGTTTTAGGCAAAATTTGGTCACGTTTTTGAGAGATCTACATGTTTTAGGCTAAATTTGGTCACGTTTTTGAGAGATTTACATGTTTTAGGCTAAATTCAGTCACGTTTTTGAGAGATTTACATGTTTTAGGCAAAATTCGGTCACGTTTTTGAGAGATTTACATGTTTTCGGCTAAAAAATTTTTTTTTTTTTTTTTTTTTTTTTTTTTTTTTTTTGTATACAATATCGAGGCTCGTGAAAGAGCGAACATTAATCACACAGAAAGACAAACCGACACATAAAACATATAACATAGGGAGCGGTAGACAAGATGGGGAGAGAGGGGGAAGGACACAAACACAACATCTGAGAGCAGGGACCGAGAGACATGGAGACATCGAGAGATCTGAGAGAGGGCGAGGGCTTTGGGGGGGGCGTGGGAAGGGGGCAGTGGGAGAGGTATAAAACATATGGACACTGCCAGGACTTCCAGGAAAGAAGTTGGAATTTCAAACAAGGTGGATCTGGGGTGAATTAGCGGGGGTAGAAAAGATCAAGGTTTTGGATGGGGGAAGATAAGAGATGGTGGTGAACAGCTGTTTTAAAGACCTGGAGGGAGGAGTGGGATTGAAGGGAGTGAGGGAGTTTGTTCCAGAGGCGGGAGAAAAGAGGAATGAAAGAGTGAAGGTGAGCGGAGAGCCGAGATTTCGGCAGTTTAACCATCAGAGGGTTGCTGGCAGATCTTGTGCGACCTGTAGGAATATTTGGGGAACAGAGCACAGAGAGAGCTGGGGGTGCAAGGCCGGAGAGGAGTCGGTAGAAGACAGAAAGACCACCTACCTGCCTGCGGTGAGTGAGTGAAAGGCCCTCAGAGATAGCTTCATCGCGGGAGATTCCAATAATTCTGAAAGCTTTGGTTTCAACAGCGTGAAGCCGAGCTAGGTGTGAGGCAGGAGCACCGGCCCATAGGGGAGAACAGTATTCCATTGAGCTGCGGATGAAAGCCTTGTATGTGGTGAGGAGCTCAGGTGTGCCGAGGAAGGACTTCGCACGACGGAGGATGCCCAGTCGGCGACTGGCTTTGGAGGCCAGCTTGGAAATGTGGTTTTCCCAAGAAAGATCATGGCAGATAGTGAGACCCAAAATCTTGAGCGACAGAACTTCTTGGAGAGGATTGTTGAGAAAGTAGATGGGAGGGTTGTCCAGTCGATCTTTTCGGAGAGACATAGTAAGAGTGTGAGATTTGTCAGGATTGAAAGACATGTTCCACTTGTTTGACCAGTCTGTGATTTTGTCCAGGTCTTCAGAGAGTGAGGAGGCAGCAGACTGCCGATCTGAGGGAAGAGGAATGGAGCGGCAGAGAGTGGAGTCATCAGCAAAGAGATAGAGAGGATTTTCGAGAGAGTCAGAGAGATCATTGATGAAGACCAGAAAAAGCACGGGGCCCAGAACACTGCCTTGGGGAACTCCAGCCTGAACAGGAAGAGGAGATGAGAGAAACCCATTCAGGGCCACACGTTGACGACGACTAGAGAGGAAGTCCGCCAGCCATGCGTGGAGATTTCCATGGATACCAAAGGAGGAGAGTTTGGTGAGCAGAGCGGGGTGCCAGACCGTGTCGAAGGCACGTGATATGTCGAGGGAGACAGCTCTAATTTCCTGTTTGGCATTGAGGACCTCCATCCATTGTTGAGACAGCAGAAGCAGCATGTCCAGAGTAGAGTGACCTGGTCTGAAACCAAATTGATGATCAGAGATCAAGCCATTGGAGAAGAGGAAAGATTTCATATCAGAAGCAATGATGGATTCCATGACTTTGCTGATAATTGGGAGAAGGCTGATTGGTCTGTAGTTGCTAGGATCTGTTTTTGCACCTTTTTTGTGCAAAGCGGTGATGTTGGCTGATTTCCAAGCAGATGGCAGTTGACCTTGAGCAAAAGAGAGGGTGAAGAGAACAGAGAGAGGGTGAGATAGAGCAGCAGAGCAGGATTTTAGGACCCGTGGGCTGATGCCGTCGGGTCCAGTTGCAGAATCAGAGTCGAGGGTTGACAGAAACTTTTCCACCTTGTCAGGAGGAAAGGACACGGAGTCCAGGAGCAGCAGGGTACGACTGGGTATGGTGGGTACAGAGAGGGATGGGTTTGGGACACAAGATTTAGAGGCAAACACAGAGTTGAGGCATTCAGCTTTTTCACGTGCGGAGTCAGCTGTGTAGCCGTTTGAGGTAAGGGAGGGGATGGAGGGGGAACAAACACCAGAAACGGATTTGACCAGACGCCACCAGGATTTGGAAGAGGGAGACAGATAAGAGAGTTCGGTCTTGAGAACGGAGAGATATTGTTTCCTGGCTCTCCTGAGGGTGGACACACACTTGTTTCGGGCTTTGTGGAAGGAAATGAGATTTCCTTCCGTTGGATTTGCTTTCCAGGAGACGAAGGCAAGTTGTTTCTGGGCAACAGCCTCACCACAAGATTCCGTGTACCATGGACGGGAGGAAGGGTATGACAACTGAAGACGAGATGGGATAAATCTGTGCATGAGAGAGAGCAATTTACTTTGGAAGAATTCCCAGGATGAGTTGATGTCAGAGGTGGTAGAGATGGGAGACCAGTCCAGATGATTGATGGCTGCTTGAAGACCGTGCCAGTTGGCCTGAGTGAAATGCCAGACTCGTCGACGCTGAGCAGGCTCCCTGAGGATGGTCAGAGAGATGTCCACTTTAACAAGGACATGATCAGATGTTCCGATCGGAGCAGAAGAAGAGCAGCAGACATTTTCAGGGAAGTTAGACATAACCAAGTCCAGAAGAGAAGATGTTCCGTTGACTGAGATCCGGGTCGGGAAATTGACAGATTGTGTCAGTCCCAGTGAGTCGCAGAAGTCCTTTGCTGAGGAGCCATGGCTGGTGAGAGAGGTACCCACACCCAGCCAACTGGCATGATGACAGTTGAAATCACCACATATGAGGAAGAGAGAGTTGGGATGAGTAGATAGAAGTTGGTCCATATCATCAGACAGCGAGATGTAGATGGAGTCATCACTGTTTGGTGGACGGTACAACACACATATGAACAAGAGGTGGGAGCGAAGGGGAAGCCGTAGCCAGAGGTATTCCTGGGGGTGAGGTGGAGAGAGTGCAGTGCAGGGCGAGTGAGGAAGAGAGTTTTTGATAAAGATAGCAACCCCGCCTCCAGGACGAGGCTCAGGTCTATCATACCGGAGGAGGGAGTAGCCCGGGAGAGATACTATGGAATCAGAGACATCATAAAGGAGGAAAGTTTCTGTTAAGCAGATCACGTCTGGTTTGACAGAAGCAACCTGTATGGAGAGATCGGTTAAGTTTGAACGAAGGCCCCGGATGTTTGAGGTCCATACCGTTAATGAAGAGGAAGGGGGAGCATCAGATACAGAACAGGGGGGAGGAGGGGTAGGGTAAGATGTGGAAGAGGTGGAAGAGGTAGGGAGAGCTGTTGAAGGTGTGTCAGAGATTTCAGAATAGCTCGGAGAAAGGGAAGGATGGGGCGGACAAAAAGTTTGATGGTGATTGGGTGAGCCACAATGAGGTGTTATTTGAGGAGGGGGAAGAGCGAGGCAGAAGGTTGGGGGAGATGGAGGTGAGAGTTTGAAGGGGGAAGAAGCGGGGAGGACGCTTTGAGGAGGGGGAGTGAGCGGGGGGAAATTGAGAAGCAATGAGGGTGGGGAGATTTGAAGGGGAGGGGTGAGGGGGGAGTTTGGGAGGGAAGGGACAAGGGGAGGGATTTGAAAGGGATGGGATATGGGGGAGATTTGGAGGGGAGGGGTGAGGCAGGAGTCTAGGAGGGGAGGGGCGAGGGGGCGTCTTGGCGGGGAGGGGTGAGGAGGTAGTTTAGGAGGGAGGGGGCAAGGGGGGAGATTTGAAAGGGATGGGTGATGGGGAAGATTTGGAGGGGAGGGGTGATGGGGAAGATTTGGAGGGGAGGGGTTATGGGGAAGATTTGGAGGGGAGGGGTGAGATTGGATTTTTGAAAGTGTACGATTTATGGGAAACGAACATTTATTGCAAAATGAGTTTCTTGTGACCTTCGAGTTAAAAATACGTTTAAGGACGCTGGATGGAGGATGGAGTGCAGGAGAGTTTAGGGAATGTAGAACAAAGGCACTATAGGAGATGGATATTTTTTTTGGGATGAATTGATTTGGTGAGCAAGTCGAAAGCAGCCTTTTAAAGAAGAAGAAGAAAAAGGTGTTATAAAATATGACGGAATACATAACTTGAGGGGAAAGTGTAAACATTGAAGGTTAATGAGTGAAAACTATCTGGGGAAATGGGGGAGAAACACGTGGTCGAAGAACGAACGAACGAATAAGAATGAATAAACGAATGAGAACAGAGAAGGAAATTTTTTTTTTTTTTTTTTTTTTTTGAGTTGAGATTTACACAAGGAAGGAGGCTATGGGTGAAAAGGCTGGGAATACAGAGAACGAAAGTTATTGGATCACAAACGATGGACCACTGAGAGAAAAACAAAGCCTCAAGGTTGTACAGTGCACACTGTACAAGGCCTTGCTCGCGACACGGCAAACAGACGATCAATTTATGAAAGATAAACACCGAGAAACAACCAAAGTTGCACACAATAACTTCACACACCGAAAGATAAATACAGTTTCGACAAAATACAATTGTGAACAGACTTAACTTCGAAAAACGTGTTTTTGGTCACGGTATGATATTTTGGTCACGTTTTGGTCACGTTTTGAACAGACAACCAAATTTGGTCACGTTTTTGAGAGATTTACATGTTTTAGGCTAAATTTGGTCACGTTTTTGAGAGATTTACATGTTTTAGGCAAAATTCGGTCACGTTTGAGAGATTTACATGTTTTAGGCAAAATTCGGTTACGTTTTTGAGAGATTTCCATGTTTTAGGCAAAATTCGGTCACGTTTTTGAGAGATTTACATGTTTTCGGCAAAATTCGGTCACGTTTTTGAGAGTTTACATGTTTTAGGCTAAATTTGGTCACGTTTTTGAGGGATTTCCATGTTTTAGGCTAAATTTGGTCACGTTTTTGAGAGATTTCCATGTTTTAGGCTAAATTTGGTCACGTTTTTAAGAGATTTATGTGTTTTAGGCTAAATTCGGTCACGTTTTTGAGAGATTTCCATGTTTTAGGCTAAATTCGGTCACGTTTTTGAGAGATTTACATGTTTTAGGCTAAATTTGGTCACGTTTTTGAGAGATTTACATGTTTTAGGCTAAATTCGGTCACGTTTTTGAGAGATTTACATGTTTTAGGCTAAATTTGGTCACGTTTTTGAGAGATTTACATGTTTTAGGCTAAATTTGGTCACGTTTTTGAGAGATTTACATGTTTTAGGCTAAATTTGGTCACGTTTTTGAGAGATTTACATGTTTGAGGCTAAATTCGGTCACGTTTTTGAGAGATTTACATGTTTTAGGCTAAATTCGGTCACGTTTTTGAGAGATTTACATGTTTTAGGCAAAATTCGGTCACGTTTTTGAGAGATTTACATGTTTTAGGCTAAATTTGGTCACGTTTTTGAGAGATTTCCATGTTTTAGGCTAAATTTGGTCACGTTTTTGAGAGATTTCCATGTTTTAGGCTAAATTTGGTCACGTTTTTGAGAGATTTACATGTTTTAGGCTAAATTTGGTCACGTTTTTGAGAGATTTACATGTTTTAGGCTAAATTTGGTCACGTTTTTGAGAGATTTACATGTTTTAGGCTTGGGGTGGTCACGTTTTTGAGAGATTTCCATGTTTTAGGCTAAATTCGGTCACGTTTTTGAGAGATTTACATGTTTTAGGCTAAATTTGGTCACGTTTTTGAGAGATTTACATGTTTTAGGCTAAATTTGGTCACGTTTTTGAGAGATTTACATGTTTTAGGCTAAATTTGGTCACGTTTTTGAGAGATTTACATGTTTTAGGCTTGGGGTGGTCACGTTTTTGAGAGATTTACATGTTTTAGGCTAGGGGTGGTCACGTTTTTGAGAGATTTACATGTTTTAGGCTAGGGGTGGTCACGTTTTTGAGAGATTTACATGTTTTAGGCTAAATTTGGTCACGTTTTTGAGAGATTTACATGTTTTAGGCTAACTTTGGTCACGTTTTTGAGAGATTTACATGTTTTAGGCTAAATTCGGTCACGTTTTTGAGAGATTTACATGTTTTAGGCTAAATTTGGTCACGTTTTTGAGAGATTTACATGTTTTAGGCTAAATTCGGTCACGTTTTTGAGAAACTTACATGGTTTAGGCTAAATTTGGCCACGTTTTTGAGAGATTTACATGTCTTAGGCTAAATTTGGTCACGTTTTTGAGAGATTTACATGTTTTAGGCTAAATTTGGTCACGTTTTTGAGAGATTTACATGTTTTAGGCTAAATTTGGTCACGTTTTTGAGAGATTTCCATGTTTTAGGCAAAATTTGGTCACGTTTTTGAGAAACTTACATGGTTTAGGCTAAATTCGGTCACGTTTTTGAGAGATTTACATGTTTTAGGCTAAATTTGGTCACGTTTTTGAGAGATTACATGTTTTAGGCTAAATTTGGTCACGTTTTTGAGAGATTTCCATGTTTTAGGCAAAATTTGGTCACGTTTTTGAGAGATTTACATGTTTTAGGCAAAATTTGGTCACGTTTTTGAAAGATTTACATGTTTTAGGCAAAATTCGGTCACGTTTTTGAGAGATTTACATGTTTTAGGCTAAATTTGGTCACGCTTTTGAGAGTTTACATGTTTTAGGCTAAATTTCGTCACGTTTTTGAGAGATTTACATGTTTTAGGCTAAATTTGGTCACGTTTTTGAGAGATTTACATGTTTTAGGCAAAATTCGGTCACGTTTGAGAGATTTACATGTTTTAGGCAAAATTCGGTTACGTTTTTGAGAGATTTCCATGTTTTAGGCAAAATTCGGTCACGTTTTTGAGAGATTTACATGTTTTCGGCAAAATTCGGTCACGTTTTTGAGAGTTTACATGTTTTAGGCTAAATTTGGTCACGTTTTTGAGAGATTTCCATGTTTTAGGCTAAATTTGGTCACGTTTTTGAGAGATTTCCATGTTTTAGGCTAAATTTGGTCACGTTTTTAAGAGATTTATGTGTTTTAGGCTAACTTTGGTCACGTTTTTGAGAGATTTACATGTTTTAGGCTAAATTCGGTCACGTTTTTGAGAGATTTAAATGTTTTTGGCTAAATTCGGTCAGGTTTTTGAGAGATTTACATGTTTTAGGCTAAATTTGGTCACGTTTTTGAGAGATTTACATGTTTTAGGCTAAATTCGGTCACGTTTTTGAGAAACTTACATGGTTTAGGCTAAATTTGGCCACGTTTTTGAGAGATTTACATGTTTTAGGCTAAATTTGGTCACGTTTTTGAGAGATTTACATGTTTTAGGCTAAATTTGGTCACGTTTTTGAGAGATTTACATGTTTTAGGCAAAATTCGGTCACGTTTGAGAGATTTACATGTTTTAGGCAAAATTCGGTTACGTTTTTGAGAGATTTCCATGTTTTAGGCAAAATTCGGTCACGTTTTTGAGAGATTTACATGTTTTCGGCAAAATTCGGTCACGTTTTTGAGAGTTTACATGTTTTAGGCTAAATTTGGTCACGTTTTTGAGAGATTTCCATGTTTTAGGCTAAATTTGGTCACGTTTTTGAGAGATTTCCATGTTTTAGGCTAAATTCGGTCACGTTTTTAAGAGATTTATGTGTTTTAGGCTAAATTCGGTCACGTTTTTGAGAGATTTCCATGTTTTAGGCTAAATTCGGTCACGTTTTTGAGAGATTTACATGTTTTAGGCTAAATTTGGTCACGTTTTTGAGAGATTTACATGTTTTAGGCTAAATTCGGTCACGTTTTTGAGAGATTTACATGTTTTAGGCTAAATTTCGTCACGTTTTTGAGAGATTTACATGTTTTAGGCTAAATTTGGTCACGTTTTTGAGAGATTTACATGTTTTAGGCTAAATTTGGTCACGTTTTTGAGAGATTTACATGTTTGAGGCTAAATTCGGTCACGTTTTTGAGAGATTTACATGTTTTAGGCTAAATTCGGTCACGTTTTTGAGAGATTTACATGTTTTAGGCAAAATTCGGTCACGTTTTTGAGAGATTTACATGTTTTAGGCTAAATTTGGTCACGTTTTTGAGAGATTTCCATGTTTTAGGCTAAATTTGGTCACGTTTTTGAGAGATTTCCATGTTTTAGGCTAAATTTGGTCACATTTTTGAGAGATTTACATGTTTTAGGCTAAATTTGGTCACGTTTTTGAGAGATTTACATGTTTTAGGCTAAATTTGGTCACGTTTTTGAGAGATTTACATGTTTTAGGCTAGGGGTGGTCACGTTTTTGAGAGATTTACATGTTTTAGGCTAGGGGTGGTCACGTTTTTGAGAGATTTACATGTTTTAGGCTAAATTTGGTCACGTTTTTGAGAGATTTACATGTTTTAGGCTAACTTTGGTCACGTTTTTGAGAGATTTACATGTTTTAGGCTAAATTCGGTCACGTTTTTGAGAGATTTAAATGTTTTTGGCTAAATTCGGTCAGGTTTTTGAGAGATTTACATGTTTTAGGCTAAATTTGGTCACGTTTTTGAGAGATTTACATGTTTTAGGCTAAATTCGGTCACGTTTTTGAGAAACTTGCATGGTTTAGGCTAAATTTGGCCACGTTTTTGAGAGATTTACATGTTTTAGGCTAAATTTGGTCACGTTTTTGAGAGATTTACATGTTTTAGGCTAAATTTGGTCACGTTTTTGAGAGATTTACATGTTTTAGGCAAAATTCGGTCACGTTTGAGAGATTTACATGTTTTAGGCAAAATTCGGTTACGTTTTTGAGAGATTTCCATGTTTTAGGCAAAATTCGGTCACGTTTTTGAGAGATTTACATGTTTTAGGCAAAATTCGGTCACGTTTTTGAGAGTTTACATGTTTTAGGCTAAATTTGGTCACGTTTTTGAGAGATTTCCATGTTTTAGGCTAAATTTGGTCACGTTTTTGAGAGATTTCCATGTTTTAGGCTAAATTTGGTCACGTTTTTAAGAGATTTATGTGTTTTAGGCTAAATTCGGTCACGTTTTTGAGAGATTTCCATGTTTTAGGCTAAATTCGGTCACGTTTTTGAGAGATTTACATGTTTTAGGCTAAATTTGGTCACGTTTTTGAGAGATTTACATGTTTTAGGCTAAATTCGGTCACGTTTTTGAGAGATTTACATGTTTTAGGCTAAATTCGGTCACGTTTTTGAGAGATTTACATGTTTTAGGCTAAATTTGGTCACGTTTTTGAGAGATTTACATGTTTTAGGCTAAATTTGGTCACGTTTTTGAGAGATTTACATGTTTGAGGCTAAATTCGGTCACGTTTTTGAGAGATTTACATGTTTTAGGCTAAATTCGGTCACGTTTTTGAGAGATTTACATGTTTTAGGCAAAATTCGGTCACGTTTTTGAGAGATTTACATGTTTTAGGCAAAATTCGGTCACGTTTTTGAGAGATTTCCATGTTTTAGGCTAAATTTGGTCACGTTTTTGAGAGATTTCCATGTTTTAGGCTAAATTTGGTCACGTTTTTGAGAGATTTCCATGTTTTAGGCTAAATTTGGTCACGTTTTTGAGAGATTTCCATGTTTTAGGCTAAATTTGGTCACGTTTTTGAGAGATTTACATGTTTTAGGCTAAATTTGGTCACGTTTTTGAGAGATTTACATGTTTTAGGCTAGGGGTGGTCACGTTTTTGAGAGATTTACATGTTTTAGGCTAGGGGTGGTCACGTTTTTGAGAGATTTACATGTTTTAGGCTAGGGGTGGTCACGTTTTTGAGAGATTTACATGTTTTAGGCTAGGGGTGGTCACGTTTTTGAGAGATTTACATGTTTTAGGCTAAATTCGGTCACGTTTTTGAGAGATTTAAATGTTTTTGGCTAAATTCGGTCAGGTTTTTGAGAGATTTACATGTTTTAGGCTAAATTTGGTCACGTTTTTGAGAGATTTACATGTTTTAGGCTAAATTCGGTCACGTTTTTGAGAAACTTACATGGTTTAGGCTAAATTTGGCCACGTTTTTGAGAGATTTACATGTTTTAGGCTAAATTTGGTCACGTTTTTGAGAGATTTACATGTTTTAGGCTAAATTTGGTCACGTTTTTGAGAGATTTACATGTTTTAGGCAAAATTCGGTCACGTTTGAGAGATTTACATGTTTTAGGCAAAATTCGGTTACGTTTTTGAGAGATTTCCATGTTTTAGGCAAAATTCGGTCACGTTTTTGAGAGATTTACATGTTTTCGGCAAAATTCGGTCACGTTTTTGAGAGTTTACATGTTTTAGGCTAAATTTGGTCACGTTTTTGAGAGATTTCCATGTTTTAGGCTAAATTTGGTCACGTTTTTGAGAGATTTCCATGTTTTAGGCTAAATTTGGTCACGTTTTTAAGAGATTTATGTGTTTTAGGCTAAATTCGGTCACGTTTTTGAGAGATTTCCATGTTTTAGGCTAAATTCGGTCACGTTTTTGAGAGATTTACATGTTTTAGGCTAAATTTGGTCACGTTTTTGAGAGATTTACATGTTTTAGGCTAAATTCGGTCACGTTTTTGAGAGATTTACATGTTTTAGGCTAAATTTCGTCACGTTTTTGAGAGATTTACATGTTTTAGGCTAAATTTGGTCACGTTTTTGAGAGATTTACATGTTTTAGGCTAAATTTGGTCACGTTTTTGAGAGATTTACATGTTTGAGGCTAAATTCGGTCACGTTTTTGAGAGATTTACATGTTTTAGGCTAAATTCGGTCACGTTTTTGAGAGATTTACATGTTTTAGGCAAAATTCGGTCACGTTTTTGAGAGATTTACATGTTTTAGGCTAAATTTGGTCACGTTTTTGAGAGATTTCCATGTTTTAGGCTAAATTTGGTCACGTTTTTGAGAGATTTCCATGTTTTAGGCTAAATTTGGTCACATTTTTGAGAGATTTACATGTTTTAGGCTAAATTTGGTCACGTTTTTGAGAGATTTACATGTTTTAGGCTAAATTTGGTCACGTTTTTGAGAGATTTACATGTTTTAGGCTAGGGGTGGTCACGTTTTTGAGAGATTTACATGTTTTAGGCTAGGGGTGGTCACGTTTTTGAGAGATTTACATGTTTTAGGCTAAATTTGGTCACGTTTTTGAGAGATTTACATGTTTTAGGCTAACTTTGGTCACGTTTTTGAGAGATTTACATGTTTTAGGCTAAATTCGGTCACGTTTTTGAGAGATTTAAATGTTTTTGGCTAAATTCGGTCAGGTTTTTGAGAGATTTACATGTTTTAGGCTAAATTTGGTCACGTTTTTGAGAGATTTACATGTTTTAGGCTAAATTCGGTCACGTTTTTGAGAAACTTGCATGGTTTAGGCTAAATTTGGCCACGTTTTTGAGAGATTTACATGTTTTAGGCTAAATTTGGTCACGTTTTTGAGAGATTTACATGTTTTAGGCTAAATTTGGTCACGTTTTTGAGAGATTTACATGTTTTAGGCAAAATTCGGTCACGTTTGAGAGATTTACATGTTTTAGGCAAAATTCGGTTACGTTTTTGAGAGATTTCCATGTTTTAGGCAAAATTCGGTCACGTTTTTGAGAGATTTACATGTTTTAGGCAAAATTCGGTCACGTTTTTGAGAGTTTACATGTTTTAGGCTAAATTTGGTCACGTTTTTGAGAGATTTCCATGTTTTAGGCTAAATTTGGTCACGTTTTTGAGAGATTTCCATGTTTTAGGCTAAATTTGGTCACGTTTTTAAGAGATTTATGTGTTTTAGGCTAAATTCGGTCACGTTTTTGAGAGATTTCCATGTTTTAGGCTAAATTCGGTCACGTTTTTGAGAGATTTACATGTTTTAGGCTAAATTTGGTCACGTTTTTGAGAGATTTACATGTTTTAGGCTAAATTCGGTCACGTTTTTGAGAGATTTACATGTTTTAGGCTAAATTCGGTCACGTTTTTGAGAGATTTACATGTTTTAGGCTAAATTTGGTCACGTTTTTGAGAGATTTACATGTTTTAGGCTAAATTTGGTCACGTTTTTGAGAGATTTACATGTTTGAGGCTAAATTCGGTCACGTTTTTGAGAGATTTACATGTTTTAGGCTAAATTCGGTCACGTTTTTGAGAGATTTACATGTTTTAGGCAAAATTCGGTCACGTTTTTGAGAGATTTACATGTTTTAGGCAAAATTCGGTCACGTTTTTGAGAGATTTCCATGTTTTAGGCTAAATTTGGTCACGTTTTTGAGAGATTTCCATGTTTTAGGCTAAATTTGGTCACGTTTTTGAGAGATTTCCATGTTTTAGGCTAAATTTGGTCACGTTTTTGAGAGATTTCCATGTTTTAGGCTAAATTTGGTCACGTTTTTGAGAGATTTACATGTTTTAGGCTAAATTTGGTCACGTTTTTGAGAGATTTACATGTTTTAGGCTAGGGGTGGTCACGTTTTTGAGAGATTTACATGTTTTAGGCTAGGGGTGGTCACGTTTTTGAGAGATTTACATGTTTTAGGCTAGGGGTGGTCACGTTTTTGAGAGATTTACATGTTTTAGGCTAGGGGTGGTCACGTTTTTGAGAGATTTACATGTTTTAGGCAAAATTCGGTCACGTTTGAGAGATTTACATGTTTTAGGCAAAATTCGGTTACGTTTTTGAGAGATTTACATGTTTTAGGCAAAATTCGGTCACGTTTTTGAGAGATTTACATGTTTTAGGCAAAATTCGGTCACGTTTTTGAGAGTTTACATGTTTTAGGCTAAATTTGGTCACGTTTTTGAGAGTTTACATGTTTTAGGCTAAATTTGGTCACGTTTTTGAGAGATTTCCATGTTTTAGGCTAAATTTGGTCACGTTTTTGAGAGATTTCCATGTTTTAGGCTAAATTTGGTCACGTTTTTAAGAGATTTCCATGTTTTAGGCTAAATTCGGTCACGTTTTTGAGAGATTTACATGTTTTAGGCTAAATTTGGTCACGTTTTTGAGAGATTTACATGTTTTAGGCTAAATTCGGTCACGTTTTTGAGAGATTTACATGTTTTAGGCTAAATTCGGTCACGTTTTTGAGAGATTTACATGTTTTAGGCTAAATTCGGTCACGTTTTTGAGAGATTTACATGTTTTAGGCTAAATTTGGTCACGTTTTTGAGAGATTTACATGTTTTAGGCTAAATTCGGTCACGTTTTTGAGAGATTTACATGTTTGAGGCTAAATTCGGTCACGTTTTTGAGAGATTTACATGTTTTAGGCTAAATTCGGTCACGTTTTTGAGAGATTTACATGTTTTAGGCAAAATTCGGTCACGTTTTTGAGAGATTTACATGTTTTAGGCTAAATTTGGTCACGTTTTTGAGAGATTTCCATGTTTTAGGCTAAATTTGGTCACGTTTTTGAGAGATTTCCATGTTTTAGGCTAAATTTGGTCACGTTTTTGAGAGATTTCCATGTTTTAGGCTAAATTTGGTCACGTTTTTGAGAGATTTACATGTTTTAGGCTAAATTTGGTCACGTTTTTGAGAGATTTACATGTTTTAGGCTAGGGGTGGTCACGTTTTTGAGAGATTTACATGTTTTAGGCTAGGGGTGGTCACGTTTTTGAGAGATTTACCTGTTTTAGGCTAGGGGTGGTCACGTTTTTGAGAGATTTACATGTTTTAGGCTCGGGGTGGTCACGTTTTTGAGAGATTTACATGTTTTAGGCTAAATTTGGTCACGTTTTTGAGAGATTTACATGTTTTAGGCTAACTTTGGTCACGTTTTTGAGAGATTTACATGTTTTAGGCTAAATTCGGTCACGTTTTTGAGAGATTTAAATGTTTTTGGCTAAATTCGGTCAGGTTTTTGAGAGATTTACATGTTTTAGGCTAAATTTGGTCACGTTTTTGAGAGATTTACATGTTTTAGGCTAAATTCGGTCACGTTTTTGAGAAACTTACATGGTTTAGGCTAAATTTGGCCACGTTTTTGAGAGATTTACATGTCTTAGGCTAAATTTGGTCACGTTTTTGAGAGATTTACATGTTTTAGGCTAAATTTGGTCACGTTTTTGAGAGATTTACATGTTTTAGGCTAAATTTGGTCACGTTTTTGAGAGATTTCCATGTTTTAGGCAAAATTTGGTCACGTTTTTGAGAAACTTACATGGTTTAGGCTAAATTCGGTCACGTTTTTGAGAGATTTACATGTTTTAGGCTAAATTCGGTCACGTTTTTGAGAGATTTACATGTTTTAGGCTAAATTTGGTCACGTTTTTGAGAGATTACATGTTTTAGGCTAAATTTGGTCACGTTTTTGAGAGATTTCCATGTTTTAGGCAAAATTTGGTCACGTTTTTGAGAGATTTACATGTTTTAGGCTAAATTTGGTCACGTTTTTGAGAGATTTACATGTTTTAGGCAAAATTCGGTCACGTTTTTGAGAGATTTACATGTTTTAGGCTAAATTTGGTCACGCTTTTGAGAGTTTACATGTTTTAGGCTAAATTTGGTCACGTTTTTGAGAGATTTACATGTTTTAGGCTAAATTTGGTCACGTTTTTGAGAGATTTACATGTTTTTGGCAAAATTCGGTCACGTTTTTGAGAGATTTACATGTTTTAGGCTAAATTTGGTCACGTTTTTGAGAGATTTACATGTTTTAGGCTAAATTTGGTCACGTTTTTGAGAGATTTACATGTTTTAGGCAAAATTCTGTCACGTTTTTGAGAGATTTACATGTTTTAGGCAAAATTCGGTCACGTTTTTGAGAGATTTACATGTTTTAGGCAAAATTCGGTCACGTTTTTGAGAGATTTACATGTTTTAGGCTAAATTTGGTCACGCTTTTGAGAGTTTACATGTTTTAGGCTAAATTTGGTCACGTTTTTGAGAGATTTACATGTTTTAGGCTAAATTTGGTCACGTTTTTGAGAGATTTACATGTTTTAGGCTAAATTTGGTCACGTTTTTGAGAGATTTACATGTTTTAGGCAAAATTTGGTCACGTTTTTGAGAGATTTCCATGTTTTAGGCAAAATTTGGTCACGTTTTTGAGAGATTTACATGTTTTAGGCAAAATTTGGTCACGTTTTTGAGAGATTTACATGTTTTAGGCAAAATTCGGTCACGTTTTTGAGAGATTTACATGTTTTAGGCTAAATTTGGTCACGCTTTTGAGAGTTTACATGTTTTAGGCTAAATTTGGTCACGTTTTTGAGAGATTTACATGTTTTAGGCAAAATTCGGTCACGTTTTTGAGAGATTTACATGTTTTAGGCTAAATTTGGTCACGTTTTTGAGAGATTTACATGTTTTAGGCTAAATTTGGTCACGTTTTTGAGAGATTTACATGTTTTAGGCAAAATTCTGTCACGTTTTTGAGAGATTTACATGTTTTAGGCAAAATTCGGTCACGTTTTTGAGAGATTTACATGTTTTAGGCAAAATTCGGTCACGTTTTTGATAGTTTACATGTTTTAGGCAAAATTCGGTCACGTTTTTGAGAGATTTCCATGTTTTAGGCTAAATTTGGTCACGTTTTTGAGAGATTTCCATGTTTTAGGCTAAATTTGGTCACGTTTTTGAGAGATTTCCATGTTTTAGGCTAAATTTGGTCACGTTTTTGAGAGATTTACATGTTTTAGGCAAAATTCGGTCACGTTTTTGAGAGATTTACATGTTTTAGGCAAAATTTGGTCACGTTTTTGAGAGATCTACATGTTTTAGGCTAAATTTGGTCACGTTTTTGAGAGATTTACATGTTTTAGGCTAAATTCAGTCACATTTTTGAGAGATTTACATGTTTTAGGCAAAATTTGGTCACGTTTTTGAGAGATCTACATGTTTTAGGCTAAATTTGGTCACGTTTTTGAGAGATTTACATGTTTTAGGCTAAATTCAGTCACGTTTTTGAGAGATTTACATGTTTTAGGCAAAATTCGGTCACGTTTTTGAGAGATTTACATGTCTTAGGCTAAATTTGGTCACGTTTTTGAGAGATTTACATGTTTTAGGCAAAATTCGGTCACGTTTTTGAGAGATTTACATGTTTTAGGCAAAATTTGGTCACGTTTTTGAGAGATCTACATGTTTTAGGCTAAATTTGGTCACGTTTTTGAGAGATTTACATGTTTTAGGCTAAATTCAGTCACGTTTTTGAGAGATTTACATGTTTTAGGCAAAATTCGGTCACGTTTTTGAGAGATTTACATGTTTTAGGCTAAATTTGGTCACGTTTTTGAGAGATTTACATGTTTTAGGCTAAATTTGGTCACGTTTTTGAGAGATTTACATGTTTTAGGCAAAATTCGGTCACGTTTGAGAGATTTACATGTTTTAGGCAAAATTCGGTTACGTTTTTGAGAGATTTCCATGTTTTAGGCAAAATTCGGTCACGTTTTTGAGAGATTTACATGTTTTCGGCAAAATTCGGTCACGTTTTTGAGAGTTTACATGTTTTAGGCTAAATTTGGTCACGTTTTTGAGAGATTTCCATGTTTTAGGCTAAATTTGGTCACGTTTTTGAGAGATTTCCATGTTTTAGGCTAAATTTGGTCACGTTTTTAAGAGATTTATGTGTTTTAGGCTAAATTCGGTCACGTTTTTGAGAGATTTCCATGTTTTAGGCTAAATTCGGTCACGTTTTTGAGAGATTTACATGTTTTAGGCTAAATTTGGTCACGTTTTTGAGAGATTTACATGTTTTAGGCTAAATTTGGTCACGTTTTTGAGAGATTTCCATGTTTTAGGCAAAATTTGGTCACGTTTTTGAGAGATTACATGTTTTAGGCTAAATTTGGTCACGTTTTTGAGAGATTTCCATGTTTTAGGCAAAATTTGGTCACGTTTTTGAGAGATTTACATGTTTTAGGCAAAATTTGGTCACGTTTTTGAGAGATTTACATGTTTTAGGCAAAATTCGGTCACGTTTTTGAGAGATTTACATGTTTTAGGCTAAATTTGGTCACGCTTTTGAGAGTTTACATGTTTTAGGCTAAATTTCGTCACGTTTTTGAGAGATTTACATGTTTTAGGCTAAATTTGGTCACGTTTTTGAGAGATTTACATGTTTTAGGCAAAATTCGGTCACGTTTGAGAGATTTACATGTTTTAGGCAAAATTCGGTTACGTTTTTGAGAGATTTCCATGTTTTAGGCAAAATTCGGTCACGTTTTTGAGAGATTTACATGTTTTCGGCAAAATTCGGTCACGTTTTTGAGAGTTTACATGTTTTAGGCTAAATTTGGTCACGTTTTTGAGAGATTTCCATGTTTTAGGCTAAATTTGGTCACGTTTTTGAGAGATTTCCATGTTTTAGGCTAAATTTGGTCACGTTTTTAAGAGATTTATGTGTTTTAGGCTAAATTCGGTCACGTTTTTGAGAGATTTCCATGTTTTAGGCTAAATTCGGTCACGTTTTTGAGAGATTTACATGTTTTAGGCTAAATTTGGTCACGTTTTTGAGAGATTTACATGTTTTAGGCTAAATTCGGTCACGTTTTTGAGAGATTTACATGTTTTAGGCTAAATTTCGTCACGTTTTTGAGAGATTTACATGTTTTAGGCTAAATTTGGTCACGTTTTTGAGAGATTTACATGTTTTAGGCTAAATTTGGTCACGTTTTTGAGAGATTTACATGTTTGAGGCTAAATTCGGTCACGTTTTTGAGAGATTTACATGTTTTAGGCTAAATTCGGTCACGTTTTTGAGAGATTTACATGTTTTAGGCAAAATTCGGTCACGTTTTTGAGAGATTTACATGTTTTAGGCTAAATTTGGTCACGTTTTTGAGAGATTTCCATGTTTTAGGCTAAATTTGGTCACGTTTTTGAGAGATTTCCATGTTTTAGGCTAAATTTGGTCACATTTTTGAGAGATTTACATGTTTTAGGCTAAATTTGGTCACGTTTTTGAGAGATTTACATGTTTTAGGCTAAATTTGGTCACGTTTTTGAGAGATTTACATGTTTTAGGCTAGGGGTGGTCACGTTTTTGAGAGATTTACATGTTTTAGGCTAGGGGTGGTCACGTTTTTGAGAGATTTACATGTTTTAGGCTCGGGGTGGTCACGTTTTTGAGAGATTTACATGTTTTAGGCTAAATTTGGTCACGTTTTTGAGAGATTTACATGTTTTAGGCTAACTTTGGTCACGTTTTTGAGAGATTTACATGTTTTAGGCTAAATTCGGTCACGTTTTTGAGAGATTTAAATGTTTTTGGCTAAATTCGGTCAGGTTTTTGAGAGATTTACATGTTTTAGGCTAAATTTGGTCACGTTTTTGAGAGATTTACATGTTTTAGGCTAAATTCGGTCACGTTTTTGAGAAACTTACATGGTTTAGGCTAAATTTGGCCACGTTTTTGAGAGATTTACATGTTTTAGGCTAAATTTGGTCACGTTTTTGAGAGATTTACATGTTTTAGGCTAAATTTGGTCACGTTTTTGAGAGATTTACATGTTTTAGGCAAAATTCGGTCACGTTTGAGAGATTTACATGTTTTAGGCAAAATTCGGTTACGTTTTTGAGAGATTTCCATGTTTTAGGCAAAATTCGGTCACGTTTTTGAGAGATTTACATGTTTTAGGCAAAATTCGGTCACGTTTTTGAGAGTTTACATGTTTTAGGCTAAATTTGGTCACGTTTTTGAGAGATTTCCATGTTTTAGGCTAAATTTGGTCACGTTTTTGAGAGATTTCCATGTTTTAGGCTAAATTTGGTCACGTTTTTAAGAGATTTATGTGTTTTAGGCTAAATTCGGTCACGTTTTTGAGAGATTTCCATGTTTTAGGCTAAATTCGGTCACGTTTTTGAGAGATTTACATGTTTTAGGCTAAATTTGGTCACGTTTTTGAGAGATTTACATGTTTTAGGCTAAATTCGGTCACGTTTTTGAGAGATTTACATGTTTTAGGCTAAATTCGGTCACGTTTTTGAGAGATTTACATGTTTTAGGCTAAATTTGGTCACGTTTTTGAGAGATTTACATGTTTTAGGCTAAATTTGGTCACGTTTTTGAGAGATTTACATGTTTGAGGCTAAATTCGGTCACGTTTTTGAGAGATTTACATGTTTTAGGCTAAATTCGGTCACGTTTTTGAGAGATTTACATGTTTTAGGCAAAATTCGGTCACGTTTTTGAGAGATTTACATGTTTTAGGCTAAATTTGGTCACGTTTTTGAGAGATTTCCATGTTTTAGGCTAAATTTGGTCACGTTTTTGAGAGATTTCCATGTTTTAGGCTAAATTTGGTCACGTTTTTGAGAGATTTACATGTTTTAGGCTAAATTTGGTCACGTTTTTGAGAGATTTACATGTTTTAGGCTAAATTTGGTCACGTTTTTGAGAGATTTACATGTTTTAGGCTAGGGTGGTCACGTTTTGAGAGATTTACATGTTTTAGGCTAGGGGTGGTCACGTTTTTGAGAGATTACATGTTTTAGGCTAGGGGTGGTCACGTTTTTGAGAGATTTACATGTTTTAGGCTAAATTTGGTCACGTTTTTGAGAGATTTACATGTTTTAGGCTAACTTTGGTCACGTTTTTGAGAGATTTACATGTTTTAGGCTAAATTCGGTCACGTTTTTGAGAGATTTAAATGTTTTTGGCTAAATTCGGTCAGGTTTTTGAGAGATTTACATGTTTTAGGCTAAATTTGGTCACGTTTTTGAGAGATTTACATGTTTTAGGCTAAATTCGGTCACGTTTTTGAGAAACTTACATGGTTTAGGCTAAATTTGGCCACGTTTTTGAGAGATTTACATGTCTTAGGCTAAATTTGGTCACGTTTTTGAGAGATTTACATGTTTTAGGCTAAATTTGGTCACGTTTTTGAGAGATTTACATGTTTTAGGCTAAATTTGGTCACGTTTTTGAGAGATTTCCATGTTTTAGGCAAAATTTGGTCACGTTTTGAGAAACTTACATGGTTTAGGCTAAATTCGGTCACGTTTTTGAGAGATTTACATGTTTTAGGCTAAATTTGGTCACGTTTTTGAGAGATTACATGGTTTAGGCTAAATTCGGTCACGTTTTTGAGAGATTTACATGTTTTAGGCTAAATTTGGTCACGTTTTTGAGAGATTACATGTTTTAGGCTAAATTTGGTCACGTTTTTGAGAGATTTCCATGTTTTAGGCAAAATTTGGTCACGTTTTTGAGAGATTTATATGTTTTAGGCTAAATTTGGTCACGTTTTTGAGAGATTTACATGTTTTAGGCAAATTCGGTCACGTTTTTGAGAGATTTACATGTTTTAGGCTAAATTTGGTCACGCTTTTGAGAGTTTACATGTTTTAGGCTAATTTGGTCACGTTTTTGAGAGATTTACATGTTTTAGGCTAAATTTGGTCACGTTTTTGAGAGATTTACATGTTTTAGGCAAAATTCGGTCACGTTTTTGAGAGATTTACATGTTTTAGGCTAAATTTGGTCACGTTTTTGAGAGATTTACATGTTTTAGGCTAAATTTGGTCACGTTTTTGAGAGATTTACATGTTTTAGGCAAAATTCTGTCACGTTTTTGAGAGATTTACATGTTTTAGGCAAAATTCAGTCACGTTTTTGAGAGATTTACATGTTTTAGGCAAAATTCGGTCACGTTTTTGAGAGATTTACATGTTTTAGGCTAAATTTGGTCACGTTTTTGAGAGATTTACATGTTTTAGGCTAAATTTGGTCACGTTTTTGAGAGATTTACATGTTTTAGGCAAAATTCTGTCACGTTTTTGAGAGATTTACATGTTTTAGGCAAAATTCGGTCACGTTTTTGAGAGATTTACATGTTTTAGGCAAAATTCGGTCACGTTTTTGAGAGATTTACATGTTTTAGGCTAAATTTGGTCACGCTTTTGAGAGTTTACATGTTTTAGGCTAAATTTGGTCACGTTTTTGAGAGTTTACATGTTTTAGGCTAAATTTGGTCACGTTTTTGAGAGATTTACATGTTTTAGGCTAAATTTGGTCACGTTTTGAGAGATTTACATGTTTTAGGCAAAATTCTGTCACGTTTTTGAGAGATTTACATGTTTTAGGCAAAATTCAGTCACGTTTTTGAGAGATTTACATGTTTTAGGCAAAATTCGGTCACGTTTTTGAGAGATTTACATGTTTTAGGCTAAATTTGGTCACGTTTTGAGAGATTTACATGTTTTAGGCTAAATTTGGTCACGTTTTTGAGAGATTTACATGTTTTAGGCAAAATTCTGTCACGTTTTTGAGAGATTTACATGTTTTAGGCAAAATTCGGTCACGTTTTTGAGAGATTTACATGTTTTAGGCAAAATTCGGTCACGTTTTTGAGAGATTTACATGTTTTAGGCTAAATTTGGTCACGTTTTTGAGAGATTTACATGTTTTAGGCTAAATTTGGTCACGTTTTTGAGAGATTTACATGTTTTAGGCAAAATTCTGTCACGTTTTTGAGAGATTTACATGTTTTAGGCAAAATTCTGTCACGTTTTTGAGAGATTTACATGTTTTAGGCAAAATTCAGTCACGTTTTTGAGAGATTTACATGTTTTAGGCAAAATTCAGTCACGTTTTTGAGAGATTTACATGTTTTAGGCAAAATTCGGTCACGTTTTTGAGAGATTTACATGTTTTAGGCTAAATTTGGTCACGTTTTTGAGAGATTTACATGTTTTAGGCTAAATTTGGTCACGTTTTTGAGAGATTTACATGTTTTAGGCAAAATTCTGTCACGTTTTTGAGAGATTTACATGTTTTAGGCAAAATTCGGTCACGTTTTTGAGAGATTTACATGTTTTAGGCAAAATTCGGTCACGTTTTTGAGAGATTTACATGTTTTAGGCTAAATTTGGTCACGTTTTTGAGAGATTTACATGTTTTAGGCTAAATTTGGTCACGTTTTTGAGAGATTTACATGTTTTAGGCAAAATTCTGTCACGTTTTTGAGAGATTTACATGTTTTAGGCAAAATTCAGTCACGTTTTTGAGAGATTTACATGTTTTAGGCAAAATTCGGTCACGTTTTTGAGAGATTTACATGTTTTAGGCTAAATTTGGTCACGTTTTTGAGAGATTTACATGTTTTAGGCTAAATTTGGTCACGTTTTTGAGAGATTTACATGTTTTAGGCAAAATTCTGTCACGTTTTTGAGAGATTTACATGTTTTAGGCAAAATTCGGTCACGTTTTTGAGAGATTTACATGTTTTAGGCAAAATTCGGTCACGTTTTTGAGAGATTTACATGTTTTAGGCTAAATTTGGTCACGTTTTTGAGAGATTTACATGTTTTAGGCAAAATTCTGTCACGTTTTTGAGAGATTTACATGTTTTAGGCAAAATTCAGTCACGTTTTTGAGAGATTTACATGTTTTAGGCAAAATTCGGTCACGTTTTTGAGAGATTTACATGTTTTAGGCTAAATTTGGTCACGTTTTTGAGAGATTTACATGTTTTAGGCAAAATTCTGTCACGTTTTTGAGAGATTTACATGTTTTAGGCAAAATTCAGTCACGTTTTTGAGAGATTTACATGTTTTAGGCAAAATTCGGTCACGTTTTTGAGAGATTTACATGTTTTAGGCTAAATTTGGTCACGTTTTTGAGAGATTTACATGTTTTAGGCAAAATTCTGTCACGTTTTTGAGAGATTTACATGTTTTAGGCAAAATTCAGTCACGTTTTTGAGAGATTTACATGTTTTAGGCAAAATTCGGTCACGTTTTTGAGAGATTTACATGTTTTAGGCTAAATTTGGTCACGTTTTTGAGAGATTTACATGTTTTAGGCTAAATTTGGTCACGTTTTTGAGAGATTTACATGTTTTAGGCAAAATTCTGTCACGTTTTTGAGAGATTTACATGTTTTAGGCAAAATTCGGTCACGTTTTTGAGAGATTTACATGTTTTAGGCAAAATTCGGTCACGTTTTTGAGAGATTTACATGTTTTAGGCTAAATTTGGTCACGTTTTTGAGAGATTTACATGTTTTAGGCTAAATTTGGTCACGTTTTTGAGAGATTTACATGTTTTAGGCAAAATTCTGTCACGTTTTTGAGAGATTTACATGTTTTAGGCAAAATTCTGTCACGTTTTTGAGAGATTTACATGTTTTAGGCAAAATTCAGTCACGTTTTTGAGAGATTTACATGTTTTAGGCAAAATTCGGTCACGTTTTTGAGAGATTTACATGTTTTAGGCTAAATTTGGTCACGTTTTTGAGAGATTTACATGTTTTAGGCTAAATTTGGTCACGTTTTTGAGAGATTTACATGTTTTAGGCAAAATTCTGTCACGTTTTTGAGAGATTTACATGTTTTAGGCAAAATTCGGTCACGTTTTTGAGAGATTTACATGTTTTAGGCAAAATTCGGTCACGTTTTTGAGAGATTTACATGTTTTAGGCTAAATTTGGTCACGTTTTTGAGAGATTTACATGTTTTAGGCTAAATTTGGTCACGTTTTTGAGAGATTTACATGTTTTAGGCAAAATTCTGTCACGTTTTTGAGAGATTTACATGTTTTAGGCAAAATTCAGTCACGTTTTTGAGAGATTTACATGTTTTAGGCAAAATTCGGTCACGTTTTTGAGAGATTTACATGTTTTAGGCTAAATTTGGTCACGTTTTTGAGAGATTTACATGTTTTAGGCTAAATTTGGTCACGTTTTTGAGAGATTTACATGTTTTAGGCAAAATTCTGTCACGTTTTTGAGAGATTTACATGTTTTAGGCAAAATTCGGTCACGTTTTTGAGAGATTTACATGTTTTAGGCAAAATTCGGTCACGTTTTTGAGAGATTTACATGTTTTAGGCTAAATTTGGTCACGCTTTTGAGAGTTTACATGTTTTAGGCTAAATTTGGTCACGTTTTTGAGAGATTTACATGTTTTAGGCTAAATTTGGTCACGTTTTTGAGAGATTTACATGTTTTAGGCTAAATTTGGTCACGTTTTTGAGAGATTTACATGTTTTAGGCTAGGGGTGGTCACGTTTTTGAGAGATTTACATGTTTTAGGCTAGGGGTGGTCACGTTTTTGAGAGATTTACATGTTTTAGGCTAGGGGTGGTCACGTTTTTGAGAGATTTACATGTTTTAGGCTAAATTTGGTCACGTTTTTGAGAGATTTACATGTTTTAGGCTAAATTTGGTCACGTTTTTGAGAGATTTACATGTTTTAGGCTAAATTCGGTCACGTTTTTGAGAGATTTAAATGTTTTAGGCTAAATTCGGTCACGTTTTTGAGAGATTTACATGTTTTAGGCAAAATTCGGTCACGTTTTTGAGAGATTTACATGTTTTAGGCAAAATTCGGTCACGTTTTTGAGAGATTTACATGTTTTAGGCTAAATTTGGTCACGTTTTTGAGAGATTTACATGTTTGAGGCTAAATTCGGTCACGTTTTTGAGAGATTTACATGTTTTAGGCTAAATTTGGTCACGTTTTTGAGAGATTTCCATGTTTTAGGCAAAATTCGGTCACGTTTTTGAGAGATTTACATGTTTTAGGCAAAATTCGGTCACGTTTTTGAGAGTTTACATGTTTTAGGCTAAATTTGGTCACGTTTTTGAGAGATTTCCATGTTTTAGGCTAAATTTGGTCACGTTTTTGAGAGATTTCCATGTTTTAGGCTAAATTTGGTCACGTTTTTAAGAGATTTATGTGTTTTAGGCTAAATTCGGTCACGTTTTTGAGAGATTTCCATGTTTTAGGCTAAATTCGGTCACGTTTTTGAGAGATTTACATGTTTTAGGCTAAATTTGGTCACGTTTTTGAGAGATTTACATGTTTTAGGCTAAATTCGGTCACGTTTTTGAGAGATTTACATGTTTTAGGCTAAATTTGGTCACGTTTTTGAGAGATTTACATGTTTTAGGCTAAATTTGGTCACGTTTTTGAGAGATTTACATGTTTTAGGCTAAATTTGGTCACGTTTTTGAGAGATTTACATGTTTTAGGCTAAATTTGGTCACGTTTTTGAGAGATTTACATGTTTGAGGCTAAATTCGGTCACGTTTTTGAGAGATTTACATGTTTTAGGCTAAATTTGGTCACGTTTTTGAGAGATTTCCATGTTTTAGGCTAAATTTGGTCACGTTTTTTAGAGATTTCCATGTTTTAGGCTAAATTTGGTCACGTTTTTGAGAGATTTACATGTTTTAGGCTAAATTTGGTCACGTTTTTGAGAGATTTACATGTTTTAGGCTAAATTTGGTCACGTTTTTGAGAGATTTACATGTTTTAGGCTAGGGGTGGTCACGTTTTTGAGAGATTTACATGTTTTAGGCTAGGGGTGGTCACGTTTTTGAGAGATTTACATGTTTTAGGCTAGGGGTGGTCACGTTTTTGAGAGATTTACATGTTTTAGGCTAAATTTGGTCACGTTTTTGAGAGATTTACATGTTTTAGGCTAAATTCGGTCACGTTTTTGAGAGATTTACATGTTTTAGGCTAAATTTGGTCACGTTTTTTAGAGATTTACATGTTTTAGGCTAAATTCGGTCACGTTTTTGAGAAACTTACATGGTGTAGGCTAAATTTGGCCACGTTTTTGAGAGATTTACATGTCTTAGGCTAAATTTGGTCACGTTTTTGAGAGATTTACATGTTTTAGGCTAAATTTGGTCACGTTTTTGAGAGATTTACATGTTTTAGGCTAAATTTGGTCACGTTTTTGAGAGATTTACATGTTTTAAGCTAAATTTGGTCACGTTTTTGAGAGATTTACATGTTTTAGGCTAAATTTGGTCACGTTTTTGAGAGATTTACATGTTTTAGGCTAAATTCGGTCACGTTTTTGAGAGATTTACATGTTTTAGGCTAAATTCGGTCACGTTTTTGAGAGATTTACATGTTTTAGGCTAAATTTGGTCACGTTTTTGAGAGATTTACATGTTTTAGGCTAAATTTGGTCACGTTTTTGAGAGATTTACATGTTTTAGGCTAAATTTGGTCACGTTTTTGAGAGATTTACATGTTTTAGGCTAAATTTGGTCACGTTTTTGAGAGATTTCCATGTTTTAGGCTAAATTTGGTCACCTTTTAAAGAGATTTATGTGTTTTAGGCTAAATTCGGTCACGTTTTTGAGAGATTTACATGTTTTAGGCAAAATTCGGTCACGTTTTTGAGAGATTTACATGTTTTAGGCTAAATTTGGTCACGTTTTTGAGAGATTTACATGTTTTAGGCTAAATTCGGTCACGTTTTTGAGAGATTTACATGTTTTAGGCTAAATTTGGTCACGTTTTTGAGAGTTTACATGTTTTAGGCTAAATTTGGTCACGTTTTTTAGAGTTTACATGTTTTAGGCGAAATTTGGACACGTTTTTGAGAGTTTACATGTTTTAGGCTAAATTCGGTCACGTTTTTGAGAGATTTACATGTTTTAGGCAAAATTCGGTCACGTTTTTGAGAGATTGACATGTTTTAGGCAAAATTCGGTCACGTTTTTGAGAGTTTACATGTTTTAGGCTAAATTTGGTCACGTTTTTGAGAGATTTCCATGTTTTAGGCTAAATTTGGTCACGTTTTTGAGAGATTTCCATGTTTTAGGCTAAATTTGGTCACGTTTTTAAGAGATTTATGTGTTTTAGGCTAAATTCGGTCACGTTTTTGAGAGATTTCCATGTTTTAGGCTAAATTTGGTCACGTTTTTGAGAGATTTACATGTTTTAGGCAAAATTCTGTCACGTTTTTGAGAGATTTACATGTTTTAGGCAAAATTCGGTCACGTTTTTGAGAGATTTACATGTTTTAGGCAAAATTCGGTCACGTTTTTGAGAGATTTACATGTTTTAGGCAAAATTCGGTCACGTTTTTGAGAGATTTACATGTTTTAGGCTAAATTTGGTCACGTTTTTGAGAGATTTACATGTTTGAGGCTAAATTCGGTCACGTTTTTGAGAGATTTACATGTTTTAGGCTAAATTTGGTCACGTTTTTGAGAGATTTCCATGTTTTAGGCTAAATTTGGTCACGTTTTTTAGAGATTTCCATGTTTCAGGCTAAATTTGGTCACGTTTTTGAGAGATTTACATGTTTTAGGCTAAATTTGGTCACGTTTTTGAGAGATTTACATGTTTTAGGCTAAATTTGGTCACGTTTTTGAGAGATTTACATGTTTTAGGCTAGGGGTGGTCACGTTTTTGAGAGATTTACATGTTTTAGGCTAGGGGTGGTCACGTTTTTGAGAGATTTACATGTTTTAGGCTAGGGGTGGTCACGTTTTTGAGAGATTTACATGTTTTAGGCTAAATTTGGTCACGTTTTTGAGAGATTTACATGTTTTAGGCTAAATTTGGTCACGTTTTTGAGAGATTTACATGTTTTAGGCTAAATTCGGTCACGTTTTTGAGAGATTTAAATGTTTTAGGCTAAATTCGGTCACGTTTTTGAGAGATTTACATGTTTTAGGCAAAATTCGGTCACGTTTTTGAGAGATTTACATGTTTTAGGCAAAATTCGGTCACGTTTTTTGAGAGATTTACATGTTTTAGGCTAAATTTGGTCACGTTTTTGAGAGATTTACATGTTTGAGGCTAAATTCGGTCACGTTTTTGAGAGATTTACATGTTTTAGGCTAAATTTGGTCACGTTTTTGAGAGATTTCCATGTTTTAGGCAAAATTCGGTCACGTTTTTGAGAGATTTACATGTTTTAGGCAAAATTCGGTCACGTTTTTGAGAGTTTACATGTTTTAGGCTAAATTTGGTCACGTTTTTGAGAGATTTCCATGTTTTAGGCTAAATTTGGTCACGTTTTTGAGAGATTTCCATGTTTTAGGCTAAATTTGGTCACGTTTTTAAGAGATTTATGTGTTTTAGGCTAAATTCGGTCACGTTTTTGAGAGATTTCCATGTTTTAGGCTAAATTCGGTCACGTTTTTGAGAGATTTACATGTTTTAGGCTAAATTTGGTCACGTTTTTGAGAGATTTACATGTTTTAGGCTAAATTTGGTCACGTTTTTGAGAGATTTCCATGTTTTAGGCAAAATTTGGTCACGTTTTTGAGAGATTTCCATGTTTTAGGCAAAATTTGGTCACGTTTTTGAGAAACTTACATGGTTTAGGCTAAATTTGGCCACGTTTTTGAGAGATTTACATGTCTGAGGCTAAATTCGGTCACGTTTTTGAGAGATTTACATGTTTTAGGCTAAATTTGGTCACGTTTTTGAGAGATTTACATGTTTTAGGCTAAATTCGGTCACGTTTTTGAGAGATTTACATGTTTTAGGCTAAATTTGGTCACGTTTTTGAGAGATTTACATGTTTTAGGCTAAATTTGGTCACGTTTTTGAGAGATTTACATGTTTTAAGCTAAATTTGGTCACGTTTTTGAGAGATTTACATGTTTTAGGCTAAATTTGGTCACGTTTTTGAGAGATTTACATGTTTTAGGCTAAATTCGGTCACGTTTTTGAGAGATTTACATGTTTTAGGCTAAATTCGGTCACGTTTTTGAGAGATTTACATGTTTTAGGCTAAATTTGGTCACGTTTTTGAGAGATTTACATGTTTTAGGCTAAATTTGGTCACGTTTTTTAGAGATTTCCATGTTTCAGGCTAAATTTGGTCACGTTTTTGAGAGATTTACATGTTTTAGGCTAAATTTGGTCACGTTTTTGAGAGATTTACATGTTTTAGGCTAAATTTGGTCACGTTTTTGAGAGATTTACATGTTTTAGGCTAGGGGTGGTCACGTTTTTGAGAGATTTACATGTTTTAGGCTAGGGGTGGTCACGTTTTTGAGAGATTTACATGTTTTAGGCTAGGGGTGGTCACGTTTTTGAGAGATTTACATGTTTTAGGCTAAATTTGGTCACGTTTTTGAGAGATTTACATGTTTTAGGCTAAATTTGGTCACGTTTTTTAGAGATTTACATGTTTTAGGCTAAATTCGGTCACGTTTTTGAGAGATTTAAATGTTTTAGGCTAAATTCGGTCACGTTTTTGAGAGATTTACATGTTTTAGGCAAAATTCGGTCACGTTTTTGAGAGATTTACATGTTTTAGGCAAAATTCGGTCACGTTTTTGAGAGATTTACATGTTTTAGGCTAAATTTGGTCACGTTTTTGAGAGATTTACATGTTTGAGGCTAAATTCGGTCACGTTTTTGAGAGATTTACATGTTTTAGGCTAAATTTGGTCACGTTTTTGAGAGATTTCCATGTTTTAGGCAAAATTCGGTCACGTTTTTGAGAGATTTACATGTTTTAGGCAAAATTCGGTCACGTTTTTGAGAGTTTACATGTTTTAGGCTAAATTTGGTCACGTTTTTGAGAGATTTCCATGTTTTAGGCTAAATTTGGTCACGTTTTTGAGAGATTTCCATGTTTTAGGCTAAATTTGGTCACGTTTTTAAGAGATTTATGTGTTTTAGGCTAAATTCGGTCACGTTTTTGAGAGATTTCCATGTTTTAGGCTAAATTCGGTCACGTTTTTGAGAGATTTACATGTTTTAGGCTAAATTTGGTCACGTTTTTGAGAGATTTACATGTTTTAGGCTAAATTCGGTCACGTTTTTGAGAGATTTACATGTTTTAGGCAAAATTCGGTCACGTTTTTGAGAGTTTACATGTTTTAGGCTAAATTTGGTCACGTTTTTGAGAGATTTCCATGTTTTAGGCTAAATTTGGTCACGTTTTTGAGAGATTTCCATGTTTTAGGCTAAATTTGGTCACGTTTTTAAGAGATTTATGTGTTTTAGGCTAAATTCGGTCACGTTTTTGAGAGATTTCCATGTTTTAGGCTAAATTCGGTCACGTTTTTGAGAGATTTACATGTTTTAGGCTAAATTTGGTCACGTTTTTGAGAGATTTACATGTTTTAGGCTAAATTCGGTCACGTTTTTGAGAGATTTACATGTTTTAGGCTAAATTTGGTCACGTTTTTGAGAGATTTACATGTTTTAGGCTAAATTTGGTCACATTTTTGAGAGATTTACATGTTTTAGGCTAAATTTGGTCACGTTTTTGAGAGATTTACATGTTTTAGGCTAAATTTGGTCACGTTTTTGAGAGATTTACATGTTTGAGGCTAAATTCGGTCACGTTTTTGAGAGATTTACATGTTTTAGGCTAAATTTGGTCACGTTTTTGAGAGATTTCCATGTTTTAGGCTAAATTTGGTCACGTTTTTTAGAGATTTCCATGTTTTAGGCTAAATTTGGTCACGTTTTTGAGAGATTTACATGTTTTAGGCTAAATTTGGTCACGTTTTTGAGAGATTTACATGTTTTAGGCTAAATTTGGTCACGTTTTTGAGAGATTTACATGTTTTAGGCTAGGGGTGGTCACGTTTTTGAGAGATTTACATGTTTTAGGCTAGGGGTGGTCACGTTTTTGAGAGATTTACATGTTTTAGGCTAGGGGTGGTCACGTTTTTGAGAGATTTACATGTTTTAGGCTAAATTTGGTCACGTTTTTGAGAGATTTACATGTTTTAGGCTAAATTCGGTCACGTTTTTGAGAGATTTAAATGTTTTAGGCTAAATTCGGTCACGTTTTTGAGAGATTTACATGTTTTAGGCTAAATTTGGTCACGTTTTTTAGAGATTTACATGTTTTAGGCTAAATTCGGTCACGTTTTTGAGAAACTTACATGGTGTAGGCTAAATTTGGCCACGTTTTTGAGAGATTTACATGTCTTAGGCTAAATTTGGTCACGTTTTTGAGAGATTTACATGTTTTAGGCTAAATTTGGTCACGTTTTTGAGAGATTTACATGTTTTAGGCTAAATTTGGTCACGTTTTTGAGAGATTTCCATGTTTTAGGCAAAATTTGGTCACGTTTTTGAGAGATTTCCATGTTTTAGGCAAAATTTGGTCACGTTTTTGAGAGATTTCCATGTTTTAGGCAAAATTTGGTCACGTTTTTGAGAAACTTACATGGTTTAGGCTAAATTTGGCCACGTTTTTGAGAGATTTACATGTCTTAGGCTAAATTCGGTCACGTTTTTGAGAGATTTACATGTTTTAGGCTAAATTTGGTCACGTTTTTGAGAGATTTACATGTTTTAGGCTAAATTCGGTCACGTTTTTGAGAGATTTACATGTTTTAGGCTAAATTTGGTCACGTTTTTGAGACATTTACATGTTTTAAGCTAAATTTGGTCACGTTTTTGAGACATTTACATGTTTTAAGCTAAATTTGGTCACGTTTTTGAGAGATTTACATGTTTTAGGCTAAATTCGGTCACGTTTTTGAGAGATTTACATGTTTTAGGCTAAATTCGGTCACGTTTTTGAGAGATTTACATGTTTTAGGCTAAATTCGGTCACGTTTTTGAGAGATTTACATGTTTTAGGCTAAATTTGGTCACGTTTTTGAGAGATTTACATGTTTTAGGCTAAATTTGGTCACGTTTTTGAGAGATTTACATGTTTTAGGCTAAATTTGGTCACGTTTTTGAGAGATTTACATGTTTTAGGCTAAATTTGGTCACGTTTTTGAGAGATTTCCATGTTTTAGGCTAAATTTGGTCACCTTTTAAAGAGATTTATGTGTTTTAGGCTAAATTCGGTCACGTTTTTGAGAGATTTACATGTTTGAGGCTAAATTCGGTCACGTTTTTGAGAGATTTACATGTTTTAGGCAAAATTCGGTCACGTTTTTGAGAGATTTACATGTTTTAGGCTAAATTTGGTCACGTTTTTGAGAGATTTACATGTTTTAGGCTAAATTCGGTCACGTTTTTGAGAGATTTACATGTTTTAGGCAAAATTCGGTCACGTTTTTGAGAGATTTACATGTTTTAGGCTAAATTTGGTCACGTTTTTGAGAGTTTACATGTTTTAGGCTAAATTTGGTCACGTTTTTGAGAGTTTACATGTTTTAGGCTAAATTTGGACACGTTTTTGAGAGTTTACATGTTTTAGGCTAAATTCGGTCACGTTTTTGAGAGATTTACATGTTTTAGGCAAAATTCGGTCACGTTTTTGAGAGATTGACATGTTTTAGGCAAAATTCGGTCACGTTTTTGAGAGTTTACATGTTTTAGGCTAAATTTGGTCACGTTTTTGAGAGTTTACATGTTTTAGGCTAAATTTGGTCACGTTTTTGAGAGATTTCCATGTTTTAGGCTAAATTTGGTCACGTTTTTGAGAGATTTCCATGTTTTAGGCTAAATTTGGTCACGTTTTTAAGAGATTTATGTGTTTTAGGCTAAATTCGGTCACGTTTTTGAGAGATTTCCATGTTTTAGGCTAAATTTGGTCACGTTTTTGAGAGATTTACATGTTTTAGGCAAAATTCTGTCACGTTTTTGAGAGATTTACATGTTTTAGGCAAAATTCGGTCACGTTTTTGAGAGATTTACATGTTTTAGGCAAAATTCGGTCACGTTTTTGAGAGATTTACATGTTTTAGGCAAAATTCGGTCACGTTTTTGAGAGATTTACATGTTTTAGGCTAAATTTGGTCACGTTTTTGAGAGATTTACATGTTTGAGGCTAAATTCGGTCACGTTTTTGAGAGATTTACATGTTTTAGGCTAAATTTGGTCACGTTTTTGAGAGATTTCCATGTTTTAGGCTAAATTTGGTCACGTTTTTTAGAGATTTCCATGTTTCAGGCTAAATTTGGTCACGTTTTTGAGAGATTTACATGTTTTAGGCTAAATTTGGTCACGTTTTTGAGAGATTTACATGTTTTAGGCTAAATTTGGTCACGTTTTTGAGAGATTTACATGTTTTAGGCTAGGGGTGGTCACGTTTTTGAGAGATTTACATGTTTTAGGCTAGGGGTGGTCACGTTTTTGAGAGATTTACATGTTTTAGGCTAGGGGTGGTCACGTTTTTGAGAGATTTACATGTTTTAGGCTAAATTTGGTCACGTTTTTGAGAGATTTACATGTTTTAGGCTAAATTTGGTCACGTTTTTGAGAGATTTACATGTTTTAGGCTAAATTCGGTCACGTTTTTGAGAGATTTAAATGTTTTAGGCTAAATTCGGTCACGTTTTTGAGAGATTTACATGTTTTAGGCTAAATTTGGTCACGTTTTTTAGAGATTTACATGTTTTAGGCTAAATTCGGTCACGTTTTTGAGAAACTTACATGGTTTAGGCTAAATTTGGCCACGTTTTTGAGAGATTTACATGTCTTAGGCTAAATTTGGTCACGTTTTTGAGAGATTTACATGTTTTAGGCTAAATTTGGTCACGTTTTTGAGAGATTTACATGTTTTAGGCTAAATTTGGTCACGTTTTTGAGAGATTTCCATGTTTTAGGCAAAATTTGGTCACGTTTTTGAGAAATTTACATGGTTTAGGCTAAATTTGGCCACGTTTTTGAGAGATTTACATGTCTTAGGCTAAATTTGGTCACGTTTTTGAGAGATTTACATGTTTTAGGCTAAATTTGGTCACGTTTTTGAGAGATTTCCATGTTTTAGGCTAAATTTTGTCACGTTTTTGAGAGATTTCCATGTTTTAGGCTAAATTTGGTCACGTTTTTAAGAGATTTATGTGTTTTAGGCTAAATTCGGTCACGTTTTTGAGAGATTTCCATGTTTTAGGCTAAATTCGGTCACGTTTTTGAGAGATTTACATGTTTTAGGCTAAATTTGGTCACGTTTTTGAGAGATTTCCATGTTTTAGGCTAAATTCGGTCACGTTTTTGAGAGATTTACATGTTTTAGGCTAAATTTGGTCACGTTTTTGAGAGATTTACATGTTTTAGGCTAAATTCGGTCACGTTTTTGAGAGATTTACATGTTTTAGGCTAAATTTGGTCACGTTTTTGAGAGATTTACATGTTTTAGGCTAAATTTGTCCACGTTTTTGAGAGATTTACATGTTTTAGGCTAAATTTGGCCACGTTTTTGAGAGATTTACATGTTTTAGGCTAAATTTGGTCACGTTTTTGAGAGATTTACATGTTTTAGGCTAAATTTGGTCACGTTTTTGAGAGATTTACATGTTTTAGGCTAAATTTGGTCACGTTTTTGAGAGATTTACATGTTTTAGGCAAAATTCTGTCACGTTTTTGAGAGATTTACATGTTTTAGGCTAAATTTGGTCACGTTTTTAAGAGATTTATGTGTTTTAGGCTAAATTCGGTCACGTTTTTGAGAGATTTCCATGTTTTAGGCTAAATTCGGTCACGTTTTTGAGAGATTTACATGTTTTAGGCTAAATTTGGTCACGTTTTTGAGAGATTTCCATGTTTTAGGCTAAATTCGGTCACGTTTTTTGAGAGATTTACATGTTTTAGGCTAAATTTGGTCACGTTTTTGAGAGATTTACATGTTTTAGGCTAAATTTGGTCACGTTTTTGAGAGATTTACATGTTTTAGGCTAAATTTGGTCACGTTTTTGAGAGATTTACATGTTTGAGGCTAAATTCGGTCACGTTTTTGAGAGATTTACATGTTTTAGGCTAAATTTGGTCACGTTTTTGAGAGATTTCCATGTTTTAGGCTAAATTTGGTCACGTTTTTTAGAGATTTCCATGTTTTAGGCTAAATTTGGTCACGTTTTTGAGAGATTTACATGTTTTAGGCTAAATTTGGTCACGTTTTTGAGAGATTTACATGTTTTAGGCTAAATTTGGTCACGTTTTTGAGAGATTTACATGTTTTAGGCTAGGGGTGGTCACGTTTTTGAGAGATTTACATGTTTTAGGCTAGGGGTGGTCACGTTTTTGAGAGATTTACATGTTTTAGGCTAGGGGTGGTCACGTTTTTGAGAGATTTACATGTTTTAGGCTAAATTTGGTCACGTTTTTGAGAGATTTACATGTTTTAGGCTAAATTTGGTCACGTTTTTGAGAGATTTACATGTTTTAGGCTAAATTCGGTCACGTTTTTGAGAGATTTAAATGTTTTAGGCTAAATTCGGTCACGTTTTTGAGAGATTTACATGTTTTAGGCTAAATTTGGTCACGTTTTTTAGAGATTTACATGTTTTAGGCTAAATTCGGTCACGTTTTTGAGAAACTTACATGGTTTAGGCTAAATTTGGCCACGTTTTTGAGAGATTTACATGTCTTAGGCTAAATTTGGTCACGTTTTTGAGAGATTTACATGTTTTAGGCTAAATTTGGTCACGTTTTTGATAGATTTACATGTTTTAGGCTAAATTTGGTCACGTTTTTGAGAGATTTCCATGTTTTAGGCAAAATTTGGTCACGTTTTTGAGAGATTTCCATGTTTTAGGCAAAATTTGGTCACGTTTTTGAGAAACATACATGGTTTAGGCTAAATTTGGCCACGTTTTTGAGAGATTTACATGTCTTAGGCTAAATTTGGTCACGTTTTTGAGAGATTTACATGTTTTAGGCTAAATTCGGTCACGTTTTTGAGAGATTTACATGTTTTAGGCTAAATTTGGTCACGTTTTTGAGAGATTTACATGTTTTAGGCTAAATTTGGTCACGTTTTTGAGAGATTTACATGTTTTAAGCTAAATTTGGTCACGTTTTTGAGAGATTTACATGTTTTAGGCTAAATTTGGTCACGTTTTTGAGAGATTTACATGTTTTAGGCTAAATTCGGTCACGTTTTTGAGAGATTTACATGTTTTAGGCTAAATTCGGTCACGTTTTTGAGAGATTTACATGTTTTAGGCTAAATTCGGTCACGTTTTTGAGAGATTTACATGTTTTAGGCTAAATTTGGTCACGTTTTTGAGAGATTTACATGTTTTAGGCTAAATTTGGTCACGTTTTTGAGAGATTTACATGTTTTAGGCTAAATTTGGTCACGTTTTTGAGAGATTTACATGTTTTAGGCTAAATTTGGTCACCTTTTAAAGAGATTTATGTGTTTTAGGCTAAATTCGGTCACGTTTTTGAGAGATTTACATGTTTGAGGCTAAATTCGGTCACGTTTTTGAGAGATTTACATGTTTTAGGCAAAATTCGGTCACGTTTTTGAGAGATTTACATGTTTTAGGCTAAATTTGGTCACGTTTTTGAGAGATTTACATGTTTTAGGCTAAATTTGGTCACGTTTTTGAGAGATTTACATGTTTTAGGCTAAATTCGGTCACGTTTTTGAGAGATTTACATGTTTTAGGCTAAATTTGGTCACGTTTTTGAGAGATTTACATGTTTTAGGCTAAATTTGGTCACGTTTTTGAGAGTTTACATGTTTTAGGCTAAATTTGGTCACGTTTTTGAGAGTTTACATGTTTTAGGCTAAATTCGGTCACGTTTTTGAGAGATTTACATGTTTTAGGCAAAATTCGGTCACGTTTTTGAGAGATTGACATGTTTTAGGCAAAATTCGGTCACGTTTTTGAGAGTTTACATGTTTTAGGCTAAATTTGGTCACGTTTTTGAGAGATTTCCATGTTTTAGGCTAAATTTGGTCACGTTTTTGAGAGATTTCCATGTTTTAGGCTAAATTTGGTCACGTTTTTGAGAGATTTCCATGTTTTAGGCTAAATTTGGTCACGTTTTTAAGAGATTTATGTGTTTTAGGCTAAATTCGGTCACGTTTTTGAGAGATTTCCATGTTTTAGGCTAAATTTGGTCACGTTTTTGAGAGATTTACATGTTTTAGGCAAAATTCGGTCACGTTTTTGAGAGATTTACATGTTTTAGGCAAAATTCGGTCACGTTTTTGAGAGATTTACATGTTTTAGGCAAAATTCGGTCACGTTTTTGAGAGATTTACATGTTTTAGGCTAAATTTGGTCACGTTTTTGAGAGATTTGCATGTTTGAGGCTAAATATATATATCCGGAAGGGCCTGGATATATATATGTATATATATATATGTATGTATATATATATTGTTGCGGATTTGTAATTGTTGTAAATATCACCCTCTGTAAGTGTAATGAATTCCTTGTAAATATCTCCGTTTGGTGTGTAAAGGTCAAAGGTCGTCCTCCTTAGTTACTCCATATACATTCACGTAACCAATCATATACCCTCTTAAATAGTTATCTCCTTATTCTATGTAGTTGAAGGCTCTGTTCCCACTAGTTGACACTGCATTGCACCGAATTCAAATAAGGTAGAATCCCCTGAAATATCCCCATGGCCTCCGAAAACCTGCCAGCAAGGCGGCGTTCGCCGCTGCTGCTTTGGGGTTGTGTTCTTCGCCGCAAGACTCCATTAGCCACGAGGTAATCTCGGAGAATAAAGGCGTGTCTCCACCTCATCATAGAGGGGAGGAGTGAGCCAGCCCCGAACAACCAACCAAGTACAAGGGGTTTGGCTTGAGAGGGCGGGGAGAGAACGCTCGGGGAGGTTCGCGAAGGTTTGAGGGTGTGGCCTATATCACCCGCGGCCCGACGCCCCCACCTCAGATGAGTAAAGGAGCCCCACGAGCAGTTCTGCAGAGAGAGAACCCGTCACGCAATACCCCCCACGAGAGAGATGCCGCAGATGGGAGATGAGCTTTGAGTCCACCACGCAGCTTTGAGACCACGCAGCTTCGACCCGCTGCTACGCGGGAACCAGATTGCGGTGGCATCGGTGGCCGTCGAGGTCCAGCCCGACGTCCCGTGCGGGATCAAGCTCCAGCCAGCGTCCAGCTGAACCTTCCTCTCCTTCCAGCCATTCGTCCCTGCCTCCATTCCCCATTCGTGTGAGTTTGATTGTCGTCTGTTTTGTGTGTCTTGTCCTGGGTTAAGTAAGACTGTTTATAGGTAAGCTAATATTGCACTGTGTCTTCTGGTCCTTCCCTCCTTCTGTCAATTATTTTATTATTCTTCCTCCTTCCTTGGTTTCTTTTTGACTTGTAAATAATAGTAATAAATCATATTTGTTCTTCCGACTTTTGTCTTCTTCTTCTTCTTCACATCCGTTTCGTCCTTGTCTTTTCCCTCATTGAATACATGTGGCGCGATTTTGGCCAACGTTTAAGGATCGGGTTTAGTTTCTGTTAAATGGTTCGTGCCGCGGTTACTAAACCGCTCGGCAATTAACATCTGTCCGCGGACGCGAACGGGGTTGCGCACCTGTCTATCCGGAGGGAGCTGTGCAGCGTCAGGGACCACGTCAGCCAGTCATAGATGAGGGGATTAATCCCCCCTCGATAAGGGGAACAGAGGCCGACGTTGGGTTCCGTAACAATTGGTGTCAGGAGTGTCGGATTCGGACCTGAAGCACGCTTAGCGCGCTCAAATTACGAGTGGCCCAAAATTTTATTTTATAACATCCTATATTTCAAATCGTGCCATGGATGGTCAAGGCGATCGGGTGCCGGTGGGAGAGATAGAAGGGTTAGAGTCAACCCAGGACCCCAGGGAAGTGTATATGGGGGAGAGGGAGGAGGAGAGAAATGAGGATGTGGTTGAGGGGGTATCAGGCGCACAAGATGGCGCCCTCGCACACGATGTTGCAGCGGCACCAAATGTCGCCGCACCCGTGACCGTAGCAGCACCGCCAATGGACTGGGGCCTATTCATGCTGCAAATGCGGGCCCTCATGGAAGAGAACAGGGGGTTGGGAAACCAAATCGAGGGGATGGAAAGCAGAATGAGGGACGAAGCGCGGGGTACCAGTGAGCAATTGAGAGACGGGTTAAGTAATATGGGAAATCGAATCGGGGGGCTAGAAGCCAAATTTGAGGGTTTAGACAACAAATTTTAGGGGTTAGACAACGGGATGAAAGAAATGAAGGAAGAGTTAACGGGGTTGGAAAACAGAATGGCTGCCCAGGAGAACCAAATGGAAGGGGTAAAGAATGGGTTTGGGGGGTTAGAAAACACCATGGAAGGCAAATTGAGGGAAATAGGGGAGCAATCCACCCGGGAAATTAAACAAATGGGAGATCAGATAGAGGAGGTGAAAATCGGGTTGGAAACTAAATTAGATGCCCAGAGAAATGATTTGGAGCAGATGAGGGTAGCATCTACCAAAGAGATGGGAGAAATGGGGGAGGAGATCAGACGAGGTGTGGGCGAGGAGTTCGCGGGGGTACGCAAGGAGGTAAAGCGAGGTGAGGAGCGTATGGAGAAAGAGGTGAGGAATAATATGGCTAGGTTACAGGGGGGCATAGAGGACCTGACACGGGGAGTAGAGCAGCTGACACTGGGACAAAAGGAATTAGTGGAGCAGGTGGAGAAGAACACTGTGGTAATAGGGGGGTTAAAGGCGACGCAGAAGGAGATAAAGAACGAACTCATAGCGACAAAGAGGGAATGTCGGATGGTACATGAGGGGTTGACAAAGAGGTTGGACGAGGTAACGGAGGCAATGGAGACAAAAGAACGGGAGGTGAGGACGCACATAGAGACGACTAAGGTGGCCTTAGAGGAAGAAATTGAGGGGGCGCACCGGGAAATGAAAGAGATGAAGAAAAACTTAGAGGATGTGGAAGAGGAGGTGAGTGAAATTAAGAAGAGATGGAGGGAAACTAAGAGAGAGATAAAGGAGGAAGTGATGGAATATGTGCAAGGTCTGTGTTCAAATCATGATGATGTGCTCACTAGCCAAATAAAGAGTTTGCAGGTGGCGGAGGAGGAGCGACGACGAGGTGCCGAGGTGAGTGGCGATATACTCGGAAATGTATATGGTGTGAGGGGAGATTCAGTAGGCTTGGGTGTAGGTGTAGACCCGGGTGTTTGTGAGGGACCAATGGTGAGGTGTATGACTGGTCCGGAGTGTATGGATAGAGGAGGTGTGCAAGGAGGTCCGACTATGGGGAGTGAGAGGAGAATTCGTGAGCAAGGGTGTGCGGGTATGGAGTGGGTAGCGGGTTGCGGAAGGGCGACCCAGGCATCGACACCAAGAGGGGTAGTGTTTGGAGGGACGGGGGATGCGCGGGAGCCCCCCGGGAATAGTGTACTGTGGGAGCCCGAATGGTTCGGTCCCGCGCTGATCCCGCAAGGAGTGACGCACGGGGTCCGGCCTTCGGGCGCCCACAAGGTCCCACTCGCACCGTATGACGGCAAGAGTGATCTGAGGGCGTACCTGGCGCAGTTTGAGTACGTGTGTAGAGGCAACGGTTGGAATCCGGACGAAGGTGGAGTACATCTTGTGGGAGCACTGCACGGTGCGGCGGCAGAGGTGCTGACAGCTTTACCACCGGGTGCTCTCACCCTGTCAGCTCTCCGTGCGGCCTTAATTAACAGATTCGGCATTGAACAGCAAAGCGAGCTTGTTAAAGCTCAGCTTGCTCAGCGCAAACGCAAGCCCCAGGAGACCATCGGGGAACTTGCCCATGACATTCGCCGCGCAGTAGGGATTGTACACGCAGACATGGCAGCGAGTTCCCAGGAAAGCCTGGCGCTGGATCACTTTATCCAGGCCCTTCCGGATCTAGAGCTCCGACAACAGCTCGCCATGTGGCGCCCGCAGACCATGAGTCAGGCGGCCGACGCTGCAGCCCGTTGGGAAGCAGCAAGGCCGCTGGCCCGGGGAGGCGAGCGCCATGCAGTGGCGGTGCGTCAGGTAGGGCCCGTGATGGGTGGCGGCCCCCCTAGGGGACCCGCCCCCGAAGTGGGCCCTGACCTGGAGAGCATGTTCCGGAGGCTGGTGGATCGGCGCCTGGCGAGACCTGGACCATGGCAGGCAGCTCCAGCGGTGGCACCCGGTAGTCCACGGCAGAGTACACCAATTCGGACATTCAGGGGGGGCAATTTGGAATACCGGAGGCAAGCACTTTACCAGGTGAGGTGTTATAATTGTGCTCGGCTGGGTCACCGTGCGTGGGAGTGTCGAGCTCCGCGCCGGGATGGTCCCCGCCAGCCGATGCCCTCAACTCCACCCTGTATCGATTGGCCTAGCCGACCTCAGACACCCCCCCGCCAGGGCCCGGGAAACTAGAACGTGCCGGGCATGCAGGGCGGTGTTCGGCAGTAGGGGATGGAGAAGAGCCCTCATTGACGCGACAGGTCATTCATTGTGGCCAAATTGGAACCGGTAGTTTAACTATTCGATGCAAAATTGCCAGCGTGGGGGTAGACGCTGTTGTGGACACGGGAGCCAGCGCCACGATCATCAGCCCCGTGATCCTTAATTCGAGTGCAGACGGCTGGGGTAAAATCCAGCGTCTGGAAAATCATAGTTTGCAGCTGGCTACCAGGGTAACGGCCCCGATCATAGGACGTGGTTTTGTGACCCTCAAGTTGGGATCAGTAAAGAAGGAGATAGAGGTTTGGGTGGCGGAGGTATGCGCCCCATGCTTAATAGGGTTGGATTTGTTGACTGCCAGCGGTTGTAAAATCGACTTGAGCCGGGGGATCCTGCAAGTGGGAATGGAAGAGCTACCATTGGAGGGGGTGAGCACGGCCGAGAGGGTGGAGCTGGAGGCTCCTGAGGCCGTGACCATCCCTCCGGGGGCCGAGGCCATAATGCCGGCCCGATGGTCAGCTCTCCCGACATGGCAGGAGTCCTGCGGTCTGGTCGAACCGGTGGCAACGCAATCCATACCTGGTTTAATCGCGGGCCGCACTCTTGTAAAAACGGACGGGCCGGTGGTGGCCGTCCGAGTAATTAATATTAGTACAGAACCACGCACTATAGGGAGGGGCACGAAGGTAGCTGGCTGCACCCCAGTTAGAGAAGTCGCGTCAGTGAGGGGCGAGAACGTCCAGCCGAGCCGGCCCCAGGGGGAGCCTTCAATAAATAGTAGGAATTGACCCGATCCCATTTGCGAGATGGTAAATCGTAGTGGCGTAGAGTTGGGAGGTACCCAGAGGGAGGCCTTACACAAACTGGTTGGATCCCATTTGGACCTCTTCTCCTTGTCCACCGAGGATATTGGACGTATGGGCCTGGTGAAACATCAGATCCACACCGGTGAGGCCCGGCCTATTCGTCAGGCCGCCCGACGGCTCCCTTGGAGCAAGAGGGCGGAAGCTGACGAGCAGGTTGAAAAGATGCTCGATGCAGGCGTAATCGAGCCCTCGGGAAGTCCCTGGATGTCACCTGTTGTGCTGGTTAAAAAGAAAGATGGGACCACGCGGTTCTGCGTGGACTATCGCCAGCTAAACAACGTGACACTCAAGGACTCATATCCCCTGCCAAGAATTGATGACACCCTCGATGCCGTTGCGGGCTCAAATTGGTTTTCAACTTTAGACCTCAAGAGTGGCTATTGGCAGGTGGAGATGGATCGGACAGGGAAGGAGAAAACGGCATTTTCCACAGGTAAGGGCTGTATCAGTTCACTGTGATGCCGTTTGGTTTGTGTAACGCCCCCGCCACCTTTGAGCGATTAATGGAACATGTACTAGGCGGCATGCCATGGCAGTCATGCCTGGTATACCTGGATGACGTCCGAGTACATGCCAAAACATTCCCCCAGGCTTTAGCTAATTTGGACCAGGTGTTCGGGTGCCTCAGACAGGCAGGGTTGAAGCTGAACCCGAGTAAGTGCACCTTGTTTGCAAGAGAGGTGGCCTATCTAGGTCACGTTATCGGCCGTGAGGGGGTAAAAATGGACCCAGGCAAAATTACAGAGGTAGAGGAGTGGCCCGCACCACGTACCATCAAGGAGGTGCGGGTATTTTTGGGACTCTGCTCCTACTACCGGCGCTTTGTGGCGAAATTTGCAGAGTTGGCCCGTCCCCTCCACCGGCTTACGGAGAAGGGGACGCGATTTAATTGGACAAGGGAGTGCCAAGAGGCCTTCCTAAAATTGAAGGGGTGTTTGACATCCGCATCCCTTCTAGCTTACCCCACTAGTGACGGGACATTTACCCTGGACACGGATGCAAGCCAGGAAGGATTGGGCGCAGTTTTGTCTCAGACACAGGAGGGCATGGAGAGAGTGATTGGTGATTATAGTCGGGCCTTAAGTAGGCCCGAGCGAAATTATTGCATAACCCGCAAGGAATTATTGGCTATGCTGGCTGCCATGAACCATTTCCACCCGTACCTGTACGGGCGGAAATTTTCGGTTCGAACTGACCATTCCTCCTTGCAATGGCTCCTTCGGTTCAAGGAACCGGAGGGCCAAATTGCAAGGTGGTTGGAAAAGTTGCAGCAGTACGATTTTAATGTGACCCATAGGGCCGGGAAGGCCCATGGTAATGCAGACGCACTCTCTCGGCATCCTTGTCTGGTGGAAAACTGCAAATTTTGTGCGAGACACGAGGAGAGGGAGCAATTGGGCAATTCTGCCCCGATTCTCGTCGTCTGGGCAACCCGGGTGAGAGGGCCAATTTTGCCACTAACCGCAGATGAAGAATTTTGACATTTGGCATGGAGCACGGCCCAGCAGGAGGATCCCATCCTGGGGCCGGTGTTCAAATGGGTCAAATTGGGGCAAAGACCAAAGGGGGAAGAGGTTACCCCCTCGGGGCGCAAACAAAGGCATATTGGGCTCAGTGGCAGACCCTGGAATTGAAGGATAACATCTTGTGTCGCAAGTGGGTGGAGGTTCCCTCTGAGAGAACTTCCTGGTTGGTGATAGTCCCTGACAAATTTAAGACCGTCATATTACAACAGGTGCATGGTACCCGCTCCGGCGGCCATTTGGGCAGGACAAAGACAACATCGCGGGTCTGCCGGAGGTTCTATTGGGTGAATATGGGGCGCGACATACAGGACTGGTGTCGGAGATGCGACGCCTGTTCTGCCAAAAAGGGACCAGCACGGAGGACGAGGGCCCCCCTTCAATTACACCAGGTGGGGGGCCCCCTTGAGCGGGTCGCTATGGATATTCTAGGACCGCTGCCCCGCACCCGCCAAGGTAATAAGTATATCCTCGTTGTAATGGACTATTTCACCAAGTGGCCAGAGGCCTACGCACTCCCCAATCAAGAGGCCGGGGTTGTAGCGCAGGCCTTCGTGGAAGGATTTGTATGTCGGCACGGAATTCCACAGGAGCTGCACACCGATCAGGGTCGAAATTTTGAGAGCCAATTACTAAAAGATGTGTGCAGGCTCCTGTCAATTCGGAAAACACGGACCACGCCCTTGCGGCCACAATCTGATGGGATGGTGGAAAGATTCAACAGAACATTGGTACAACAACTGGCATTGTTCACCACCACCCGTCAGGATGACTGGGACGAACATCTCCCGTACTTGTTAATGGCCTACCGAACTAGCCAGCACGGAGCCACCGCATGCAGTCCAGCGTTGCTTATGTATGGGCGGCAGTTGCGGGCTCCCGTCGACTTGCTATGCGGTCCCGTGCCAGACACCACAGATATCCCGCCGAGGGAGGGTTATGCACGTCACTTAGAGGAAGGCATGGAGAGGGTCCATGCCTTCGCCCGCCGCCAGCTCCATCTGGCGGGGGCCAAGATGAAGCGCAGGTACGACCACCGGAGCCAGGGGAGTCAGTACGCTCCGGGGATGAAGATTTGGTTCTTTAATCCCCGGAGGCGGAAGGGTAGGTGCCCCAAACTCACCTCCCCCTGGCAAGGCCCGGGAGTCGTCCTGTCGCAAGCCTGTGATGTGGTCGTTAAGATCAAAATGGGGCCACGGGCCCTCCCTCGGATCGTCCATGCCGACCGGATAAGACCTTATGCCTGCGAGCAGGCGCCCTCGTGGATCACCTCGGTTCTAGATGCCGAGGCAGGTCCCAGTACCTCTTGCGCCGGGGGCACATGAGCGCTAGGTTTGGCAGTGAAAACTAGCCCGGGAGGGTTAGGATAAAGTGTGTAGGGATCTAGAGATTGACCATAGGTAACTGAAGATTTAAGTAGCGACATTGGACAGGTAGTCGGGGACATAGAGAGGGTAGTTGGATGATAATGACGAGGGAGCGCAATAATGTAAGGGGCGACAGGGAAGCACGAGTTTTAGCAGGGCACCAGGTAGATTAGATGATGCCGTGTGTGTGAGAGTATTGATATCGAGCAAATGGGAATTGCGGGGCAATGCCCGGGACAGACGTGTGTATTGAGCGTGAACAGGTGTATGGAGCAGTGTATGAGTGAGTAATTGTGATTGGGAGTTGTATTGAGCATGAAAGTGTATGGAGCAGTGTATGAGTGAGTAATGGTGATTGTGTGTTGTGTTGACCAAATGGTCCTGGGAGGAAGGAGGGGTGCAGGAAGCACCAGGTGTAGGAGTGATTGCACAGGTGTGCAAATACAGGTGTATGGAGAATGGTTGTGTGGAATACATGGAGTATGGAATGGATGGTATGGAGTGAGTATGGTGGAAACTGTGGAGTGGAGTGGATGGTGCGAAGGTGTGGATGGGGAGGATGGACCCCATCATGAATACCCGGGGAGGGTAGTTTAAGCGTTAGGTAGAGGGTTCAGGTAAATTGTGGTTGGATATTGGCATCTGTGGTGCGTGTGGAAGAATGGTGTTTGGATGGGTGCATTAGTGACGTGGAAATGGCTGGGCGTGTGGCCTGTTTTTTTTTTTTTGTTTGTTTTTTTGTATACTGAATCGAGGCTCGTGAAAGAGCTAACATTAACTTCACAAACAAATCGACCAGACAAACAAAATACACAAAAAGAGGGAGCAGAAGACAAGATGGGGAGAAAATGGGGAAGCACACACACACAACATCCGAGAGCAGGGAGATGTGTGGAAGGGAGAGGGCCCGGGGGGAGGAGGCGTGGGAAGGGGGGGGGGGGAGGGAGAAGTATAAAGCACAAGGACACCAAGGACTTCCAGGACAAAAGTTGGTATTTCAAAAAGTGGAATTGGGGTGAAATTAGCGGGGGTAGAAAAGATCAAGGTTTTGGATGGGGGAAGATAAGAGATGGTGGTGAACAGCTGTTTTAAAGACTTGGAGGGTGGAGTGGGATTGAAGAGAGTGAGGGAGTTTGTTCCAGAGGCGGGAGAAAAGAGGAATGAAGGAGTGAAGGTGAGCAGAGAGTTTTGATTTTGGCAGTTTAACCAAAAGAGGGTTGCAGGCAGATCTTGTGCGACCTGTAGGAATATTTGTGGGACAGAGCCCAGAGAGAGCTGGGGGGGCAAGGCCAGAGAGGAGTCGGTAGAAGACGGAAAGACCACCAACCTGCCTGCGGTGAGTGAGTGAGAGGCCCTTGGAGTTAGCTTCATCGCGGGAGATTCCAATGATTCTGAATGCTTTGGTTTCAACAGCGTGAAGGCGAGCTAGGTGTGAGGCAGGAGCACCAGCCCAGAGGGGAGAGCAGTATTCCATTCAGCTGCGGATGAAAGCCTTGTATGTGGTGAGGAGCTCAGGTGTGCCAAGGAAGGACTTCGCACGACGGAGGATGCCCAGTCGGCGACTGGCTTTGGAGGCCAGATTTGAAATATGGTTTTTCCAGGAAAGATCATGGCAGATAGTGAGACCCAAAAGCTTGAGTGACAGAACTTCTTGGAGAGGATTATTCAGAAAGTGGATGGGAGGGTTGTCCAGTCGGTCTTTTCGGAGAGACATCGTAAGAGTGTGAGATTTGTCAGGATTGAAAGACATGTTCCACTTGTTTGCCCAGTCTGTGATTTTGTCAAGGTCTGCAGAGAGTGAGGAGGCTGCAGACTGCCAATCTGAGGGATGAAGAATGGAGCGACAGAGAGTAGAGTCGTCAGCAAAGAGATAGAGAGGATTTTCAAGAGAGTCAGAGAGATCATTGATGAAGACCAGAAAAAGCACAGGGCCCAGAACACTGCCTTGGGGAACTCCAGCCTGAACAGGAAGAGGAGATGAGAGAAACCCATTCAGGGCCACACGTTGACTACGACTAGAGAGGAAGTCCGCCAGCCATGCGTGGAGATTTCCATGGATACCAAAAGAGGAGAGTTTGGTGAGCAGAGCGGGGTGCCAGACCGTATCGAAGGCACGTGATATGTCAAGGGAGACTGCTCTAATTTCCTGTTTGGCATTGAGGACCTCCATCCATTGTTGAGAAAGCAGAAGCAGCATGTCCAGAGTGGAGTGTCCAGGTCTGAAACCAAATTGATGATCAGAGATCAAGCCATTGGAGAAGAGGAAAGATTTCATATCTGAAGCAATGATGGATTCCATGACTTTGCTGATAATTGGGAGAAGGCTGATTGGTCTGTAGTTGCTGGGATCTGTTTTTGCACCTTTTTTGTGCAAAGCGGTGATGTTGGCAGATTTCCAAGCAGATGGAAGATGACCTTGAGCAAAAGAGAGGGTGAAGAGAACAGAGAGGGGGAGTGAAAGAGCAGAAGAACATGATTTTAGGACCCGTGGGCTGATGCCGTCAGGTCCAGTTGCAGAATCAGAGTCGAGGGTTGACAGAAACTTTTCCACCTTGTCAGAAGGAAAGGACACAGAGTCCAGGAGCAGCTGGGTACGACTGGGTACGTGGGTACAGAGAGGGATGGGTTTGGGACACAAGATTTAGAGGCAAACAGAGAGTTGAGGCATTCAGCTTTTTCACGTGCGGAGTCAGCCGTGTGGCCATTTAAGGTGAGGGAGGGGATGGAGGGGGAACAAACACCAGAAACAGATTTCACCAGACGCCACCAGGATTTGGAAGAGGGAGACAGATAAGAGAGTTCGGTCCTGAGGACTGAGAGATATTGTTTCCTGGCTCTCCTGAGGGTGGACACACACTTGTTTCGGGCTTTGTGAAAGGAAATGAGATTTCCTTCCATTGGATTTGCTTTCCAGGAGACGAAAGCAAGTTGTTTCTGGGCAATAGCCTCACCATAAGATTCCGTGTACCATGGACGGGAGGAAGGGTATGACAACTGAAGACGAGAAGGGATAAATCTGTGCATGAGAGAGAGCAATTTGCTTTGGAAGAATTCCCAGGATGAGTTGATGTCAGAGGCAGTAGAGATGGGAGACCAGTCCAGATGATTGATGGCTGCTTGAAGACCATGCCAGTTGGCCTGAGTGAAATGCCAGACTCGTCGATGCTGAGGAGGCTCTCTGAAAATGGTCAGAGAGATGTCCACTTTAACAAGCACATGATCAGAAGAGCCGATTGGAGCAGAAGAAGAGCAGCAGACATTTTCAGGGAAGTTAGTCATAACCAACTCCAGAAGAGAAGATTCTCCGTTGACTGAGATCCGGGTTGGGAAATTGACAGATTGTGTCAGGCCCAGTGAGTCACAGAAGTCCTTTGCTGAAGAGCCATGGCTGGTGAGAGAGGTACCCACCCCCAGCCAACTGGCATGGTGACAGTTGAAATCACCACATATGAGGAAGAGAGAGTTGGGATGGGTAGATAGAAGTTGGTCCATATTATCAGACAGCGAGATGTAGATGGAGTCATCACTGTTTGGTGGATGGTACAACACGCATATGAACAAAAGGTGGGAGCGAAGGGGAAGCCGTAGCCAAAGGTATTCCTGGGGGTGAGGTGGAGAGAGGGCAGTGCAGGGCGAGTGAGGAAGAGAGTTTTTTTATAAAGATAGCAACCCCACCTCCAGGACGAGGCTCAGGTCTATCATACCGGAGGAGGGAGTAACCTGGGAGAGATACCAAGGAATCAGAGACATCATGAAGGAGGAAGGTTTCTGTTAAGCAGATCACGTCTGGTTTGTCAGAAGCAACCTGTATGGAGAGATCAGTTAAGTTTGAGCGAAGGCCCCGGATGTTTGAGGTCCATACTGTTAAGGAAGAGGAAGGGGGAGCATCGGATACAGAACAGGGGGGGGGGGAGCGGTAGGGCAGGATGTGGAAGAGGAGGAAGAGGTAGGGAGAGCTGTTGCAGGTGTGTCAGAGATTACAGAATAGCTTGGAGAAAGGGAAGAATGGGGCGGACAAAAGGTTTGATGGTGTTTGGGTGAGGCGCAGTGAGGTGTTATTTGAGGAGGGGGAAGAGTGAGGCAGAAGGTTGAGGAAGATGAAGGTGAAAGTTGGAAGGGGGAAGAAGCGGGGAGGACGCTTTGAGGAGGAGGGGTGAGAGGGGAGTCTTGGAGGGGAGGAGTGAGGGAGAGTCTCGGAGGGGAGGGGTGTGGGGGGAGTTTAGGAGGGAAGGGGCAGCGGGGGAGATTTGAAAGGGATGGGTGTTTGGGAAGATTTGGGGGGGAGGGGCAAGGGGGAAGATTTGACAGAGATGGGTGATGGGGAAGATTTGGAGGGGAGGGGTGTGATTGGATTTTGAAAAGTGTACGATTTATGGGAAACGAACATTTATTGCAAAATGAGTTTCTTGAGACATTCGAGTCAAAAATACGTTTGAGGACGCTGAAGGGTGGGTGGAGTTCTGGAGAGTTTAGGGAATGAATGAAAGATGCACTGTAAGAGATGGAATTTTTTTTTTGAATGAATAGAATTGGTGAGCAAGTCGAAAGCATCCTTTTATAGAAGAAGTAGAAAAAAGTGTTATAGAATATGACATAATAATAAAGTTCTTCAGGGGACAGATGAAACATGTATTAACAACTTGATCACGTGATCTCGAGTTGAATGGACACTCCGCCACTGTTGGGATGTCGGCCAGGTGAGGCTGCAGGTGGGCTCTGGGAGCCGGTAGAGTTGTTGTGGATGGGGCCCGAGGATCCAGAGGACGGACCCGGGTACCCCAGTGCCAGAGGGCACCGAGTGGGGAGATCGCCAGAGGGCCTTCCCCAGGTAGATAGGTTAGGTTGAGGAGCAGGTAATAGTCCTTGAGCCAACCGGCCATATTTTGAAGTGAATGCTCCGGCGGGGGGAGTAATTCTCATTATGATTTTCCATTAGACCAATGTCTCAAGTGTCAGAAAAGGTGTGATGGACATCTGAGAACGGTAGCTTAGTGCCCGGATGGACGCCATCTTTGAAACCACCCAGCTCGAAAATGCCCATTTGGTGGGGTACATTGTTGCACGTGTATCTGGACTTCTATACTAGCTATCGATGTGCGGTTGACGACTAAATATACGTCCGATGTGTACCGTCTAAATAAAAAATAATATGAAGCATTTTGTTTTAGATTAATTATTATAAAAATCAATTATCGAAAAAAAATCATATATTTTTCAATATTTTATTATTAGACTTGTACTTTTTTTAGTGAAACAACACTGGTATGATTTTCCAAATTATGCATTGTGCTACACCGTTTATCTGTCTATAAAAATAACTCAAAAACTAAAACATATCATCCACCACGAGTGTACACAAAAAATATATGAAAAGGCATGCACTTTCCACAAACCGAAACTATGTCAGTTGGAATTTCCCGCCGATAAATCAACCCACAGAACCCAGTGCCGAAAGTGACGTCAGTCTATTCTATATCTATATTCTATATTCTATATCTCAGTCTGAGATTTGTTGCGGTGACCTGATTAATTTCTGAGGGGGGGGGGGGGGGGGGGTGGGTGGCTTAAGAACTAAAAGTGAACATGTTAGATGGCGCCACATACAACTCTATTATAGAGTTGTATTGTGGCGCCATCTAACATGTTCACTGACTTGGATGAGTATGTCTATGTAAGCTGGCGAGCTTTTCGGATATCGGAGTAATCTAACGTCAGTCTTTTTGTTCTTTCAGCTGAGATGGCCGGTGTCGAGGCGAAACGGGCGAAGATTGAACCTGAGTCCGGAACGTGCATCCTGTGCAGCAAGAAGTCGCCACTCTCTGAACTAAGCAAGGCAGCGGGCAACAGTTCTTGGAAGACATTGTGTGACGCAGCCGCAGTTAGAAACTTTTATCCAATTCTAAAGCTAGTCCAAGAAGGCGCAGTTGAACTTCCTAATATTCCAATATTATACCATAGGGCTTGTAGATCAGACTTCACTCACAAAAACCACCTAGCTACTTTGACCAATGCAGCTAGAAGTTCTTCAGTTGATACTGGCGATGCGGTGCGACGGCGATCATCACGGGAAGAGACAGGATCAACTTCAACGGTCTACGATGATAAATGCATTTTTTGCCAGCGTGCTTCAAAATTCATAAAAGGCAGTCGTACCCGTGAAACAGTTGTCTTGGCTGTTGAACTTCGAGCAGATAAGACAATAAGAGATGCTGCGACAGCTCGCAATGATGAGAGAGTTTTGGCATTGACTACACGAGATATGGTTGCAGCTGAGGCTCACTACCACTTCTCCTGCTATAGAAACTACACACGGCCCCAAAAACCTCAAGTAGAAACTGACATTGAAGATAATATCGAGAAAAAAGAAATGATACGATGTATATTCAATTTCATTCGCACTGACTTGTTCTTGAACCCGAGGATTGTTCCAATAGTTGATGTTGCAACAGATATCCTGTCTTCAGATACATTTTCAGTTGATGTTCGTGACTCCATCAAGAAGAATCTGCAGCGCACATTACAAAGAGAGTTTGGAGAATCGCTCATCTTCTTCAATGTGAAACACCGTGTATACTTGATGCCCGATAATCTGACAAAGCGATAGATTGCTGCAGAGTGCGTAAACCTGAAAGCAGAAGTGAAAGCATTTGAACGAACGGACGGTGAAAGTAACATTGTGCGTGCAGCTACTTCACTGCGACACCAGATCAAAGATGCTCATTACAATGAACGTTGGCCGCCTCAGCCAGCAGAACTCACTTCAGATTACGTGAAGATACCAGATTCTCTTCGTGTATTTCTGCATACTTTGATTTGCGGGAGTGGGGGTAGCTCTGCGCGTGCCGACACACTGGTATGGTCGATGGCTCAAGATATCATCAATGCTGTACACCGGGGTACCATCAGAACATCGAAGCATGTCCTACTTCCGTGGGTCATGAAAACGCTCACCGGTAATACAGAGGTCATCAGAATATTGAATCGACTCGGGCACGGATGTTCGTACACAGTTCTGGAAGAAATCGAGACAGCGCTATGCATAGACAAATTAGCAAGTGTGGAGAAAGATACAGTACCACTTCCGTCACATGTGCACCCTTCGGTCCCGACTGTATTAGCATTCGATAACATCGACAGGCTAGAGGAATCGCTGAGTGGTGGCGGAACATCGCATCGCGTCAACGGTATCATCGTCCAACCGAAGTCGCAGTCGTGTTTGCCGCCCCAACCTCCATCGGCAGTATCCAAAGCAGATAAGAAGCGATCTATCCCGTCATCCAGCGATTTAGTTCCAATATACAGCGGTGGGAAACGAGAGGGCCCACCTGCAATCAAGCCTGCAGATCTTTCTGACACTCTTGCAGGCGCAACATCCCTTGCGCAGCGCCGAAATCACGTATAGGATTATGACTCGCATGCTGGAACCATGCGACCAGACAATCAGTTCGTGGACTGGTTTCAACATCATGACTAGAGATCGTGTTCAGGTGACGGAAGATGTAGTTGGCTACCTGCCGACTATAAACGCGCCTGCCACAGATATGGCAACAGTGCAAGAAATCCTCAGAGAAGCTCTGAACATCATGTCATCACTTCAGCTTGAGCGTATACCGGTGGTGCTAGACCAGGCACTATTTGCTAAGGCGACCGAAATAGCATGGAAAGATGTCGATCGATATGGAAGAATCGTGCTCATGATGGGGAACTTCCATACCATCTGTAACTTCATGTCGAGCATTGGGAAAATGTTTGGAGATGCAGGCCTTCGGGATGTAGCTGTTGAGTCAGGAGTAATCGCTGAAGGTTCCATCAACAGGGTTCTGGAAGGCAAGCAATACAACCGTGCTGTGCGACTCCACAAGTTGATGTACGAGGCACTAATGCGCATCATTTGGAAGGGCTTCCAGGTGTGGATAGAAAGCAATCATCCTGACAAGGAACCCCAGATTCGAAGCACTGACCTCAAAATTCGCAGCATCAAGGAGGATGTTTGCCATGAGACTCTCGCTGCTGCTCTCGATGATGATTCATGTGTACAGAGCTTTGACATGTTCGCGAAATACCTACATTTTCTGCGAACCAAACATGGAGACCTGGCTCGCTTCTGGATGATGTATATTGATATGGTAGAGACCCTGCTGGGGTTGATTCGTGCGGATAGAGAAGGCGACTGGATGCTTCACTTGGCTTGTGTCAGAAGAGTGATCCCTTGGTGTTTCGCAATGAACAAGGTGAACTATGCTAGATATCTACCAGTGTACTATGCACAGATGACGCAACTCCACGAAAAATGCCCCGAGTTGTACAGGCAAGCACTCGAATGTAGCCACGAGGAAGCAGACACGCGTATGTTTCTCCACGCAAAGCACGCCGCTACCCACTACAAGACGATCATCTTAGTGGCAGATGACACCGACGTTCTGATCATCAGTCTTCATCTCAGCAGAACCATCGATAGTCAGCTCTTCATCAGACGAGGAACAAAGGTTCGAGTCAGAATGATCGACGTTGGAAAGTTGGCTGCGGTATTGGGGTCTGGAGTTTGCAGTGCATTGCCAGGGCTTCATGCATGGAGCGGGTGTGACACTGTGAGTGCTCTGGCTAGCCAAGGAAAGATAAAGGCTTTGAAGCTTGTGCAAGCGAATGAGCTGTATCTTCAAGCATTCACAGATCTGGGATCTTCGTGGAATGTACCAACAGACGTCTTCAATAGCATTCAGGCCTTCACGTGTCAGCTGTACGCCAAGAACACGAAGATCGTCGGTGTTAATTCGCTCCGTTATCACATGTTCTGTGCAAAGAAGGGCCAGATCGAATCTGGACAATTGCCGCCTTGTGAAGACTCCTTGATGCAGCATACGCTTAGGGCCAACTATCAGGCGGCTATCTGGCGACGCAGCCTTGAAAACCTACCAGACGTCCCAACACCATCAGCAGGACATGGTTGGGAACTCGATGATGGCGGTTCGCTCACAATCCGATGGATGGCGGGTCTACCAGCTCCAGATGTCGTCTTGAATCTCATCTCATGCACATGCAGAAGGACGTGTCGACCGTCAGATTGCTCCTGCATACTGAATGGGTTGAAGTGCACTGTTGTGTGTAAGCTGCAGGGATGCTCCAACATGGTGCAGGATGATGCTATCGTGGCTCAGGATGCCAATGACTCTGATGGCGACTCTGATGATTAACTTTGTGTGCACTGTATATTGTATAGCATATGTTGTTCTCTATTATAATGCAGGCCAAATTGCCTGAAAATCTTTATAGACAGATAAACGGTTTAGCAAAATGTATAATTTGGAAGATCATACCGGTGTTATTTGACTAAAACATGACATGTTCAATGATACCTCCGCTTGCTTATTAGGAATATACATCGTATGGTGTTAAAATCAGCTCCATACGTCTTTCCAAACTCTAGTAATGAATAAAATTAATATAATTGGCGGCCATTTTGAAATCCAAGATGGCCACCAAAGTGCAGATTTCCTATGTAACAATTTCCGCCTGCTTATTAGAAATCGTATGGTGTTAAAATCCTCTCCGTACGACATTCCTAACTTGCGTTATCGTCAGAATAGATAATGCCAGCGGCGGCCTAAGTCATTTTATGCCTCTTTACATTTATTTGTTGTAAACTCGTGGTGGATGATATGTTTTAGTTTTTGAGTTATTTTTATAGACAGATAAACGGTGTAGCACAATGCATAATTTGGAAAATCATACCAGTGTGGCGGACACAAAAGCCCACTGGCGTGGTGACATCATTCCACGCACCAAGTGGGCGGTGGCCACGCCCGAGGGGTAGGCGTGGCCTCATGATATACACCGGGCGACCAGCCCGGAGGAGTTCAGTGTTACAGTGTAGTCTTACAATAAAGACGTTTACATGTTACCGCTTGTCCGCTTCCTCCTTGCTCACAAGCAGCGCGCGTAACGCCGCGCTTTACTGGTGACCCTCGACGTTGGATCTGCCAGAGCGATCCTTCCACACGCGACGCCATCGCCATGGCCGCCTTCGTCAAACTTCCGGAATTTTGGGAGGCTCAGGCCGAAGTCTGGTTCGTCCAGGCCGAAGCCCAATTTCAGCTTCGGCACCTCACCGGCGATGACACGCGCTACTGCCACGTCGTCGCCTCCCTCGGGCCCGGCACGGCCGCTCGAGTTGTGTCCGTCCTTCGCCACCCACCGGACGGCCACAAGTACGAGGCACTCAAGCGGCTACTCCTAGCCACGTTCAGCCTCACGGACGACGCACGGGCCGACCGCCTCCTGGATCTCCCCGAGCTCGGTGAGACGCGCCCGTCGGTCCGAATGGACCATATGCTGTCACTGTTGGGCGACGAAGCCCCCGGTTCGCTATTCCGGGCGCTTTTCCGTCGCCAACTTCCAGCGCAGGTTCGCCTCGCGTTGGCCGGGACCGGGCTAACGGAACCCCGAGCATTGGCGGCCGAGGCGGACAAGTACTTCGCCGCTTCGGACACGCGGGCGAGCGTTGGCGTGGCCGTCACGGCCTTCGACGCTGATGTTCCACAGCATCATCTTCTACAGCACGCTGATGTTCCACAGCATCATCTTCTACAGCACGCTGATGTTCCACAGCATCATCTTCTACAGCACGCTGATGTTCCACAGCATCATCTTCTACAGCACGCTGTGGTTCAGCAGCATGCTGATACGCACCTCGTGAACGCCGCCACGCCCCGCCCACCGCCGCGGCGAAAACCACCACCGCGGGGAAACCCGTCGACTCCACTGGCCTGGCGGAGCCAGCCGCGCTCCTCCAGCTCCACCACCTGGTGCTGGTTCCACGCCAAGTTCGGCCACGAAGCTCGGCGGTGTCATCCGCCGTGCTCCTTCAACGGGTCGGGAAACGCCCGGGCCGGCGCTCAATTGTGGCGATGAGCGCCGGCCGTTCGAGCAGCCTGCTGTTCATAACGGACACCTTCTCCGGGCGCCGTTACCTGTGCGACACGGGAGCACAGGTGAGTGTCATTCCCGCCGGCACGTCAGACAAGCACGCCGCGGGTGGGGGCCCCGCGCTGCTTGCCGCGAACGGGACGCCCATCCGTACGTACGGAAAACGCTGCCTCTCTCTGCGGTTTGGAGGGCAGGTTTTCCGATGGACGTTCGTCACCGCCGACGTGCCCATGGCACTGCTTGGCGCGGACTTCCTGTGCGCTAATGGGCTCCTGGTCGACGTCAAGCGCAGACGGCTTGTCCAGGCCGAGACGTTCAGCTCGCTCGCATGTGCGTTGCCAAGCTCAACGAGCGGCTTGCCAAGCGGCTTGCCGAACGATTCGGTTCCGGCCACGTTGGTCTGTACGCTTCCGGCAGCGGACGCATTCACCCGCCTCCTCGCCGGCTTCCCGGCCCTCACGCGGCCCACCTTCTCGGCGGGGGCCGTCAAGCACGGGGTGGCCCATCACATCCCCACCGTCGGGCCACCGGTCTACGCCCGGGTACGCCGCCTCGAGCCGACGAAGCTGGCGGTGGCAAAAGCGGAGTTCGCTACCCTGGAGCGACTCGGCATCGTTCGGCGCTCAGAGAGCGCTTGGGCGTCGCCGCTGCACATCGTGCCGAAGCCCGGCAGGGGATGGCGACCGTGCGGGGACTATCGCCGTCTCAATGACGCCACGACTCCCGACCGCTACCCCGTCCCCCACATTCAGGACTTTTCCGCCCGTTTGGCGGGCAGGTCCTTCTTCTCGAAGGTGGACCTCATACGCGGCTACCATCAGGTCCCCGTCAGGCCGGAGGACGTCCCGAAGACGGCGGTCATCACGCCATTCGGACTCTTCGAGTTCCTGCGCATGCCCTTCGGTCTGAAGAATGCGGCTCAGGCGTTCCAGCGACTGATGGACAGCGTCCTGCGCGACTTGGATTTTGTCTACGTCTACCTGGACGATATCCTCGTCGCCAGCGCGTCCCGCGAAGAGCACCTACGCCACCTCCGCACGCTCTTCGAACGCCTGGGCCAGCATGGCCTGATTGTGAACCCCGCAAAGTGCCGGTTCGGCGCCGCCACAATCGATTTTCTGGGGCACCGTGTCACCAGGCACGGAGCCGTCCCCCTGCCGGCCAAGGTGGAGGCGGTGAAGGGGTTTCCGCGCCCCCGCACGATCAGAGGGCTGCAGGAGTTCCTGGGCATGGTGAACTTTTACCATCGGTTCCTGCCCCGTATCGCCCAGCTCCTGCGCCCCCTGCACGAAGCTCTCCGAGGTAAGCCGGGCAAAGGCGACGTTACCTGGACCGAGCAGATGGACACGGCGTTCACGGGCGCGAAGCTCGCTTTGGCTAACGCCACCATGCTCGCGCACCCGGCGCCCGATGCACCGATCGCCCTCACCACCGATGCCTCGGACTACGCGGTGGGCGCGGTGCACGAGCAATGGGTGCGTGGAGCTTGGCAACCGCTGGCGTTCTTTAGCCGGCAGCTTCGCCCGCCCGAACGCCGTTACAGTACCTTCGACCGCGAGTTGCTCGGACTTCACTTGGCGGTCAGGCACTTCCGCCATCTGCTCGAGGGCCGGGCGTTCACTGCCTTCGTCGACCACAAGCCGCTGATCTTCGCGATGGGCAAGGTCACCGAGCCGTGGTCGGCCCGGCAGCAGCGTCACCTCTCGGCCGTGTCCGAGTACACGACGGACATCCAGCACGTCGCGGGGAAGGACAACCCGGTTGCGGATTGCCTTTCCCGGGCCGTCGCCCACGCAGTCCACCTCGGCATCGACTATGCCCGGATGGCAGCGGACCAGGCCGCTGACCCCGACGTCCAGGCCTTGCGGACCGCCGTCACGGGCCTCCGCGTCACCGAGGTGCCGTTCGACGGCTCGGGCGCGGCCCTCTTGTGCGACGTCTCCCTCGGGCGTCCTCGCCCCATTGTGCCCGCGGGCTGGCAGCGCCAGGTGTTTGACGCCATCCACGGCCTGTCCCACCCGGGCGCGAGGGCCTCCCAAAGGCTGATCGCCGACAAGTTCGTCTGGCATGGCCTCCGGAAGGCTGTCCGCGGCTGGGCCAGGACATGCCTCGCGTGCCAGCGCGCCAAGGTGCACCGGCACACCCAGGCCCCGTTGGCCCCGTTCACGGTGCCGGAACGCCGGTTTGACCACGTCCACGTGGACCTGGTGGGACCTCTGCCCCCCTCGCGGGGTTTCACCCACGTCCTCACCATGGTGGACCGCACGACCCGGTGGCCGGAGGCCGTGCCCTTGGCGTCGACAACGGCGGCCGATGTCGCGCAGGCTTTCATCGCCACCTGGGTCGCCCGGTTCGGCGCCCCCTCAGACATCTCATCCGACCGCGGCCCCCAGTTCACCTCGGAGCTCTGGGGGGCGGTTGCGCAGGGGCTCGGGGTCCGGCTGCACCGAACCACGGCCTACCACCCCCAGGCTAACGGCCTGTGTGAGCGATTTCACCGCTCATTGAAGGCCGCGCTCCGGGCCACCCTCCGCGACGGCGGCTGGGTCGACAGGCTCCCCTGGGTCCTGCTGGGCCTCCGGACGGCGCCCAAGGAGGACCTGCGCGCATCCGCGGCGGAGTTGGTCTTCGGGCAACCGCTGCGGGTGCCGGGCGAGTTCCTCCCCGACTCCACGGCACAGCAGCGCTCCGCTCTGCAAGAGACTGCCCAGAGGTTCGCCCCGGTGCCAACGGCATGCCACGGGCACCCACCAACGCACGTCGCCCCGGAGCTTCGCACGGCGGAGTACGTCTTCGTCCGCCACGATGCCCATCGGACACCACTGCGGCCCCCGTACGACGGGCCTTTCCGCGTGCTGGAGACCGGGGCGAAGCACTTCACCCTGGACATCGGCGGTACTCCTGACCGCGTTTCGGTAGACCGCCTCAAGCCGGCCCACCTCGATGTGGACCATCCACCGCCAGTGGCCCGACCCCCACGTCGGGGCCGCCCTCCTGCGGGCAGACCCCCGGCACCGCCCAGCCCCGCCGCCACGGCGCCCCCCGGTCCTGCACCCATCCCAGGGGCAGCCAGGGGCATCCCACCTGGTATCCCTGCACCCCGGACGCCGCCGATCGCCAGGGGGCGCTTCGGTCGGGTCATTCGACTGCCCCACAAACTGGCCCTCCAGGTGCGCGGGAATTCTGGGGGGGCGCGTGTGGCGGACACAAAAGCCCACTGGCGTGGTGACATCATTCCACGCACCAAGTGGGCGGTGGCCACGCCCGAGGGGTAGGCGTGGCCTCATGATATACACCGGGCGACCAGCCCGGAGGAGTTCAGTGTTACAGTGTAGTCTTACAATAAAGACGTTTACATGTTACCGCTTGTCCGCTTCCTCCTTGCTCACAAGCAGCGCGCGTAACGCCGCGCTTTACCAGTGTTGTTTCACTAAAAAAAAGTACAAGTCTAATAATAAAATATTGAAAAATATATGATTTTTTTTCGATAATTGATTTTTATAATAATTAATCTAAAACAAAATGCTTCATATTATTTTTTATTTAGACGGTACACATCGGACGTATATTTAGTCGTCAACCGCACATCGATAGCTAGTATAGAAGTCCAGATACACGTGCAACAATGTACCCCACCAAATGGGCATTTTCGAGCTGGGTGGTTTCAAAGATGGCGTCCATCCGGGCACTAAGCTACTGTTCTCAGATGTCCATCACACCTTTTCTAACACTTGAGACATTGGTCTAATGGAAAATCATAATGAGAATTACTCCCCCCGCCGGAGCATTACTTTTGGTCTGGCTCAAGGACTATAAGCTCGGAGGCAACTGCAGTGGTGGAGGTGTGCAGGTGGGTAGACCTGCTGGGAGAGCCACACGACCCAGTCCTGAAATTGTGCAAAGGCACAGAGAGTTGAATCGGGGGAGTGAGACCCCAAATTGAGAAAGCACCACAGTTTGGTCAATGGGAATTTGGTTCTTAAAACCGCATAGAGTGTAAGGTGGCCAATGGATTGGCAGGGAAAGACCCCTGGTAGTGTAAAGTGTATTAAAGTCATTTCGAGGATAGGTAGGATTGAAATCTCCTTGCACCATCTACATCCACTCAGCTGAGGTAACAGGACTCCACACCATGCCATGTTGTTGTGATTTTTCTGTGCAAATGTTTGGATTGTGAGACGCATCATGACGTGGGTGAGACATTGTGCTTTGTTGTTCCATCTCTTCCTCCTTAAGAGGGATTGATGATGAATTGGGTGATGGCAAATTTGGTTAGAAATAGGGATTGTGGTGACGAATTTGGTATAGGGGAAATATGGGAAAGACGTGACAGTAGTGACGAATTTGTAAATGTGTAGGTTTTTGTAAATACGGGGAGGGGCAAGGGGGGGTAGTGTAGGTCACATGTGGGGGGCGTACGGTAGGGACGAGTTTTCTCACTTCGCTCTCCGTACGCACCTCGTTCTGCATTACCTGTTTTGATGTGTACCCTTGTGACCTTACCCCTCGCTCACCTGTCTTCTGTTCCCCTGTCTCCCACCCGGGGACTGTGCTCTCTGGGCACCGAGGGGAGCGTGCGGGAGTCCGCCATTGTGTGCCCGAACTCTCGCAACCACAGCTGCCTGCATCGATGCACCACTTATGGACCACATGTCTGTGGCTGAGCACCACTCATGGATCCCAAGGGTTGGGGCATGGCCCCTCTGCTGGAACCGGCCATGAAGGCCCGAGATCTTGCTTGCGGACCCGGTGAGGTGGTACCAAGCCCACAGGTGAACCACTCATAGTCGGCCCTCCGTGGCCCATAAATAAAAACAATGGACACGTTTTGTGCACTTTTATTTCCACCAAATAGGCCGCCAGCAAAGAAGAAAGACAACATCTGGAAGAACGACAATAGCCAGCAGAGGGAGCCGAAGAGCAAGACACCAACAGGGGTTCGTTGTTTATTAGGAACTGTGGTGACTGTGCACTCCGGTGCATTTTGGTGCATTATGGTGATTTGATATTGGTGCTGGTGCGTCGATGCAGGGCAAGCTGTCTCCCCCCCAAAAGAACAATCACAGGTCCTGGGTTAGTTTTGTAAATACAATTAGCGTCAATTGTAAATAATGCTCCCCACCGTAAATGTGTAGTTTGAAGACAATTCCGCAATTCAGTTAGCTGTGGGCGTAAGTCTGTTAGGCAGGGTGCAATGCAGCAGGGGGACATACTTATTTGTGTTTTAAAACTGTCGCACTCAGGGTCAGGTTAATTGTAGAGGGAGTTACACCTGCGTGTCACACTAAGTAAGTTTATAGGCCGAGGACGTGCCTGGAGGATGAGGGTGCAGTGTTGCGGATTTGTAATTGTTGTAAATATCACCCTCTGTAAGTGTAATGAATTCCTGGTAAATATCTCCGTTTGGTGTGTAAAAGTCAAAGGTCGTCCTCCTTAGTTACTCATATACATTCACGTAGCCAATCATATACCCTCTTAAATAGTTATCTCCTTATTCTATGTAGTTGAAGGCTCTGTTCCCACTAGTTGACACTGCATTGCACCTAATTCAAATAAGGTAGAATCCCCTGAAATATCCCCATGGCCTCTGAAAACCTGCCAGCAAGGCGGCGTTCGCCGCTGCTGCTTTGGGGTTGTGTTCTTCACCGCAAGACTCCATTAGCCACGAGGTAATCTCGGAGAAGAAAGGCGTGTCTCCACCTCGTCATAGAGGGGAGGAGTGAGCCAGCCCCGAACAACCAACCAAGTACAAAGGGTTTGGATTGAGAGGGCGGGGAGAGAACGCTCGGGGAGGTTCGCGAAGGTTCGAGGGTGTGGCCTATATCACCCGCGGCTCGATGCCCCCACCTCAGATGAGTAAAGGAGCCCCACAAGCAGTTCTACAGAGAGAGAACCCGTCACGCAATACCCCCCCCCCCACGAGAGAGATGCGGCAGATGGGAGATGAGCTTTGAGTCCACCATGCAGCTTTGAATCCACCACGCAGCTTTGAGACCACGCAGCTTCGACCCGCTGCTACGTGGGAACCAGATTGCGGTGGCATCGGTGGCATCGGTGGCCGTCGAGGTCCAGCCCGACGTCCCGTGCGGGATCAAGCTCCAGCCAGCGTCCAGCTGAACCTTCCTCTCCTTCCAGCCATTCGTCCCTGCCTCCATTCCCCATTCGTGTGAGTTTGATTGTCATCTGTTTTGTGTGTCTTGTCCTGGGTTAAGTAAGACTGTTTATAGGTAAGCTAATATTGCACTGTGTCTTCTGGTCCTTCCCTCCTTCTGTCGATTATTTTATTATTCTTCCTCCTTCCTTGGTTTCTTTTTGACTTGTAAATAATAGTAATAAATCATATTTGTTCTTCTTACTTTTGTCTTCTTCTTCTTCTTCACACCCGTTTCGTCCTTGTATTTTCCCTCATTGAATACCTGTGGCGCGATTTTGGCCAACGTTTAAGGATCGGGTTTAGTTTCTGTTAAATGGTTCGTGCTAAACCGCTCGGCAATTAACATCTGTCCGCGGACGCGAACGGGGTTGCACACCTGCCTTTCCGGAGGGAGCTGTGCAGCGTCAGGGACCACGTCGGCCAGTCATAGACGAGGGGATTAATCCCCCCTCGATAAGGGGAACAGAGGCCGACGTTGGGTTCCGTAACTATATATATATATATATATATATACACTACATGGCCAAAAGTATGTGGACACCCTAACATCACACCCGTATGTGCTCGTCGAACATCTCATTTCAAAATCATGGGCATTAATATGGAGTTGGTCCCCCCTTTGGTTGTAAAACAGCCTCCACTCTTCTGGGAAGGCTTTCCACTAGATATTGGAACATTGTTGCAGGGATTTGCTTCCATTCAGCCACAAGATCATTCGTGAGGTCGGGCACTGATGTTCGGCGATTAGGCCTCGCTCTCATTTGGCGTTCCAATTCATCCCAAAAGTGTTCGATGGTGTTGAGGTCAGGGCTCTGTGCAGGCCAGTCAAATTCTTCCACACCAATCTCGAGAAACCATTTCTGTGTGAACTTCGCTTTGTGCACGGGGAATTGTCATGCTGAAACAGGAAAGGGCCTTCCCCAAACAGTTGCCACAAAGTTGGAAACACACAATCGTCTAGAGTGTCATTGTATGTTGTAGCGTTAAGATTTCCCATCACTGGAACTAAGGGGCCTGGGCCGAACCATGAAAAACAGCCCCAGACTATTATTCCTCCTGCAGCAAACTTTACAGTTGGCACTATGCATTCAGGCAGGTAGCGTTCTCCTGGCATCCGCCAAACCCAGAATTGTCCGTCAGACTGCCAGATGGTGAAGCGTGATTCATCACTACAGAGAACACGTTTCCACTGCTCCAGAGTCAAATGGCGGCCAGATTTACACCACTCCAGCCGACGCTTGGCATTGCGCATTGTGATATTAGGCTTGTGTGCGGCTGCTCGGCCATGGAAACCCATTGCATGAAGCTCCCGACGAACAGTTGTTGTGCTGACATTGCTTCCAGAGGCAGTTTGGAACTCGGTAGTGAGTGTTGTAACCGAGGACAGACGACTTTTACGCGCTACACGGTTCAGTACTCGGCGGTCCCGTTCTGTGAGCTTGTGTGGCCTACTACTTTGGGGCTGAGCTGTTACTCCTAGATGTTTCCACTTCACAATAACAGCACTTACAGTTGACCGGGGCAGCTCTAGCAGGGCAGACATTGTACGAATTGACTTGTTGGAAAGGTGGCATCCTATAACGGTGCCACGTTGAAAGTTACTGAGCTCTTCAGTACGGCCCATTCTACTGCCAATGTTTGTCTATGGAGATTGCATGGCTGTGTGCTTGATTATATATACCTGTCAGCAATGGATGTGGCTGAAACAGCCGAATCCACTAATTATAAGGGGTGTCCGCATACTTTTGGCCATGTAGTGTATATCCTATATATGTATTTACTAAATTTAACCCAGTTCCACCATGCTGTTGTAAGGGAATTGGTTCCCAATAGAGTGTGGTAAAACATATATACATATAAATGGCAAAGATTCATCTTTTGATCTCAAATCCAAATTACTTGAGTACATAGCAATAGTGACAAATTCAACTTCACTGTTCCAATACTTATGGATGGAACTGTACTGGGAGTGGGAGGACTGGGTGTAATGGTTCATTTGTGGGAGTTACAAGTGGTCTTGTCTTTCTCATGGTATTCCTTGACACTCTAAGGTCCACAGCTTACAAACTTTGACTTGAAACATTGTAGATTTGATCCTTGAAGCTCTCCAACCGACTTCCATGTTTTGAAATGCAAACACAACATGCGGAAAGTTGATGATTTGCTCAGGAAATGAATGCACATGATGCAAGGACCCTGACCAACATGGAAGCATTGTTGGACAATACGATGGAACTTTAATTAACGGTATCAGTGATTCACATCCTTGCCTACCTGCATACCCAGAACTACTAAAATGTTTTCTCACCTCCAGAAAAGTAGAACATAACAGTCTACATCAAATAAATGAATCTTTAAAGACTACATTTGTGACTTAATTCATATGAAGGCAAGAAATTCTCCAACTTCCACAACCCCCGCTACCTTACCCATACTAATCTGCAACCAATCCTACCACCCAAAGCCACAAGCACCCTTTCGTAAACCCCACAGCCCAGGGCAAATCCCCAAGATGAGAGGTGCAGACACAAACGACACAGAACTCCACCTTATGCCTCATTCATTGCTTGTCATTGTTGCTCAAATTTCAAAGCCTGATCTGGGCCCTGTCTCTGCCCCGCCATGAATGCGACATTGACATGTTGCACCGGTCAAAGCAGACCACGGCCTCCGATCCAGAACGCGCACCACCTGTATTTGATTGATGGTAAATTCGCTCAAAGACTGATCAAGGCCGGAGCCCAACGTCGCTGCCCCGAAGGCACAAAGTCACAGCACTGCAGCCAAAGGCTGGAAGATGAGGAATGCAAAGGTTTTGGGCTATTTTATCGGTCGCAGAAACCTCTACCGACGTCACGGACGAATTTTATTTGCAGAAATATATAAAGCATCAAACTTTGTCACCCCTTGAACATTTCGCATTCGTGAGGTTTTCTCTTCTGGGCCTATAGAAATGAGTTTGGCTATTCCAAGAGGAAGTTTGCTCACGTTTTAACGCAAACAATATGTCATGCGGTTTCGCCCACATTTTAACTCAATTATATTTATTAGGTTCGCCTGAGATGTTCCTCCTGTTTCACTAAAATTTATTCCATGAACACCATCACATATGTATATACAAACGACATAACGAACATGGGATCACACATAAATCGTGTGCATTGTGACGTAATTGTAAGTTTGAATGCAGCGTTTGTTTTGCGCGAGAGGACTTGAGTTCCCAAGTGGCGTGGACAGAATGGAGAGCTACGTGGCAATGCACCTGTATGCATTTAAAGGATAACCCCCTTTTTCCCCTGTGGTTATTTACGCAAAGGCATGTCACGTAATAGCGAAGGCATATCTTATTACCAGCACGCAATACAAGGAGATGCTTTACCCGTCTGCCCCTCATGTGAAAGTTTATAAAGCGAGGCCACAGGTTTTGCAAAGTTTCTCAAACCGTTATTGCAATGCATAAGGTTTCTATAACAAAATGCAAGTTACACACCAGATATCCACAAAATGTGGTGGGTTTAGGGTGGGTGGTGTGGGCTGTAAGTTAGGAATGGTTTGTGTGAGAGATTATTGTTGAAATGATAGCAAGCCTTAGGCAAAGATGATGAAAGAGTATGAGCATTATATATCAGGAATAAAGAGGGACCATGTCCATTGATAATAGCAAACATTCCTGAAAAGTGGGGTACTGAGGATGAATGTGGGGGAAAACAGAGGGAATGGTGAGCAAGAGGGAAGGAAAAAGGATGCGGATATTCGGGATAGGGCAGGCAGGGAGTTAAAGGAGGTGGAAAAAGTCAAGTACCTGAATCGTACCTTAGAATTGGCTAGAGAGAGTGAAAGAGAGAGAGGGAGAAAGAGAGAGAAAGGGAAAAGAGAAAGAGAAAAGCTAAAAGAGAAAAGAGAAGAGAGAATAGAGAGAGGAGAGAAAAGAAAGAGAGGAGAGAGAATGGAGTAGGTGAAGAAGAGGTTCTGGCATGGTCTATGACTGAAAGATTCCAGTTAGACGGAGAACCAAGATTTACACAAACGTTACGCCTAGGTCACCCGTCGTTGAAGTGATGTGAGTTGACAAAGTGGAAGACGCAAGGCGGCCATCTTGGATTTGGACCTGGCGACCCAATTTTCAATAGCGTTCTCCCTTATGCGTGGATACACCCACACACCAGGTTAGAAGTTAGTAGTTCGTTTATTTTTCAAGATATTTCGCTCACAAGGTTCAGACATATATATGGCGGCGGCCATCTTGGATTTTGACCTGGCGACCCAATTTTCAATAGCGTTCTCCCTTATGCGTGGATACACCCAAACACCAGATTAGAAGTTGGTACTTCACTTATTTTTCAAGATATTCCGCTCGCAAGGTTCAGACATACATGGCGTCAGACATACATGGCGGCGGCCTTCTTGGATTTTGACGTGGGTTGCACCCACACACCAAATTAGAATTCGGTCCTTCGCTTACACACGCACGCACGCATGGACGCATGCACGCACGTTCGCACGCACGCACGGACGCACGCACACACGGACGGAGGGGAAAACTATAGTCCCCCTTTCGCTCCGTGGTGCGACGGGGGTACAAAAATGGTAACTAGAGAGTTCATAGAACACCTCACCCCAATGCAGTCTTCAGAAAAATAGCATAGGAAGGGTCTTTCAACTCTTTGTTTTGCATTTCCGTGCACGATCTATAAAAGGGTTGTTCGTGAATTTTGAATTACAGGTATGATGGAATTTGGCAACAATATAAAGCCGATGGGATAAACGGAACAGTCCCGAGCTGAACCTCTTGCCAACTCTTCTTTGAGAAACTGATGATTTTGGAACTCTGAGAAAAAGATGCACTAACAAAACAGATCTTTTGGACGAAGTTAGCTCTGTGGTTGCATCGTCAGGTACCGCCATTTTGTCTGAAGCTCTCTGTGACTCCGCCCTCAGAGCACAAGGCAAATTTTATTGGTCGAGACGGTGTAACATTTGCCCAAGTACTGCTAAGCTGGAGGTTTTTGGAAGTGCCAACAAGGTGGTTTGTGTTCTACATTGGTCAAGTGTATAATTCAATTGAAATTAAAAAAGAGTTTTAAAGGTTGTGGGAAAAAGAAAAAACAAACATTTTCCAGAAGTTTACCACCGTTTATGTACCCTCTTTTACACTACGTTATTTAACCCACGTTGAATGTTATTCATGCCTGTTGTTTGTGTCCTTTATGACATCCCTAAAAATATAAAGTTTCTTGTTTGGAATGATTTTAAAATTTTGTTTGATTGCGACTCTGTGTGCACGTGTGCTCGAGACGAGATTCCATACAATTTGCCAAATTTAAGAGACAAAGTACTGCTAAACTGCACGTTTGTGTTCCGATTTATGTTCTACAGTGTTCAAAATGTAAAATTAAATTCAAATTAAGTTGTTCCTCAATAATTGAAATAGACTGATGGACAGATAGAGTGACCAGTTGCTTATCCCCACTTTGAACAACGCGCGCAGGCTAATGAGACCAGTTCTCTGTTATGGTGTGTACGTCGTGTCCTTCAGAAAGAAAGAGAAGAGAATGCTGCAAATAGCAGAGATGCAGACACTGAGAGGGCTGATGAAGATTTTTTTTTTTTGGGCGAATGGAAGAGGAATAAGAATATGAGGAGGTCGGTCGGAGTAATAAATTAGCAAAAAGGCATGGAAGGAATGTCTGCGTTGGTTGAAACCTGTGTTCAGGAGGGAAGAGGAAGATATGGTCAGACAGGCTTTTGAGATTGATGCAGCTGGCAGGAGAAGAGGCAGAAAAAATTTGAGTGAGAATGAAGTGGAGAGGCAGATGAGACAAGTGGGGTGTAGATAAAGTATGCTCGGGATAGAGGAGTGTCGAGATGGAAAGGTCATGTGGACAATCTTGCAAGATGGTGTGATTTATTGGGGTCATGAAAGTAGTGGGTATTGTTAATAATGACCGCAACAACTTTCATTATCCTGAACAGTAACAACAAAAAAGTCGCTTCAAAACCAAACTTAGGCAATATCGTCTTGTATCTTGTTAACTTTTATTTGTACATGTGAGCACCACAAAATTGGCATTTGTTGAAAGGGTACCACAAAAAAGAAACAAAATAAAGAGTAAACATATGTAGTACTACATTCAAAGTATACCACCCACATGCCAAATACAGTCATGTGAAAAAGTAAGTACACCCCATGTAAAGTTTTGACCTTTTCAACATATTTTAACATACAGCTATTTGATCTTCATTTCAACAATATTGATAGATTAAGGTGATATAATGTAACAAATATCATGAAACATTTACATTTTGTAGTCCATTGTATAATTTAAATAAACATAAATGCAAATTTCGCATGTGGAAAAAGTAAGTACACCCCTACATTTATCACTACTTCAAATACCTAAAATTAGAATCAGGTGCACCAGCTCAGGTGCAAATGATTAGAACATCGTTAGAGAGGATCTTGGAGGAACCTGTCTTATTTAAACCTCAGACATTTAGTTTGGTTTGCTCTTTGTTGTTGAAGTATGCGGCATCACCTATGCCGAGATCAAAAGAGCTCTCTGAGGCCTTCAGAAAGAAGGTTATAGATGTCTACGAGTCTGGGAAGGGATTTAAAAAGATCTCCAAACAATTTGAAATCAATCATTCGACTGTCCGGAAGATCCTCATCTACAAGTGGAGAAGATTCCAAACACCTGCCAAATTGTTCAGGCCAGGCCGCCCCAGCAAGTTCAGCCCAAGAGCAGACCGCAAGTTGCTGAAAGAAGTCTCTAAGAACCCCAGAATGTCATCATGGGACCTACAGGTAGCTCTTGCCACTGTTGATGTCAAAGTGCACGAGTCTACCATTAGAATGAGGCTGCACAAATTTGATCTTCATGGAGGTGTGCCAGGAGGAAACCTTTGCTGTCCAGAAAGAACATCAGGGCAAGACTAAAGTTTGCCAATGAACACCTAGGCAAAGACCAGCACTTCTGGAACAATGTGCTCTGGACAGATGAGTCAAAGGTAGAGCTATTTGGCCACAGTACCAGAAGACATGTTTGGCGAAAACCAAAGACAGCATTTGACCACAAGAACCTGATACCAACTGGAAAGCATGGTGGTGGAAATATTATGGTTTGGGGCAGCTTTGCTGCATCAGGGCCTGGGCAGCTCACCATCATAGAGTCCACTATGAATTCTTCATTGTACCAGAGGGTGCTTGAGGATCATGTGAGGCCATCTATCGGAAAGTTGAAGCTCAACCGAAGGTGGACATTGCAACATGACAATGACCCTAAACATACCAGTAAATCCACCAAGGAATGGCTGAAAAGAAACAAATGGAGGGTTCTGGAATGGCCAAGTCAAAGCCCGGATCTAAATCCCATCTCGATGTTGTGGGAGGACTTGAAACGAGCTGTGCATGCAAGAGACCCCTCAAACATCGCACAGCTGAAAGAATTCTGCATGGAGGAGTGGGCAAAAATTTCTCCCAGTCGATTTCAGAGACTGGTAGACATGTATAAGAAACGCCTACTTGAGGTTGTTTCTGCCAAAGGGGGCAATACCACCTATTAGAGCCAAGGGTGTACGTACTTACTTTTTCCACATGCGAAATTTGCATTTATGTTTATTTAAATGATACAATGGACTACAAAATGTAAATGTTTCATGATATTTGTTATATTATATCACCTTTATCTGTCAATATTGTTGAAATGAAGATCAAATAGCTGTATGTTGAAATATGTTGAAAAAGTCGAAACTTTACATGGGGTGTACTTACTTTTTCACGTGACTGTATGTATTAGAGGCCTGCCTGACAGCTAGCTGTCTGTGTAGAACTGAATTGTAGCTTCTCTAATGCTGGAGACAGTTTTGTGTCTGCCTTAATCTCCTCTTATCATCCTTTTGTTGACTAACCAATCTCTGCTGAACTACTCTGTTCTATGCTCAAAATGTGTCAGACGTTGTTGGGACGGACACCCTCCTCGAAACGTACAAGATTACATTGTAGATTTTTACATACAAGTATGAATTCGGGAGATGACACCCATGCAGAATGTCATGGAAAACCAAATAGTGCATCACCATATACGTTTCTGAACTGAGCCTTCGTTTCCACTGTTTTTTTTTAAAGTTCTCTCAAGGAACTTTATGTATAGCTGTCTGAAAATATGAATGGCATCTCCTGCATCTTTTATTTAATTTAATTCAATTTACTGCATGGTAATATCCAGACGAAAAACAGCAAAAACATCACAAAGGTATACAGTACTATTATGTCAATCAAGCAAGCAGAAGAGGCTGAATTTTTAAAGAAAATTCACTGCGTCTACATGGTACATGCATACAAAGTCAATAAATCGGATCGCAGACTGAATATCTAACCCCATTCTCTACTCCCTCATAGCTTGGAACAATATTTGTGTGGAGAATGAAATCTCCCTTGTCGATTCAGTTTAGAGTGAGGGTTTATCTAGTAAGACCTGACAGAAAGTCCTTAAAAAAATGAAATAATGACTAAAACATGGTGCAAAAATTTGAAATAGTCTTGTATCAGCACATTGTATGTTGGAACCCCTGAGACTATCACATGACCTTTTTTGCTGCACTTTGCCATTATCAGTCATTACGACTACTTCTGCTGCATGTGACATTTCTAGTTCCTCGCTGCACCCATCGGATTTAGGCATTCCCAAGGAAAGTAGTCTAACCCACGGCCAATGTAACAGTGCCGGCATTGGGAGCCAAGGGTAGCAATCATGGGCACACTTCACAGCTGAGTTGACAAGGCCACGGGAACCCATTAACTCTGAAAACTCACAGGTGTCACTAAAGAGCATACTTGTAGCTGGTTCTCGGTTCTTTAATCACTGTTCATCAGCATGCTGGCAGTCCCAGTCTGGTTTCTAATGGAGCGCTAAACACTTCGGCCCTTGCCCAACCCCTTGTGGGTCCGACGTCTTGTTGCTGAGATGGGGAAGTGGGAGGAAGGGAGAGTGTGGATGATTCAGTAGGTCTCAAGCATTAATAACAGTTATCAAATGCTGTACATTCCTTGTAAACAAACCATAAATTGGATATTGTATTTGGGGAAAAAAATTCTTCCCATTTTATAAACTAGTAAACACCTGTTCCCTTTGCGAACCCAGAACGTATGCAAATTTGGTGAATGACCCAGCCGTGTTTTTTTTCCCAAAGATTTTCAGGCATCCACACGTGCTGACACACACACACACACACATACACACACACACACACACGCTATTTAGTGTTTGATAAACATGAAATCCACAGGAGCATGTCAATGCATGTGTGCAAACATATCTCCAGAGGCTCGAAGAGGGTCCTCTTCAAGAGGGATGCGGTTAAAAGTCAGTTAACAGCTCAGTATCTGGTGTGACCACCCTTTGTGTTGACACACGCTTGGCAATTGCTCCTCATTGAGGACACAATATTGGAATGGCAGAAAAAAAGGTAGAAACAAAGAAAAGTAGAAACAGAAAGTATGAGTCACCTCCTATCAGGATGTAAAAAAAACTCATGTCAGAGCAGCTGTACACCCAAAGGCACAACAAAGTATGTCAAGCAATCCACTGGCACATCTGGAAAAGTCTCAATATCGCAGTTCCAGAAAACTCATGGAAACATGAACCAAAATCAACCACTGAAGACAAGGAAGTAATGATCATGTACTGTATGACCTAGTGATCCCATCAAGCGTGAACATAGAAAACAAAGCATTGCGACTGGATATAGTACTGAGCTACAAAAAAAGGAAATAACGCACGGCTAATTGAGGTTTCAGTACTTCGTGATTTTGGCAGAAACAATACAGAAATCAAGAAAATGACCAAATACCAAGCCCTCAAAAATGAAGTGAAAAGTTCCTGGAAGCTGAAGAACACCAACATTGTACCAGTGATTATTGGAGCAAAGGGAATGACAAAAACTAACCTGACAGAGATCTTGAAAACCATCCCTGGGAATATTACGACAAACAAACTGCAGTTGGAAGCTGTCCGAGGCTCGGTGACGATCCTCAAAAGAGCCATCGGAACAAAACTTTGATAACAACAAAACTTTACAAACTGGTCAATGAATCATGATCCATTACTGAAACGGAGGTGGATACTTTGATACCTGGGAGGACTCCGTTCTACGATTGTAGAACAATGAGATTGATGCATTTGAAAGACTGAAGTGAAGACTATGGGATAACAGACTCACAGACACCATTCCACAATTGGACGAATAAGGGGATGAATGAATGCAGGTGGGCAACAAGTCTAGACTTTCAGAGGGTGAGCAGGTGAAGATCTCTAAAGGAATGTGTTCGACCTGTTGCAGCTATGGAAAGGAAATTCGAATGATGTGGAAGGCCTTGTTTCGAATGATGTGGAAGCAGGAACACCTTCCAAAATTACTGAGCCGTCCTCTCATCTGACTATGTACACGAGGCATTCTCAGTTAAGTTTGACTCACAATTATCCTCCTGCCTCAGTTCTCTTTTCCTAATCTGTGAGGACATAAAATGCCACTATTCAAGCTGGTTTTACCTCAGCTGTCAAGCCTCTTCCCATGATGTTGCTGCAAAAACATTTGTGACACTTCAGGCCTTATCCTATCAGTTTGATTCTCAACTTTTATTTCCCCGAATGGCTCCCACTTTTGCAAAACCTGGCATCTAACCTCTCCTCTAAACGTTACTTCTTACTCTTAGCTCTCCAAATCATATTATCTTTAAATGGGTCGTCTCTTTGTCTTCAAGATACCACCAAGGTACCACCACGTCTAAATTTTGACATCATCATGGTTATAAAACACAGGTTGGATATCTTTTAACCTCAAGATGACTGCTAGTCACCTCATGGATATGGATGAGATAATTTTACAGATGTATTTGACTGTAATCTCCTCTGTCATACCTGCAACAAATAAATCTGAAGCTCGGTCATTGTTTTTGCATTTTCTTCAGCCCATTTTCTGTCTACAATGCTCCAGCAGTTTTAATTGGGTTGTTGTTGTTGTAGTAGTAGTATAGCTCCGCACAGTTCTCTTGAACAAGCCCGCGGCAGGAAGACCGTCGATTGATCTCCCAGGCGCAGAGATACCCGACACCTACGATGGTGTACCCCTGCCTTAACAAAGTCAGGGCAGAAAGAGAGAGAGAGAGAGAGAGAGAGAGAGAGAGAGAGAGAGAGAGAGAGAGAGAGAGAGAGAGAAAGAGAGACGGTCCATGGGGACCAATCGGCATGATGACCTTGACCGCGCTGACCTGATGAATCCGGGCAGCAGGGAATAATGGGGAAGATTTGGCCCCAGACTTGTGTTGGGGGTACAACCACCATGAAGAGGCGTCCCCGATAGTTGTTTTAGTTGGGTTAATACGAGGGCTATCGCAGGCCAAGACAAAGTCCAGATGCCAGCATCATGCCGGTAGTCTTTCACCTTATTTGGGACAATATATGTCATTCAAGTGGTAGATCGGTAATTGTAATGAGAGTAGTGTGGTGTGACACATTGGAAACTTTTTAAGTGAATCAATCAACTTCATAGCGGTCACCAATTTGGCAGCATGGGTGGCAAGAAATCATGTTGGAAAATGGACTTTTTAAACCCTCTAAAGTGATCCCAGACAGGTGATTTGAACTACACTTCCAGGAGTTCCACTTCCAGAAAGCTTCCACTTTCATGGCTTTCACACACCTTACCTATTACTCGACTGTGGATCACATAGCAAGGCCTGTTCTCAAAACCGGATGTCCTGTCAGTATTGCAGTTTTGCATCACTTGAGTTGCTCCCTCTAGTGTTTAATCAGAAAAGATCAGACATGCAAAGCTCACTAACTAACCATGGTATTCTTGTAAGCTACCTTGTAGTTATGTTGTTTTGTTTTTTTTCATTCAAAATCTCATCACAACTAGATATCTCTCAAAGCTTTGCTGGCAGGAAGTTCTGAATTTAATATAGCAGGTGCACGAAACATGCAGAAGGCTGTTCAGGTAGAATGGAAGGTCCTTAAGGGATACCATCCCGGGGGGTCAAGTGCAGTGCCCCGGCGCACCTGTACAGCATGCAGTGAAAGGCGCTTTCTGTGCAAGCCAGCATGCCGGCGAGAGACGTGTGGGAAGGCAGTAACCTTTGAGCGACGGCATTGTGCAATGCACAAAGGTAAGATCTGAACGTCGCGCGTGTGAACGTGGCCCAGGCATGAGAGGCTGAGCTCGAGCACAGACCGGCTTTTGTCTGGCAGAGCGACGGTCACGGTTACCATCCGGGTCGATGGCATAACTGTCAAACTTTATGGCCCTTTCGGTCTATTTGGCAACATGACATTCTATTTCTGAGCCAAATACCAGGACAAAAGCAAAATAAACTACAATTCATAAATTGGCTTTAATTGTACGAGTTCAGTGCCAATAGAAAGTCTACATCCCTTTCAAATCTTTCACCTTTTGTTGCCTATAGCCTGGAATGAAATTGCATTAAACCTGACTTTGTTCACCTTCATTTACACATCGTAACCCACAACTTCCAAGTGAAAAACAAATTCTACAAATTTCAGAAAATTAATTTAAAATACAAACTAGAATATCTTGGTTGGATAAGTCTCCATCCCCCTAAATGATAGCAATTGTAAGTTAGCGTGTAACCAATCACTTTCAAAATCACACACCAAGTTAATTGGCCTCCACCTGTGTTAAATTGTAGTAATTCTGATTATTTCAGATTAAAATAAGCTGTTCCTGAAGGTTTCCTCTGCTGGGTAGTGTATGAAGTGCATGTCACAGCAAAGACTCAACGATGAGCACCAGGGAACTTTTAAAAGACCTCCGGGATAAAGTTGTGGAAAGGCACAGATCAGGTGATGGATACAAAAATATTTCAAAGGCCTTGAATATCCCTTAGAGCACAGTCAAGACAATCATTAAGAAGTGCAAGGAGTAGGGTACCACCAAGACCCTGCCTAGATCAGGCTGTCCCTCCAAACTGGATGACCAAGTAAGGAGTAGACTGGTCAGAGAGGCCACCCTGAGGCCAATGGCAACTTCAAAAGAGCTGCAGGCCTTTATGGCAAAGACTGGTCACTGTGTGCATGTGATAACAATATCCCAAGCAAGACTCCACAATTCTGGCCTGTATGGTAGGCCAGCAAGAAGGAAGCCATTACTAAAAAAAAGCCCACCTTGAGTCCCGTTTGAGGTATGCAAAAAAAACACTCTGGAGATTCCGAAGCCATGTGGCAAAAAGTTTTGTGGTCTGACGTAACCAAGATGGTGAAGCGCGGTGCTACGTGCGCTTACTTGCTACCAAGGAGGAAGCGGACAACGCGGTTAAAACAAAAGTGTCTTTATTGACAAGAGGTCACTGTAGCACTGGCGCGCTCCGGGCTGCGCACCTGGTGTATATCCTGAGGCCACGCCTACCCCTCGGGCGTGGCCGCCGCCCACTTGGTGCGCGGAATGATGTCACCACGCCAGTGGGCTTTCGTGTCCGCCACAGGCGCCCCCCCCATAATTCCCACGCACCTGGAGGGCCAGTTTGCGGGGCAAACGGATGACCCGGCCGAAGCGCCCTCTGGTGACCGGCGGCGTCCGGGGTGCAGGGATGCCAGCTGGGATGCCCCCGGCTGTACCCGGGATGGGTGCCGGACCGGGGGGCAGCGTGCCGGCGGTGCTGGGTGGTGCCGGGGGTCCGCCCGCCTGGGGGCGGCCTCGACGCGGGGGGCCGAGCCACCGGCAGTGGGTGGTCCACGTCGAGGTGGGCCGGCTTGAGTCGATCCACCGAGACGCGGTCGGGAGTACCGCCGATGTCCAAGGTGAAGTATTTCACCCCGGTCTCCAGCACGCGGAAAGGCCCGTCGTACGGGGGCCGCAGTGGTGTCCGGTGGGCGTCGTGCCTGACGAAGACATACTCCGTGGTGCGAAGCTCCGGGGCGACGTGCGTGGGTGGGTGCCCGTGGTGCGCCGTCGGCACCGGAGCGAACCTCCGGGCGGTCTCCTACAGCGCGGAGCGCTCCTGCGCCGCGGACCAAGGTGCCGTGGGGTCGGGGAGGAACTCGCCCGGCACCCGTGGCGGTTGTCCAAAGACCAACTCCGCCGCGGATGTGCGCAGGTCCTCCTTGGGCGCCGTCCGGAGGCCCAGCAGGACCCAGGGGAGCCTGTCGACCCAGCCGCCATCGCGGAGGGTGGCCCGGAGCGCGGCCTTCAACGAGCGGTGGAACCGCTCGCACAGGCCGTTGGCCTGGGGGTGGTAGGCCGTGGTTCGGTGCAGCTGGACCCCGAGCCCCCGCGCGACCACGGCCCAGAGCTCCTAGGTGAACTGGGGGCCGCGGTCGGACGAGATGTCCGAGGGGGCGCCGAACCGGGCGACCCAGGTGGTGATGAACGCCTGCGCGACGTCTGCCGCCGTCGCCGCCGCTAAAGGCACGGCCTCCGGCCACCGGGTGGTGCGGTCCCACCATGGTGAGGACATGGGTGAAACCCCGTGAGGGGGGCAGAGGTCCCACCAGGTCCACGTGCACGTGGTCGAACCTACGTGCTGGCACCGTAAACGGGGCCAATGGGGCCTGGGTATGGCGGTGCACCTTCGCGTGCTGCCACGCAAGGCACGTCCTGGTCCAGCCGTGGACGGCCTTCCGGAGGCCATGCCAGACAAACTTGTCGGCGACAAACCTCTGGGAGGCTTTCGTGCCTGGGTGGGACAGGCCATGGATGGCGTCAAAAACCTGGCGCTGCCAGCCTACGGGCACGATGGGGCGAGGCCGCCCGAGGGAGACGTTGCAAACGAGGGCAGTGCCCGCGCCGTCGAAGGGCACCTCGGTGACGTGGAGGCCTGTGACGGTGGTCCGCAGGGCCTGGACCCCGGGGTCGGCGGCCTGGTCCGCCGCCATCCGGGCATAGTCGATGCCAAGGTGGACTGCATGGGCGACGGCCCGGGAAAGGCAATCGGCCACCGGGTTGTCCTTTCCCGTGACGTGCCGGATGTCCGTCGTGTACTCGGACACGGCCGCGAGGTGACGCTGTTGCCGGGCCGACCACGGCTCGGCGACCTTGCCCATCGCGAAAACCAGCAGCTTGTGGTCGACGAAGGCCGTGAACGCACGGCCCTCGAGCAGATGGCGGAAGTGCCTGACCGCCAGGTGAAGCCCAAGCAACTCGGGGTCGAGGGTACTGTAACGGCGTTCGGGCGGGCGAAGCTGCCGGCTGAAGAATGCCAGCTGTTGCCAGGCACCACGCACCCATTGCTCGTACACCGCACCCACCGCGTAGTCCGAGGCGTCGGAGGTGAGGGCGATCGGTGCATCGGGTGCCGGGTGCGCGAGCATGGTGGCGTTAGCTAAGGCGAGCTTTGCGCCCGAGAATGCCGCGTCCATCTGCTCGGTCCAGGTAACGTCACCTTTGCCCGGCTTCCTTTGAAGGGCCTCATGTAAGGGGCGCAGGAGCTGGGCGATGCGGGGCAGGAACCGATGGTAAAAGTTTGCCATGCCAGGAACTCCTGGAGCCCCTTGATCGTGCGGGGGCACGGAAACCCCTTCACCGCCTCCACCTTGGCCGGTAGGGGGACGGCCCTGTGCCTGGTGACGCGGTGCCCCAAAAAGTCGATGCCGGTGACGCCGAACCGGCACTTGGTGGGGTTCACGATGAGGCCATGCTGGCCCAGGTGTTCGAAGAGCGTGCGGAGGTGATGAAGGTGCTCTTCGCGGGAGGCGCTGGCGACGAGGATGTCGTCCAGGTAGACGTACAAAAAATCCAAGCCGCGCAAGACGCTGTCCATGAGTCGCTGGAACACCTGAGCCGCATTTTTCAAACCGAAGGGCATCCGAAGAAATTCGAAAAGCCCGAATGGCGTGATGACAGCCGTCTTCGGGATGTCCTCCGGCCTGACAGGGACCTGATGGTAACCGCGTACGAGGTCCACCTTTGAAAAGAAGGACATCCCTGCCAACCGGGTGGAGAAGTCCTGTATGTGGGGGACGGGGTATCGGTCGGGGGTGGCGGCGTCGTTGAGGCGCCCGTAGTCCCCGCACGGTCGCCATCCCCCCCGGGCTTGGGCACGATGTGGAGCGGGGACGCCCATGCGCTCTCGGAGCGCAGCACGATGCCGAGCCACTCCAGCGTAGCGAACTCCGCTTTAGCTACGGCGAGCTTCGTCGGCTCGAGGCGGCGTGCCCGGCGTAGACCGGTGGCCCGGCGGTGGGGATGTGGAGTTCCACCCCGTGTTTGACAGCCCCCGCCGAGAAAGTGGGCCGCGTGAGGGCCGGGAAACCCGCGAGGAGGCGGGTGAATTCGTCCGCTGCCTGAAGCGTACAGATGAACCTGGCCGGAACCGAACCGTTCAGCAAGCCGCTCGGCCAGCTGCTCGATGAGCCGCTCTGTGAGCTGCTCAACGAGCCAGGCAGCACGCACGCGAGCGAGCTGAACGTCTCAGCCTGGACAAGCCTTCTGCGCTTTACATCCACCAGTAATCCATTAGCACATAAGAAGTCCACGCCGAGCAGTGCCATGGGCACGTCGGCCGTAACGAACGACCAACGGAAAACCTGCCCTCCGAACCGCAGAGAGAGACAGCGTTTTCCGTACATGCGTATAGACGTACCATTGGCCGCAAGCAGCGCGGGACCTCGGCCTGTGGTTTGCTTGTCGGACGTACCGGCAGGGACGACACTCACCTGCGCTCCCGTGTCGCACAGGTAACGGCGCCCGGACAAGGTGTCCGTTATGTACAGGAGGCTGTTTGAATTGCCGACGCTCAAAGCCGCCACCGAGCGTCGGCTCGCCCGTTTCCCGACCTGCCGAATGAGCACGGCGGGCGACACCGCCGAGCCTCGTGGCCGAACTTGGCGTGGAAGAAACACCAGGTGGGCGGCTGCGGCGGCGGAGGCCGTGGTTTTCTTCACGGCGGCGGTGGTGGTGGGTGGGGCGTGGCGGCGGACACGAAATGCGCATCAGCCTCGAGATCCACGAGGTGTGGTGCATCAGCATCAGGGTCAGCATCAGCATCAGCCCCGATAGCCGCGACGGCCGCGCCGAAACTCACCTGGGTGTCCAAAGCCGTGAAAAACCTGTCGGCCTCTGCAGTGAGAGCCCGGGGTTCCGTTGTCGCAGAACCGGCCAACGCGAGGCGGACTCGTGCCGGCAGCTGGCGTCGAAACAACGCCCGAAATAGAGCGTCCGGGGTTTCGTCGCCCAACAACGACAGCATATGGTCCATGCGGACCGACGGTCACGTGTCACCGAGCTCGGGGAGGTCCAGGAGGCGGTCGGCCTGAGCGTCCACTGTGAGCCCGAACGTGGTGAGGAGGAGACGCTTGATCGCCTCATACCTGCCGTCGGCCTGTGGGTTCCTCAGGACCGACACGATGCGGCCGGCCGTGCCGGGCCCGAAGGAAGCGACCACGTGGCAGTACCTGGTCTCGCCCACCATGATGTTTCGAAGTCGGAACTGGGCTTCCGCCTGCAGGAACCATACTTCAGCTTGCGTCTCCCAGAACTCGCGGAGTTTGATCGTAACCACGTTGTTTGCCATTGCGATGGCGTATTCGGTCGGTCAGCGACGGCTGATCCAACGTCGGAGTCACCAAATGAAGCGCGGTGCTACGCGTGCTTACTTGCTACCAAGGAGGAAGCGGACAACGCGGTTAAAACAAAAGTGTCTTTATTGACAAGAGGTCACTGTAGCACTGGCGCGCTCTGGGCTGCGCGCCCGGTGTATATCCTGAGGCCACGCCTACCCCTCGGGCGTGGTCGCCGCCCACTTGGTGCGCGGAATGATGTCACCATGCCAGTGGGCTTTTGTGACCGCCACAATGGAACATTTTAGTCTAAATGCAAAACGTTACGTTTGGCACACACACAACAAAGCACATCACCCAAATAACACCATCTGTACTGTGAAGCATGGTCGTGGCAGCATCATGTTCTTGGGATGTTTTTCATCAGCAGGGACTGGGGCACTTGTCAGGATAGAAGGGAAAATTCATGGAGCAATATACAAAAAAATCCGAGAGTAAAACCTGCTGCCCTATGCTAGAAAGCTGAAATTGGGACGGAATTTCACCTTTTAGCATGAAAACGACCCGAATCACACAGCCAAAGCTACACTGGAGTGGCTAAGGAACAAAAAGATAAATGAATGTCCCTCAGTGGCCCAGTCAGAGTCCCGACCTAATCCAATCAAAATCTGTGGCATGACTTGAAGATTGCTGTTCAAAACTCCCCATGTAACTTGACCGAGCTTGAACGGTTTTGTACCCAATAAAGGTGTGAAAAGTTCGTGGAGACCTAGCCCAACAGACTCACAGCTGTAATTGCTGTCAAAGGTGCTTCCACCAAGTATTAACACAGGGGGGTGGACACTTATCCAACCAAGATATATATCAAGTTTTGTATTTTTAATTAATTTTCTAAAATTTGTAGAATTTGTTTTTCACTTGGAAGTTTTGGATTACAATGTGTAAATAAAGGTGGAAAGGTCTGGTTTAATGCAATTTAATTCCAGGTTAAAGGCAACAAAAGGTGAAACATTTGAAAGGGGTTAGTAGACTTTCTTTCGGCCCTGTATATTCAAGAAAATATACACAAGAGGCCTTTTTGGCAATTTTCGATGCCTCGTTAAACATCTATATATCCCTTTCAACATCTAAAAGCAGGGAATTTTGACAGGGTAACTGCCCACATGACCTACTGTTTTGGGAGACGTGAAAGGATATTTATTGTCGACAACGTAATTCAGACTGGACAGAAACCCTCACGGCCTCATCTAATGATTACACGCTCCAAGACACAACACCACTATTGGAACCATCAGAATGCCAGGTTTTTTGGGGGTCTTCTTTTTGGCATGGTTGATTCTATCATGGATTGAACCCAGACTACGCCACTTGATGGTGATCACATTACCAACTGAGTCATTCTATAGTCCTTTTAAGTCACACAAGCTCTTCTGTTCCAGCAACTCATTCTCTCCTATAGTTTCAAAGTCCAAACATAGAGCCATCATCACTTTGTTGTCATTCCTCTGTTTTCTTTTTTCATTATGTGTGGCATTGCCTCCTTGTATCATTGCCATTTCTCAACAGAATAAACATTATTGTGCTGCTTTTCCATTGGCAATAAAGCGTAGGCCAAAAAGATCATGGCTTGATCACATGGTCATATGACTAAAAGACCCATGTTCACATGGCGTGACAATCTGTGATTACCATCTCCCTCGCCATCTTCTGTGATTACCATCCTCTCCATTGTGACAATCTGTGACAATCTCTCCTGACAATAAAAGTATTTCACGTTTCACTGTGGCCAAAATCTCCCTCTCCATCTTCGCAAGTGTGTCTACTGCAAGCCCAATGATTATTCCGCGGAGTACCCCAATGCTTGTATTTATAAGATGCTTGTATTTATAAGATGCTTGTATTTATAAGCTGCTTTTTATGACACTGTGAATAATACCAGATCAGATGGAATTGAACAGGTTGTTCACCTGCTCTAGTTCACTGACTTGACTTAAGGGCCTGAAGGGCTGAGGGTCCAGCGTTGGCATTCCATTAATGACTTTATGCCATCTTGTCCTGTTTGTCATAAAGCTGAGGTGGCACCATTGCATTGATGTTAGCTGCATTTAAATTTAGTCTGATTGAGCCCATCATCCTGGGACATACCCGAGGTCTCCACCACCCAACTACAGTTGGTTTAAAGCTCTGTACCTGGTGGGATGACAAGTAAAGCAGCATTCAATGATGATGTCCATACCACTGCAGGTGTCATTGGTATAGAAGAGAGAACACAAGTGGCTTCACAGTGCTTTACCGGATATGGTGGCTGGTGATGTGCTAGCATACTTTCACTACTGGACCCATCAGTCACTTTATAGGTGCTGATACAATGCATATCGAAGGCGTCCAGTCTATGGAGATCAGCAGTAATAGTGGTCCTGGTTTCCGCTCCATACAGGATAAGATAAAATCACTCGTGAGTGGGAGGTCACATCTTGATATATGCAACGATTGTTGAACTAGAAAGACACTTGGTAGGGCGCATTCCTCCGCCAGGCGAACAGTTTACATTTTGTATCCCACTGATACACCGGATCTGGATCTGCTGGCCTGAACAAAAATCTAATTTCCTTTTCCTCTTGCCTACCCAACTCATTCGCCAAGTTTTGGCATAATCCGTCCATAACTTTTTGAAATATCATGCTATACAGTCACGTGAAAAAGTAAGTACACCCCGTGTAAAGTTTTGACTTTTTCAACATATTTCAACATACAGCTATTTGATCTTCATTTCAACAATATTGACAGATAAAGGTGATATAATATAACAAATATCATGAAACATTTACATTTTATAGTCCATTGTATAATTTAAATAAACATAAATGCAAATTTCACATGTGGAAAAAGTAAGTACACCCTTGGCTCTAATAGGTGGCATTGCCCCCTTCGGCAGAAACAACCTCAAGTAGGCGTTTCTTATAACTGTCAACCAGTCTCTGACATCGACTGGGAGAAATTTTTGCCCACTCCTCCATGCAGAATTTTTTCATCTGTGCGATGTTTGAGGGGTCTCTTGCATGCACAGCTCGTTTCAAATCCCCCCACAATATCTCGATGGGATTTAGATCCGGGCTTTGACTTGGCCATTCCAGAACCCTCCATTTCTTTCTTTTCAGCCATTCCTTGGTGGATTTACTGGTATATTTAGGGTCATTGTCATGTTGCACGGTCCACCTTCGGTTGAGCTTCAACTTTCTGACAGATGGCCTCACATTATCCTCAAGCACCCTCTGGTACAATGAAGAATTCATAGTGGATTCTATGATGGTGAGCTGCCCAGGCCCTGATGCAGCAAAGCTGCCCCAAACCATAATATTTCCACCACCATGCTTTACAGTTGGTATCAGGTTCTTGTGGTGAAATGCTGTCTTTGGTTTTCACCAAACATGTCTTCTGGTACTGTGGCCAAATAGATCTGCCTTTGGCTCATCTGTCCAGAGCACATTGTTCCAGAAGTGCTGGTCTTTGCCTAGGTGTTCATTGGCAAACTTTAGTCTTGCCCTGATGTTCTTTCTGGACAGCAAAGGTTTCCTCCTGGAGCACCTCCCATGTAGATCAAATTTGTGCAGGCTCTTTCTAATGGTAGACTCGTGCACTTTGACATCAACAGTGGCAAGAGCTAACTGTAGGTCCCATGATGACATTCTGGGGTTCTTCGAGACTTCTTTCAGCATCTTGCAGTCTGCTCTCGGGCTGAACTTGCTGGGGCGGCCTGGCCTGAGCAAGAAGTTGGCAGTTGATTGGAATCTTCTCCACTTGTAGATGATCTTCCGGACAGTCGAATGATTGATTTCAAAATTGTTTGGAGATCTTTTAAAATCCCTTCCCAGACTCGTAGGCATCTTTTTTTACCTTCTTTCTGAAGGCCTCAGAGAGCTCTTTTGGTCTAGGCATGGTGACGCCGCACACTTCAACAACAGAGCAAACCAAACCAAATGTCTGAGGTTTAAATAAGACAGGTTCCTCCAAGATCCTCTAATGATGTTCTAATCATTTGCGCCTGAGCTGGTGCACCTGATTCTAATTTTAGGTATTTGAAGTAGTGATAAATGTAGGGGTGTATTTACTTTTTCCACATGCGAAATTTGCATTTATGTTTATTTAAATTATACAATGGACTACAAAATGTAAATGTTTCATGATATTTGTTATATTATATCACCTTTGTCTATCAATATTGTTGAAACTAGGGCATGCCCGTACTATATATATATATCTAAAATTATATCCCCCCCCCTCTATTTACATGAAATGGTTTGGTCCAAAGCGAACGGCTTGCGAGTACGGTGACAATCCCCCCCCTCTATTTACATGAAATGGTTTGGTCCAAAGCGAACGGCTTGCGAGTACGGTGACAATCCCCCCCCTCTATTTATATGAAATGGTTTGGTCCAAAGCGAACGGCTTGCGGAGTTTGGTAAAGAAATCGCCATAGCGTGCACAAAGGCGCAGGAAAGCGAAAGAATGGCAAATTAGTTTTAATTAGTTTTAAAACATAGTTTAACGCCAACATAGTTTGCCAACGTGAAATAAATGAATACGCTCTCAAATGTGCCGTCCGAGGCAGAGTCTGTTCGGCACGTTCGGCACACGTGATAGCTCGCTGCTCTCTGATTGGTTGAATCGTTTTTTGGACATAGCTCGGTAACTACTTGTCCGATTAATATGAAACCTTGAAAAGGCACATCCTCGGGTCCCCAGCAATATACCTGGCAAGTTTAAAGTATATCGGACCCGTGGTTGTCGAGAAACAGCGGTCACAGACAAACAAACAAACACACACACAGACACACAGACACACAGACACACAGACACACACACACACACACACACACACACACAGAGATTGCTGGAATTATAGATAGATGAAGATCAAATAGCTGCATATTGAAATATGTTGAAAAAGTCAAAACTTTACACGGGGTGTACTTACTTTTTCACGTGACTGTATATAATTTTTGTCCCTATCACTCAATGGTGAAGAATCACTTAAATAATTATTCTCATAGCCGGATCTGGATCTTCACCAAATTCTAATCATTTCTTCCTTGTCACATACTCAACCTAAGGAATGGCAAGGTTTTGCAGGAATTAAGGTTTTGTAGGCACGACAAGGTATTGTAGGAATGACAAGGTATTGTAGGAATGACAAGGTATTGTAGGAATGACAAGGTATTGTGGGAATGATGAGGTTTTGCAGGAATGACAAGGTATTGTAGGAATGATGAGGTTTTGCAGGAATGATAGGGTTTTGTAGGCATAAAAAGGTATTGCAGGAATGATAAGGTTTTGTAGGGTTGCTGAGGTTTTGTAGGGATGATAAGGTTTTGTAGGCATAAAAAGGTATTGCAGGAATGATAAGGTTTTGTAGGAATGACAAGGTATTGTAGGAATGACAAGGTATTACAAAAATGATAAGGTTTTGTAGGCATGACAAGGTATTGTCGGAATGACAAGGTATTGTAGGAATGATAAGGTGTTGTAGGAATGATGAGGTATTGTAGGAATGACAAGGTATTGTAGGAATGACAAGGTTTTGTAGGAACGATAAGGTTTTATAGGAATGACAAGGTATTGCAGGAAAGACAAGGTATTGTATGAATGATTAGGTTTTGTCGGAACGATAAGGTTTTGTAGGAAAGATAAGGTATTGTAGGAATGATAGGATATTGCTGGAATGATAGGTTTTGTAGGAATGATAAAGTATTGCAGGGTTGATGAGGTTTTGTAGGAAGGATAAGGTTTTGTTAGAATGATAATGTTTTGTAGGAATGATAAGGTTTTGTAGGAATGACAAGGTATTGTAGGAATGACAAGGTATTGTAGGAATGACAAGGTATTGTAGGAATGACAAGGTTTTGTATGAACGATAAGGTTTTGTAGGAAAGATAAGGTATTGTAGGAATGATAGGATATTGCTGGAATGATAGGTTTTGTAGGAATGATAAAGTATTGCAGGGTTGATGAGGTTTTGTAGGAAGGATAAGGTTTTGTAGGAATGATAATATTTTGTAGGAATGATAAGGTTTTGTAGGAATGACAAGGTATTGTCAGAATGACAAGGTTTTGTAGGAATGATAAGGTTTTATAGGAATGACAAGGTATTGCAGGAAAGACAAGGTATTGTATGAATGATGAGCTTTTGTAGGAATGACAAGGTTTTGTAGGAAAGATAAGGTATTGCAGGGGTGATGAGGTTTTGAAGGAATGATAAAGTATTGTAGGGTTGCTGAGGTTTTGTAGGAATGTTAAGGTTTTGTAGGTATGATAAGGTTTTGAAGGAATGATAAAGTATTGTAGGGTTGCTGAGGTTTTGTCGGAAGGATAAGGTTTTGTAGGAATGATAAGGTTTTGAAGGAATGATAAAGTATTGTAGGGTTGCTGAGGTTTTGTAGCAATGATTAGGTTTTGTAGGAATGATAAGGTTTTGTAGGAATGATAATGTTTTGAAGGAATGATAAAGTATTGTAGGGTTGCTGAGGTTTTGTAGGAAGGATAAGGTTTTGTAGGAATGATAAGGGTTTGAAGGAATGACAAAGTATTGTAGGGTTGCTGAGGTTTTGTAGGAATGATAAGGTTTTGAAGGAATGATAAAGTATTGTAGGGTTGCTGAGGTTTTGTAGCAATGATAAGGTTTTGTAGGAATGATAAGGTTTTGAAGGAATGATAAAGTATTGTCGGGTTGCTGAGGTTTTGTAGCAATGACAAGGTTTTGTAGCAATGATAAGGTTTTGAAGGAATGATAAAGTATTGAAAGTATTTTATTGAAAGTAAAGTTACTTTACTGTTGAAAGTAAAGATAAAGTATTGAAAGGAATGATAAAGTATTGTAGGGTTGCTGAGGTTTTGTAGGAATGATAAGCTTTTGAAGGAATGATAACGTATTGTAGGGTTGCTGAGGTTTTGTAGCAATGATAATGTTTTGTAGGAATGATAAGGTTTTGTAGCAATGATCAGGTTTTGTAGGAAGGATAAGGTTTTGAAGGAATGATAAAGTATTGTAGGGTTGCTGAGGTTTTGTAGGGATGATAAGGTTTTGTAGGCATGACAAGGTATTGCAGGTATGATAAGGTTTTGTGGGGATGATAAAGTATTGTAGGGTTGCTGAGGTTTTGTAGGGATGATAAGGTTTTGTAGGCATGACAAGGTATTGCAGGTATGACAAGGTTTTGAAGGAATGATAAAGTATTGTAGGGTTGCTGAGGTTTTGTAGGGATGCTAAGGTTTTGTAGGCATGACAAGGTATTGCAGGTATGATAAGGCTTTGTAGGGATGATAATGTTTTGTAGGAATGATAATGTTTTGTAGGAATGATAAGGTTTTGTAGGGATGATAAGGTTTTGTAGGGATGATAAGGTTTTGTAGGAATGATAATGTTTTGTAGGAATGACAAGGTTTTGTAGGAATGATAAGGTTTTGTAGGGATGATAAGGTTTTGTAGGAATGATAATGTTTTGTAGGAATGATAATGTTTTGTAGGGATGATAAGGTTTTGTAGGCATGACAAGGTATTGCAGGTATGATAAGGTTTTGTGGGAATGATAAAGTATTGTAGGGTTTGTAGTGAAAATGTATTAAAGTTGAACCCAGGAGTGATGCCCATTTAAACAGCTGAGGGGCGTCTATAAGACCTCAGACGTCCGCGACGTTGAGCCACTCCTGTGACATTTTACTATGACATGTAGTCTTGTATGGTACGTACCTGCACATATTCTAGGCTTGCTTGCATTGACTAATATTATCGATCATTCCGATAGGATGCCAAGATCCTGATATCTATTGCATGATTGTATTTTACAGGATGATACCAAAGATCTGATTGAGATTAAACCTACCTATGGGACAAAGTTGTGGACTTGGTTTATTTTCACAACACTTAATCTCAATCAAGATCTACGGAAATGGCGGGACACAAGATGATCCATGTACCGACATTCAGCGCCGACCCACAAGCTGCGGATTCGGGCTCGGAGTTAACTCACTGGCTCAGGTCACTGGAGAACCAGTTCAAAGCCCAGGATACCGTTCCCACTGCTGAAACGAAACTGGACGTGCTGCAGACCAAAGTGGACCACCACGTCTACAGGAGCATTGAACGATGTACGACGTACAATGCCGCTGTGGCAGAGCTAAAGCGAATTTACATTAAGAAACGGAGCGTGGTGTACACCAGGTATCTGCTCTCATCGCGGCGACAACAGCCCACCGAGTCGATAGACCGCTTCACCCAGGAGCTACGACAACTACTTGCGGACAGTACTCAAGAGGTACGTACCCACGAGCAAGTCCAGGATGATCTTGTCCGAGATGCTTTTGTCTCTGGGATCGGCTCTCCTGCTCTCAGGCTAAGACTTTTGGAGACAGCTGACCTGACGTTCACGGAGGCTCTACGGGTGGCACACGTCTACACAGAGGCCCGGGAACAATCTACCGCCTATGACCACACACGGGTCGTTGCGGGGACTTCTCAACTCACGCGACCGGAGAGGGCTACCACCGAGGATACGGGAGCGGACTCGACCACACTAGCGGAGCCCCTGGCCGCTCCCGAGGTGGACTCGGATTCCGGCTTGGCGGCAGCTATGGCGGCCAGGCCAAGGCCTGTACGAAATGCTACGTGTTACTTCTGTGGCAATCGACAGCATCCCAGGTCGGTGTGTCCGGCTCGGGAAGCAATATGCCATTTGTGTACGACTAAAGGACATTTTGCAAAAGTCTGCCGAAAGACCGCGCGGGCCGCACGAACTCGCGCGACCTTGAATGGGCTTATCGCCGAGCCAACGGACTGAGCACAGAGCGGGGCGCCTCACCCAACTTTGATGAGCGGTCCTCCTCCTCGTGGGCCCCTGGCTGCACGCTCGACCTTGGTGAGATACATCGGGCCGCCAAAACAAATGGCGCGAACACGACCGACCGCGGAGCGACAGTCCTTGACTGAAATCTGAACGCCCTCCGAAGGCTACACATGCAATCGACAAGCTCCTGCTTTGACACAGCAAACAAAGCATGTGACACGAGCGCCATCTGACGGCAGCTCGTGCGAACTACACGCTCTTGCTTCAGCACGTGAAACTACAGTTGGCTGCAATCCTTCTCGCGTGACACGAGCGCCCCCTGACGGCAGCTCGTACGGACTACAAGCTCCTGACGCTCCTGCTTTGGCACGACCAACTATGCCTTTGACATGAGTGCCCTCTGGAGGCTGCTCAAACGGCCGGAAAACTGCAGCCGGGGTGGGATCCACACGCGAGGCGCGATCTTCTCGCTCGGATGGCACAATACCTGCCGGATCTTCCGGCCTTGCTCAGGCCATTATTCCACTCATGGTCGAAGGCGTTTTTGCGCAGGCTTTAGTCGACACGGGGTCTACGGATAGTTTTAACGATCATCGACTAGTGCGTAAACATGGATGGCCGGTCCTCAGGACAACGCGACGGATCTTTATGGCCTCCCAGGGGCTTAGGCTCAGCACAAAAGGGGAATGTCGATTGAAGCTTGTGATAAAGGGACGCATGTTTCCAGATGTACATCTTATGGTCTTACCTGCTTTATGTGCTGACATTCTGTTAGGACACGATTTTTTTAAATGACACGGACGTTTGGAAATGGAATTCGGTGGGACTGACATGCTTGCTGTGTGTGCACTCACGAAAATGGAAATTGAGCCCCTTTCGCTGTTCCCCAACCAGACCAACGACTGCACTCCCATAGCGGTGAAATCACGGCGCTACTCACGAGCAGACGCGCAATTCATTGCGGAAGAAATGGCTCAGCTCTTAAAGGAAGGTATCATAGAACCCAGCCGGTCGCCGTGGCGGGCCCAGGTCCTAGTGTTGCGAAGTGAAGCGCATCGCCGACGCATGGTAATCGATTATTCACAGACGATTAATCGCTTTATGCAGCTGGACGCCTACCCCCTACCGGGGATGGACGCGCTGGTATGACAGGTGGCCCAGTACTCAGTCTACAGCACTCTCGATGTGTGTAGTGCACACATCAGATCCCCATCTCTAGGGCTGATCGCATCTATACCGCCTTTGAATCGGGTCAAAGGTTATACCAGTTCACCCAACTACCCTTTGGGGTGACGAACAGGGTCGCCTGTTTTCAGAGGGCAATGGACGACCTCGTTACTAAGGAGAACTTGACCGATGTCTTTGTATATCTGGACAATCTTACGGTTTGTGGGTATGACCAGGGGCATCATGATACTAATCTGAAGTGCTTCCTCGAGGTCGCGCAGAGGTATCGCCTAACCATGAATGAGGCTAAGTGTCGTTACTCTCTATGCATGATAGATCTTCTGGGGTACACCGTGACCCATGGCTCTGTCGCTCCAGATAAGGAGCGTCTGCGACCTTTGCTCAATATGGCTCCGCCTAGCGATCGAGCTTTGCTGAAGCGTGCTCTCGGGCTGTTTGCCCATTATTCTAAGTGGGTGCAAAATTTATCCGCAAAGCTCCGCCCCCTTGTGGCCTGCGACACGTTCCCCATGAGCCCAGCCGCCTTGGCAGCCTTTGGGGGCCTTAGGCCCGACATCGCTGGCGCCGCTGTGGCAATGATCGACGAGAGCGAATCTTTCGTCTTCGAAAGTGATCATGCGATAGTGGCGACACTCTCCCAGGGGGGGCGCCCTGTGGCTTTCTTTTCACGGACTCTCACCTCCGCTGAGCGGAGGCATTCGTCTGTCGAAAAGGAAGCGTACGCGATCGTCGAGTCGATTCGGCGATGGCGACCGTACTTACCCGGGCGATGCTTCCAAATCATCATGGACCAACAAAGCGTAGCGTTCATGTACGACACCTTACATGCTCAGCGCATTAAGAATGAGAAAATCACACGCTGGCGTATCGAACTCGCCGACTTCTGCTACATCATCAAATATCGCCCGGGGAAGGATAACCTGGTCGCCGACGCCTTATCGAGGCCGGCTACGTGCGCGGGTATCATAACTCTGGTGGGTCTGCGCACTTTGCACGGCACTATGTGTCATCCTGGGGTGACGCGTTTCGCTCATTTTGTGTGTAGTGGTAATCTGCCGTACTCGATTGAGGACATCCGCCGAATCTGCCGCGACTGCACTATATGTGCGGAACTCAAGCCGCGTTTCTACAACCCTCCCATGGGGATGCTGGTTAGGGCTACTAGACCGTGGGAGAGATTGGCAATGGATTTAAAAGGGCCGCTGCCGGTGTCGAGTAACTCTCGTTAGCTGCTCACTATCGTTGATGAGTACTCGCGATTCCCTTTTGCTTACACATGCGTGGATATGACGGCTGCCACGGTCATACGGTGCCTGCAGAATTTGTTTTCGATGTTTGGGTATCCGGCCTACGTGCATACCGATCGGGGTGCGGTGTTCCTGTCTCAGGAAGTGAGAGGTTACCTGCTCCAAAATAATGTCGCTTCGAGTTACACCACACCGTACAGACCCCAGGCGAATGGGCAGGTCGAACGCTTCAATGGGATTATATGGAGGGCCATCATGCTAAGCCTCAGGACCCTCGGCCGTGGCCTCGATAAATGGGCTTGGTCGCTACCTGTGGCGCTGAACTCGATCAGGGCTCTACTATGTACGTCCAGCAACCAGACTCCTCACGAAAGACTGTTCCACCACCCTAGAAGCTCGGGTAGTATCCGATCTTTACCCAGTTGGCTCGCTGAGCCGGGGCCGGCCTATCTCAAATGTGCGGTTCGCACAAGCAAGTACGACCCCTTAGTGGATAAGGTGCAGGTACTCCAGGTTAATCCCGAGCATGCTCGTGTGATGACGGCAGATGGACGCGAGTCCACTGTCTCCGTACGCCATCTCGCCCCATGTGGGGTCATCAACCCTTATAGGGATATCGACGAACCGATCTACGAGTCTATGGAGTCTCCCGAAGTTTCCTCTATGGAACATCTGCCGTCCCTTCCTTCATCAAATACTCCCCTGCTTGAAGGCTCTGTGGTGCCCCCTCCGACACCTACCTCTAGTGGCTACTCCGAAGCAGGGGACTCCGGGCTTGGGGATGCCGTACCCGGTAGTTTCCGGACACGTGCCGGCCGGGTAATTCGCCACCCTGACCGCTACGGATGGACCAACTGACATGGAATGACATCCCCGATCAATTAATGCTGACTCACGCTTGATTCCTGCCTAGCGGCAGTGTAGTTCTAACAGCGGGGAGAATGTAGTGAAAATGTATTAAAGTTGAACCCAGGAGTGATGCCCACTTAAACCGCTGAGGGGCGTCTATAAGACCTCGGATGTCCGCGACGCTGAGCCACTCCTGTGACATTTTACTATGACATGTAATCTTGTATGGTACGTACCCGCACATATTCTAGGCTTGCTTGCATTGACTAATATTATCGATCATTCCGATATGATGCCAAGATCCTGATATCTATTGCATGATTGTATTTTACAGGATGATACCAAAGATCTGATTGAGATTAAACCTACCTATGGGACAAAGTTGTGGACTTGGTTTATTTTCACATCTTTTCACATCACATTTAGATGAGGTTTTGTCGGGCTGATAAGGTTTTGTTGGAATGATAGGGTTTTGTAGGGATGATCATGTTTTGTTTACTTTCAGTGAAGCTATTTCATGGATTATAAAAATTAAAGACTTCTTGTTGAAGTTTGTTTTCAACAAATGTGTGAAATGTCTCAAGTACAGTGAATCTCTCATCTTTGGACCTTTCCTTGGGTCCAATATCATTTCCCAGGGACTAACTGAAACTAGGTGTTTAGGAAAGTGTGGGCCACTTATGAAGTCAGTTCTGAGAGGTCTGGTCAGATTAGCATACCAGAAGGATCTTGGTGGGCCTAGTGCATGTCATACAAGGTGAGATCAGTGAGCTTTGTCCCAAAGAAAGCTCAGGAATGTTAATAGAGTTTATCGACGGAGGCTCAAAGCCGATGTAAATCCTCGTTTTGAGGCCTTATTTGCAGCCTTTTGTCATCAAGGTCAGCCGAAAGATTACAGGCCACTCGTTAGCTAAATGAAACCTTAGTGCTTTGGCAGCCATTATCTTGCCTCGATGCCAAGCACAGTTGGCATTGTGATGAAATATAGGATGTGACATCACAAAGCAGGATGTGGATTCTACTCAAACAGTAGAATGCTACCGACAATGCAAAAATGCATCAATAAGCGTACATTGACTACCTTTTATTGATTTAAAATTTGGCAATGGACCAGCGACATCCTGGCAGGGAACCGAAGGACGAGGTTGGGGTAAAGGCAAACTCATGACCAGTCTGTATGGTGTATGTATGCAATTGTAAATTGCAAATTGTATGTAAATTGTAACTATTGCATCCAACAAAATGGCTAACCTTTAACTGATTCGGTCGCAAGGGATTGTGTTGTGCATTTTTCAACAAGATTTCGTGCTGTGACACTTCGCGGAACGATGAGGGTGATCACTCGGATCACGCTCAGCAACAACTGGTCCCAGAGCCATTCGCCGCTTTAAAAAAAAAAGCGTGTGAACACAACCACCGTGTTATTCCACGGCTGTTCCACAACCTTGGAATAACATAACGCAGAGGTTGTGAGGACGTGACAGACATAAACAACTTCATGCAAGCTGCATAGGTAAATATTTCGGGAATAATAAGCAGCACGCACGGCATATGTTTGCTCAGCTATTCTCACATGTACACCTGTTGCTTCCACCTGCGTTTTGTTTCTTTATCAAGCCACGGCCTGTACTGTTTCAGGAATGTAAAGTGAAATCAGATGTCTAGGGCTGGGTGGGAAAGAAATACCGCCCCATCAGAGAGAAAATATGGAGGCCAACGGGGTGTCTGCAACGTGTCGGCATTCCACGGTGAGCACCCTGTACTATTTCGTAGCTGCTTTCAAAATGTTCAAATGTAAAGTTAAGAAACACTTTTCAGCAACAACAACAAAAAAAAAACTCGAAAAATACAAATGCTTGAACCTAGATTGACGATACGATACGATGAAACTCACGCATTGGAAGAGGCCACCATTGATTGCATCCATGTCCCCAAAGTTTATCAACTCAACTACAACTACCAAATGAAGTCAAATGTCCCAGAATGTGGCATGGATCATGGGGTAAAAGGAAAGAAAAGTGAAATATCGTTTAGTGTTTATGACATAATGATGTTGTGGTGCCTACTGTTGAGTTACTTTTAAATCATTTGTGCAGAATGGATTCCCAGCTGACATTCCAAGGGCTGCACCATGTTCACACAAATCCTGGGATATGGGAAGAGAGAGTGCAGAGATGAGATCTTGCTCTCTACAAATTCTCAATGTTTGTCACTTTTCCATTGCTATGCGTATGTTTGTTTTTCCAGGAATTTTAATAACGGACACTGTAACACTCTATCACTGTTTGAGTTCAATATCCTTTGGTTTTTGAGGATGTATTTTTATATCTCCGGCCTGTGTGAGCCAACAGGCGTATTTGTGTAAATTTCCACAGCATGTCTGATTGACCCGTCGTACAAGTGCTATGTTTGCGGAGAGCGCAGTCACCTCGTGTCCACCTCTACACGCAGTTGCCTGCTTGTTGTCGTACCATCATGTTTCCCAGCTTATCATAACCTGATGCTTGTGTGTTAATAGATACAGGAATTAGTGTCGGTGTTGACTTGAGGCTCCTAGCAGGCCTTCACTGTTGTCCAAACTCTGGTCTTTTAGCTCTCGCTTGGGTTTGACTCCTGACTGGACCAGAACACGAATGGGCATTCCAGAAATGATGAGGTGTTAGCCAAAAGTGTGCATCCTTTCTAGTCTAGTTTACATGGTGTATATACGAAAGAAGTCAACTGCTCCTTCTGTCCCACCATCTAACAAATATCCAAATTATTCTGGTATAAACAGCTAAAGTCAGAGCCATTGACAATCCATCAAAAATCCATGAAACATACGGAATCATTTAGTTCCATATTCCAATTGCTGTACAAGTGAAATAAAGTCAGATATTTAAATCTACCCACAGCCACCTCAAAGTATGGCCCATTTGTACGTGTGAGCTTCAGTACACATGCTGAGCCATTGTCCCCCTTTCACCTGCATCTCTTGTCTTCACCTACATGCCCTCTTGTTTTCACTTTGCCCAACGTTCACTCTGTTAACCCATAATCCTCTATTGTTGTGATCTTCATAAGCCTGCATAACAGTTAGTCAGGTTCACGATGTTTTTTCGTTCAAAATTTTGGTAGATTAGCAAAACTATACATTTTTGGAATATTCAGAGCATGAGGAATCCAAAAATTAATGTTTACATTTGCGTAGACACCTTTGCGAAAATGACACCCAGGACAGTGATGAAGATCTGTAAAAGCATATTCCTGAACGGTATAGACCTCGTAGATCCTGTGTATAGGACTTATAGTTCAATCTGATACTACCTATAACTTCCTATAACAACCTATAACTTCAAATACAGTTATATCACAAATATAAAGACAATGGTTTTCAATTACCTTTGTTTGTTGCTTTTCTGTAATCCTGAGCACTATTTTGAGGCCTTTATTGGATTCCTTGACCCAGAAAACATAGGATTAGCATATTTAATTAAGTCTCTAGGTTGACTAGAAGCCGAGATCGCGCAAAATATGTATTTTATGGTGGCCATTTTCAAAATCCAAAATGGCGGCCATGCAGGTGTCTGTGCAAATGCCAACATTAATTTTCAGATTCTCCATGCTCTGAAGATTCCAAAAATGTACAGGTTTGCTCATCCCAAAATTTTGAAAGAAATTATATTTGTTAACATAGTGAACCTGACTGTGTGTGTGTGTGTGTGTGTGTGTGTGTGTGTGTGTGTGTGTGTGTGTGTGTGTGTGTGTGTGTGTGTGTGTGTGTGTGTGTGTGTGTGTGTGTGTGTGTGTCATTTACCGTAATCACTCAGGTATAACCCGCACCTTTCCCCAGGAAGATCTGATCAAAACTTAGGGTGCGTATTATCAACGGGAGCTAAAGTGAAAACTCCATTTCTCCAGATTTCTCGCACCGACAAAAGACCGAACCATCAGTTATGGGTACCACCATCTTTAAATGCAGTGCATTGTGGGATATGTTATGCAACATCGAACGGAATTTTTTTGGTATAAATAACAATTATTTCGATAGAAGAATTAAAATTGTTCAGTTATAATACATGGGTTTGCTTTTTAAAACTTTATCTAAACCTTAAAAAGTATACACCGCCATAGTGACAATATAATGGGCTAGCAGGATGGCCTAGGCCCTAGAGTCACCTAGAGGTATGTTCACTCAATTCTCAGCTGTCTAGCCTGGGTTTGAATCCCTATTCAGCTGTTACACTGTCGTTCTGGTGTTTCACAGGCAGAGTGATTCATCAATGTGTGTGTTTATATATATATCGGTTGTTTTTTTTCATCCGACGTCCCTCGGATGGACGTAAAACTGACATTCTCTCTGCCGGCATTGGTTGATGGACATTAAATATCCCATGGTGTCCTTCGCGAAGAGTAGGGGAGCCATCGCCAGCACCATGAACAAATTCGAAATTCCTGCCACAACTCGTCGAACGTCAGGCCTGGCCAGTGACAGTGATAAAATCGATATATAGCCCGATAACTCAAAATGTTATGGACGGATTCGGAAGAAATTTGGTGCACAGGTTGTGTTTGTGACAAGGACGAATCGGTTCGATTTTGGTGAAGATCTGAATCCAGATCCAGATGCGAGAATTATTTAATTATTTTAAAGTGATGGTTTACCATTTAGAGATGGGGCCCAAAACGACATATATAACGTGATACTTCAAAACGTTATTTACGAGTTATGACAAAACTTGGTAGATGAGTTTGTTAGATGACAAGAACAAGCCGATTAGATTTTAGTTCAGGTACGAATCCAGATCTGACCCATCAGTTGGAAACAAAACGTTAACTGTTCAGCCTGGTCGGAGTTGTGCTCTCGACCGAGTGCTGCTCTAGTCTTTTATTAACTAGTCTCGGTGGTGTAATGGTAAGGGCATCTACTCTGAGTTTGGGAGGTCGGTGACTTAAACCCTGGCCAGGTCATGCGGAAGATTTTTTAAAAATGGTACCGGTAGATGCCACTTCCTTGCTCGACGCCCAGCGTTTTAAAGGACAGAACACGGACCAACAACACTGGGAATGTAATGGCAAACCACCCAGTATAACTCTTGCGAAGAAACTGCTTTGGAAGCACCAGCCTCTGTACGGTAATTGTTTTTTTGTCATTTATTGTAAAACAACAACAAAAAAGATTATTATTTGTGTTTTGTGTGTCTGTCCAATGCAGGATGGTGTGCATGTGGTGCACTTGACCTCACCTGTCTAGTCTGGGTTCGATTCCCGACCCGATTATAAATTGTCTGGTGCTCGCATGGGTGCTGCATCACAAAGTGCACCGTTCATCAGACAAACATGAAGCTGCGCGTCCTATCTCCAGCACCCTGAACAAATCACAAATTCCTGCCCGAACCACTTTCAGTTGAAAGGCCTGACTAGCCGGTCGAGGTTCCCCAGTCGACTTGGGCCAACCTCGTAGGAAGATGGCAATAACTGAGACCATTTAAGAAACGGTAGTAGATTGGCACAGGGGCATCAGATAGATGGAGATCAACATTTGGAGTCATCAGGAGGTATCTGGATAGGATTTGGGTTTTAGCCCCTATACTTATATAGCCCCTACTACTCCACAACACTAAATCAGCTGTGGTGAAGCCTCCCATGTTAACTGGTGATTTCAAGTTTTTATCATCATTAACTCGCCAGTTAAATTACTTAAGAATTGTACTTTTACAGTTCAGAATTGTATTGCACGTTTGCTATTGCATTGGATCCAGAAAGTACCCTTTACTTCAGTATTTATCTTACGTGTGTGTACCTATAGTGTGTCCCTCGTAAGATTCTCAGTGTTAATCTTTCATACCTGTTTAAAATAGTCGAGTATTTTGTGCTGTGCGGCCTAGTTGTTGAAGCTTCCTACCTTGAGGCTTGGTTCTCTACAGGCATCCAAAGTGAAGTTATTTTTCCATTCGTGTGTTTGTCAAATTTCAACTCGTTATTTTATCGTCTATGCGTTATTGTTTGTTTATAGTTAGTTTTAGTTTGAATTTCCTGTAACTCGTAATTAATTAATCGTGTTCTGCTCCACGTGTGCGGCCTTGTATCTCCGTCGGTGGTTGTTAACTTAAGTTCCCTACTTCGTGTTTTGCTTGGTTCTTAGATTTTTCCCTTCTACCCCGAACATAATACTCTTTGTCTAACGTTTTAAATCCCCACCCCCCCCTCAAACCCGCCCCCCCCAAAAAACCAAAAACATTTATTTTCCTTTCTCCACGTGTGCTGTTGTCTCATCGTGTTCTTCTGTCCACGTGTGCTGTTCGCCCCACCCCCATTATCTCCTTACCATCCACCTTTTGCCCTGTTCACGTGACTCGTGGTTGTCCCTCTCGGCCCTCTCCCCGTTGGTATTTTGTGAATATAAGATTGTTCACGGTTCTGTTTAAATATTATTTAAATATGTTTAAACTTTCCCCTGCAGTGTTTTATTCAGTGGTATATCACAACACGCTGTTTTTCTTCCGATTTAAAAGGCTTTTTTCAATTTCCTCTTCAACTCATTCTACTTCAAAAAAAATAAATTCAATCTCTTATACGTCTCCCTCACTAAATGAATGACCGTTTTAAGGCCATTTTCCCCGCTAGAGCGGGGGTTAGCCTTGCGGGCCCCATGACAATCATGGTTCCCTGTTTAAGGCAATGTTTTTATGGCCGGATGCCCTTCCTGACGCCAACCCTTGGTCGCCTCTTACGATGTGCAGGGATACGGTGTACCTATTCTAAATCGGGGTACACACCGGGATCATTCATCCCAGCAAGCTGGTACTCAATTTGCCGAGCTCGGAAGGAAGACAGGCTGAGTCAACCCCCCTGGCATTAATTTCAGCGATTGACAGGGATTCGATCTCAGAATCCTAGGATCCCAAGCCGGCACCCTAACCGCTAAGCCAACACCAGGCTACATGTCTCACTACATATTCTAAATTCACATTCATTCCATCCCTCTTCCATCGTTCTTAATCGGATTGCTAACTTGAAAATCACAATAAACCCAATTTGTTATCAATGTTCGTCTTTCATTAATCATGCACTTTCTAAACTCCCCTCTTGCCCCTCCCCTCCAAATCCACCCCCTTGCCCCTACACTCCTAAACTCCCCCCTTGCCCCTCCACTCCAAAACTCCCCCATTGCCCCTCCCCTCCTAAACTCTCCCTCACTCCTCCCCTTCAAAACTCCCCCCCAACCCCTCCCATTCAAATCTCCCCCCATACCATTCCTCTCCAATTCTCCCTCCTCCCCCCTGCTCCTCAAAGCTGCTTCCTCCCCACTTTGTCTCCCTTCTATCTCATACCTCCACCTCCCCCAACCTTCTACTTTCCTCTGCCCCCCTCAAACAACCCCTCACTGTGCCTCATCCCATCACCATCAAACCTTTCGTCCTCCTCATCCTTCCCTTTATTGTAACTCTTCTGTAATCTCTGACACACGATCAACTGCTCTCCCTACCTCCCCCTCTCATCCCTCATCTTACCCTACCCCTCCCCTGTCCTGTCCTGTTACCGATGCTCCCCCTCTCTCTTCATTAACGGTATGGACCTCAAACATCCGGGGCCTTTGCTCAAACCTGACTGATCTCTCCATACAGGTTCCTTCTGACAATCCAGACTTGATCTGCTCAACAGAAACTTTCCTCCTTCAAGATGTCGCTGATTCCTTAATATCTCTTCCTGGTTACTCCCTCCTCCGGTATGATAGACCTGAGCCACGTTCTGGTGGTGGGGTTGCTATCCTTGTCAAAAACTCTCTTCCTCACTCTCCTTGCACTGCCATCTCTCCACCTGACCCCCAGGAGTACCTCTGGCTACGGCTTCCTCTCCGCTCCAACCTTTTGTTCATATGTGTTCTGTACCGTCCTCCAAACAGTGATGACTCCATTTACATTTCACTGTCTGACAACATGGACCAACTTCTATCCACTCATCCCAACTCTCTCTTCCTCATATGTGGTGACTTCAACTGTCATCATGCCAGCTGGCTGGGTGTGGGTTCCTCTCTCACCAGTCATGGCACCTCAGCAATGGACTTCTGTGACTCACTGGGATTGACACAATCTGTCAATTTCCCGACCCGGATCTCAGCCAATGGAGTATCTTCTCTTCTCGACTTGGTTTTGACTAACTTCCCTGCAAATGTCTGCTGCTCTTCTTCTGCTCCAATCGGTTCTTCTGATCATGTGCTTGTTAAAGTGGACATCTCTCTGGCCATTCTCAGAGAGCCTCCTCAGCGTCGACGATTCTGGCATTTCACTCAGGCCGACTGGCACGGTCTGCAAGCAGCCATCAATCATCTGGACTGGTCTCCCATCTCTCCTGCCTCTGACATCAATTCTTCCTGGGAATTCTTCCAAAGCAAACTGCTCTCTCTCATGCACAGATTTATCCCATCTCGTCTTCAGTTGTCTTACCCTTCCTCCCGTCCATGGTACACTGAATCTTGTGGTGAGGCAGTTGCCCTGAAACAACTTGCCTTTGCCTCTTGGAAGGCAAATCCAACTGAAGGCAATCTCAGTTCCTTCCACCAAGATCGGAACAAGTGTGTGTCTACCCTCAGGAGTGCCAGGAAGCACTATCTCTCCACACTCAAGAATGAACTCTCAAACCTGCCTCCTTCCTCCAAATCCTGGTGGCGTCTGGTCAAATCCGTTTCTGGTGTTTGTTCCCCCTCCATCCCCTCCCTTACCTCAAATGGCGACACAGTTGACACCGCACATGACAAAGCTGAATGCCTCAACTCTGTGTTTGCCTCAAAATATTGTGTCCCAAACCCATCTCTCTCTGTTCCCACCTTACCCATTCGAACCCAACTGCTCCTGGATTCTGTGTCCTTCTCTCCTGACAAGGTGGAGAAGTTTTTGTCAAACCTCGACTCTGATTCTGCAACTGGACCAGACGGCATCAGCCCACGGGTCCTAAAATCCTGCTCTGCCGCTCTATCTCACCCTCTCTCTGTTCGTTTCACCCTCTCTTTTGCTCAAGGTCATCTGCCAGAATCCTGGAAACCAGCAAACATTACCGCTTTACACAAAAAGGTGCAAAAACAGATCCTTGCAACTACAGACCAATCAGCCTGCTCCCAATTATCAGCCAAGTCATGGAATCCATCATTGCTTCGGATATCAAATCCTTCCTCTTCTCCAATGGCTTGATCTCCGATCATCAATTTGGATTCAGACCAGGTCATTCTACTCTGGACATGCTGCTTCTGCTGTCTCAACAATGGATGGAGGTCCTCAATGCCAAACAGGAAATCAGAGCTGTCTCCCTTGACATATCACGTGCCTTCGATATGGTCTGGCACCCAGCTCTGCTCACCAAACTCTCCTCCTATGGTATCCATGGAAATCTCCACGCATGGCTTGTGTACTTCCTCCCTGGTAGTAGTCAACGTGTGGCCCTGAATGGATTTCTCTCATCTCCCCTTGCTGTTCAGGCTGGAGTTCCCCAAGGCAGTGTTCTGGGCCCTGTGCTTTTTCTGGTCTTTATCAATGATCTCTCCGACTCTCTGGAAAATCCTCTCTATCTCTTTGCTGATGACTCCACTCTCTGCCACTCCATTCCTCTTCCCTCAGATAGGCAGTCTGTAGCCTCCTCACTCTCTGAAGACCTGGACAAAATCACAGACTGGTCAAACAAGTGGAACATGTCTTTCAATCCTGACAAATCTCACACTCTTACTTAACTCTCCGAAAAGACCGACTGGACAACCCTCCCATCTACTTTCTCAACAATCCTCTCCAAGAATTTCTGTCGCTTAAGCTTTTGGGTCTCACTATCTGCCATGATCTTTCTTGGGAAAACCACATTTCCAAGCTGGCCTCCAAAGTCAGTCGCCGACTGGGCATCCTCCTTCGTGCGAAGTCCTTCCTTGGCACACCTGAGCTCCTCATCACAAACAAGGCTTTCATCCGCAGCTCAATGGAATACTGTTCTCCCCTATGGGCCATTGATCCTGCCTCACACATAGCTCGGCTTCACGCTGTTGAAACCAAAGCTTTCAGAATCATTGGAATCTCCCGCGATGAAGCTATCTCTGAGGGTCCTTCACTCACTCACCGCAGGCAGGTAGGTGGTCTTTCTGTCTTCTACCGATCCTCTCCGGCCTTGCTCCCCCAGCTCTCTCTGTGCTTTGTCCCCCAAATATTCCTACAGGTCGCACAAGATCTGCCTGCAACCCTCTGATGGTTAAACTGCCGAAATCTAGGCTCTCTATTCACCTTCACTCTTTCATTCCTCTTTTCTCCCGCCTCTGGAACAAACTCCCACACTCCCTTCAATCCCACTCCTCCCTTCAATCCCACTCCTCCCTCCAGGTCTTTAAAACAGCTGTTCACCACCATCTCTTATCTTCCCCCATCCAAAACCTTGATCTTTTCTACCCCTGCTAATTCACCCCAGACCCACTTTGTTTGAAATTCCAACTTCTTTCCTGGAAGCCCTGGCAGTGTCCATATGTTTTATGTGTCGGTTTGTCTTTCTGTGTGATTAATGTTAGCTCTTTCACGAGCCTCGATCTTGTACGCAAAAAAAGAAGAAAAAAAAAAAAACCACACCAAATATTAGTGGTCTTCACAGAAATCCCAAAATCAGTCACATGGCTCGGTTTGGTCAAATGACAAAACATGCGACATACTATTTCTGATTGTGCCACTATATTTTGCATGACCATCACATGGAGTTGTGTAATTGGACCATCCCAGCCTCGAGTGATATTATGTTTGTCAAACCACCACTGATTGAGGATCTCTGATAACAACCGTCATTTCGAAATATTTGCGACATTGTTGCTCGGCAATATTAAAGATCGCAACACTCCTTTCAATGGGTTCAAGGCACCCGCTGACCTCCAATGGACCCGCCATTGCTCAGACTTGGTATCACCTGCATAAACATCTCTTTCGTTGCTCAATGAATCAAATCAAGATGGCATAAGCAATATACCCGCCTGCCAACTTGTGTTATCTCAGCTGGAGGAGTCGAGGAGGCTGGGCAAGAGTTCCACTCCAGTAAGCAAACCAAGAGCCACTCTACGGTTCATCACGACGTTGAAATCACTGACAATCTGTTGACCAAAGTTAATGGACTGTGTTGACGCTGCTTACATGTGTTGCAAATTAAGATTGTTAACTGGAAAATATGGTCAACAAAAATATATCTGATTTTTTTTTCATGGTGACGACAACGCAAGGCCCAATTGTTATATTTAGAAATATATATATATATATATATATATAAATATATATATATATATACATACTGTATATATATATATATATATATATATTTTATATATATATATATTATATATATATGTATATATGTATAATATATATATATATATATACATATATATATATATATATATATATAATATATATATATATATATATATATATATATATATATATATGGTATCTGTAATTTGGTTCTCCAACCTAATGAGCGGACAACATGACGTCATCGCCATGCATGTCCGCATTGCCTGCAAAGCTCCAGAGGAACCATCTAGCAGTGCGTCATTACGGATTATAAATCCAGATACTGTCACAAGTGCATGCAAAACTCACTGTATGATACCAGAGATGCAAAGACATTACATTCCAAATGTATGTATTACAAGAGATGTATGATACCAAAAAACAAGTGCATGCAAAAACATATGATGAGTGGATACCAGAGATAACGTTACCGTGTGGCAGGCGGTGCTTATCGCTCCCAGCAAGGTGCAGCAGCAGCTGTATGGGACACCTTGCTGGCGGTTCTCCATTGATGATATGAAGGTCGCATAGTGACTGATATATATATATATATATATATATATATATATATACATATATATACATATATATATATATATATATATACATATATATACATATATATACATATATATATACATATATATACATATACATATACATATATATACATATATATATATATATATATATATACATATATATACATATATATATATATATATATATATATATATACATATATATATATATATATATATATATATATATATATATACATATATATATATATATATATATACATATATATATATATATATACATATATATATATATTGTTGCGGATATGGGATTTGGCCTCCATCCATATCTGCTTGTAAATATTCCCCTATTTCCCCAATACTCCCCAACTATCCCCAATCCCCCATTCCCTAGTCCCATTGTCTGTAAACAACACTCTGTAGAACCGACCTTCCCCTTTTTCCCCCATTAAATGTCGTACCCAGGTTCACCGCATCTCACGTAGACAACTATAGGACATCTTGCTAGTTATTCTTAGTCTATGTCAGTTAAGGACTCGTTTCCATTAATTCTGACTCTTCGTTGCACCAGAATGTGATTGTATGGCACCGTTAGCAAGTTTAGGACCTCCCAATACCTCCCCGCATCTCTTCCTCATGGAACTACAACAACAACAACAACTACAACAACAGCGGGGGCGGCGCGGCGGCGGCCCGGGGAGTGGGCGTCCTCACTCCGGCTTGGTTAGCCGCCATTGCCCATGTGCTCCGACGGGGTTACCACGAAGGGGCTGACTGTCAGCTCCTCGTCAAGGGCGGAGCCCGGTAACCCCCCGCACCCAATAAGAAGCGGCGGGCCGATTCCATCTGGGGCGGAGCTAACGAGCCGAGGGCGTGTCACTCCCCGCTGGACATGCGCAGGAAGACGGAGGTGACGTCAGATGCGCCTCAGCTTGGAGAGAAACGGACGCCACCTTCCGAGCGCTAAATACCTCCCCGCATATCTGGACCGGACCGTGTGGATTCTGCCCCTGAGCCAAGGTGCACCTTGAGCCATCGACTGCCTGCCCTCCCCTGCCATCAATCCCCGTGTGAGTCAGTCTTGTCCCGTTTGTCTGTGGTCTGTCGGGATTAAGATAAGACCGTGTATAAGTGCCCATCTTACTGTGCTGTACCTCTGTGCCGTGTAATCTAAACGTTCTGCATAACCCATATTATATCCTCCTCCGGAGGTCTTGAGAACTGTACCCCTGGTGTCGTGTCATTTAATCCCAGCCGTTGTGTCCTTTCCTTCATTGATTTAGCATAGCGCGATTCGGCCAACGTTCGAGTGTAATCGGGTAACTTGTGCGAACACGGCGGCCATTCCGCTCGGCCCATCATAACATCTAAGTCGTGTCCGTAACAATATATATACATATATATATATATGTGCAGTCACGTGAAAAAGTAAGTACACCCGATGTAAAGTTTTGACTTTTTCAACATATTTCAACATGCAGCTATTTGATCTTCATTTCAACAATATTGATAGATAAAGGTGATATAATCTATCTATAATTCCAGTAATCTCTGTGTGTATGTTTGTATGTTTGTATGTTTGTATGTTTGTATGTATGTATGTATGTATGTATGTTTGTCTGTGACCGCTGTTTCGCGACAACTACCGGTCCGATATACTTGCAACTTGCCAGGTATATTGCTGGGGACCCGAGGATGTGCCTTTTCAAGGTTTCATATTAATCGGACAAGTAGTTAGCGAGCTATGGCGATTTCTTTACCAAACTCCGCAAGCCATTCGCTTTGGACCAAACCATTGCATGTAAATAGAGGGGGGGGATTGTCACCGTACTCGCAAGCCGTTCGCTTTGGACCAAACCATTTCATGTAAATAGAGGGGGGGGATTGTCACCGTACTCGCAAGCCGTTCGCTTTGGACCAAACCATTTCATGTAAATAGAGGGGGGGGATTGTCACCGTACTCGCAAGCCGTTCGCTTTGGACCAAACCATTTCATGTAAATAGAGGGGGGGGATATAATTTTAGATATAGATATAGTACGGGCATGCCCTAGTATAACAAATATCATTTACAGTCAAATGAAACATTTACATTTTGTAGTCCATTGTATAATTTAAATAAACATAAATGCAAATTTCGCATGTGGAAAAAGTAAGTACACCCCTACATTTATCACTACTTCAAATACCTAAAATTAGAATCAGGTGCACCAGCTCAGGTAATACAGTCATTTATGTATATTCTACACATCTGGGCAGTGTCTGTGTTGTCACTTAACGACTCCCTCAAACTTTTGTTTCCGTGGTTGTGAAGTGTTTTTAATAACGTTGTGGTTTGAATCACGTGGTGGTGAGGTATTTTGAATTATGTGGAGGTGAGGTGTTTTTAAATGATGTGGTGGTGAGGTGTTTTGAATCACGTGGTGGTGAGGTATTTTGAATTATGTGGTGGTGAGGTGTTTTTAAATGACATGGTGGCGAGGTGTTTTTAAATCACATGGTGGTGAGGTGTTTTGAATTACGTGGTGGTGAGGTGTTTTGAATTACATGGTGGTGAGGTGTTTTGAATTACGTGGTGGTGAGGTGTTTTGAATTACATGGTGGTGAGATATTTATAATTACATGGTGGTGAGGTGTTTTTAATTATGTGGTGGTGAGGTATTTGGAATTACGTGGTGGTGAGGTGTTTTTAAATGATGTGGTGGTGAGGTGTTTTGAATCACGTGGTGGTGAGGTGTTTTGAATTATGTGGTGGTGAGGTGTTTTTAAATGAATTGGTGGTGAGGTGTTTTTAAATCACATGGTGGTGAGGTGTTTTGAATTACGTGGTGGTGAGGTGTTTTGAATTACATGGTGGTGAGGTGTTTGGAATTACGTGGTGGTGAGGTGTTTTGAATTACTTGGTGGTGAGGTGTTTTTAAATGACGTGGTGGTGAGGTATTTTTAATTATGTGGTGGTGAGGTGTTTTGAATTACATGGTGGTGAGGTTTTTTTAAATGACGTGGTGGTGAGGTGCTTTTAATTTCGTGGCTGTGAGGTGTTTTTATTATGTGTTTTATGGCTGTGAGGTGTTTTTATTACGTGTTTTATGGCTGTGAGGTGTTTTCAATTTAGTGGTGGTGAGGTGTTTTTAATTTCGTCATGGTGAGGTGTTTTCAATTTCGTAGTGGTGAGGTGTTTTTATTATGTGTTTTATGGCTGTGAGGTGTTTTCAATTTCGTAGTGGTGAGGTGTTTTCAATTTCGTAGTGGTGATGTGTTTTCAATTTCGTGGTGGTGAGGTGTTTTTATTACGTGTTTTATGGCTGTGAGGTGTTTTTAATTTCGTGGTGGTGAGGTGCTTTAATTTCGTGGTGGTGAGGTGTTTTTATTTCGTGGTAGTGAGGTGTTTTTATTACGTGTTTTATGGCTGTGAGGTGGTTTTAATTTTGTGGTGGTGAGGTGTTTTTATTACATGTTTTATGGCTGTGAGGTGTTTTTATTATGTGTTTTATGGCTGTGAGGTGTTTTTATTATGTGTTTTATGGCTGTGAGGTGTTTTTATTATGTGTTTTATGGCTGTGAGGTGTTTTTAATTTCGTGGTGGTGAGGTGTTTTTATTATGTGTTTTATGGCTGTGAGGTGTTTTTATTATGTGTTTTATGGCTGTGAGGTGTTTTTAATTTCGTGGTGGTGAGGTGTTTTTATTATGTGTTTTATGGCTGTGAGGTGTTTTTATTACGTGTTTTATGGCTGTGAGGTGTTTTTATTCCGTGTTTTATGGCTGTGAGGTGTTTTTAATTTAGTGGTGGTGAGGTGTTTTTAATTTCGTGGTGGTGAGGTGTTATAAATTTCGTGGCGGTGAGGTGTTTTTAATTTCGTGGTGGTGAGGTGTTTTTAATTTCGTGGTGGTGAGGTGTTTTTAATTTCGTGGTGGTGAGGTGTTTTTATTACGTGTTTTATGGCTGTGAGGCGTTTTTAATTTCGTGGTGGTGAGGTGTTTTTAATTTCGTGGTGGTGAGATGTTTTTAATTTTGTGGCGGTGAGGTGTTTTTATTACGTGTTTTATGGCTGTGAGGTGTTTTTAATTTCGTGGTGGTGTGTTTTTATTATGTGTTTCATGGCTGTGAGGTGTTTTTAATTTAGTGGTGGTGAGGTGTTTTTATTACGTGTTTTATGGCTGTGAGGTGTTTTTAATTTCGTGGTGGTGAGGTGTTTTTAATTTCGTGGTGGTGAGATGTTTTTAATTTCGTGGTGGTGAGATGTTTTTAATTTCGTGGCTGTGAGGTGTTTTTAATTTAGTGGTGGTGAGGTGTTTTTATTACGTGTTTTATGGCTGTGAGGTGTTTTTAATTTTGTGGTGGTGAGGTGTTTTTAATTTCGTGGTGGTGAGGTGTTTTTAATTTCGTGGTGGTGAGATGTTTTTAATTTCGTGGCTGTGAGGTGTTTTTATTACGTGTTTTATGGCTGTGAGGTGTTTTTAATTTCGTGGTGGTGAGGTGTTTTTATTACGTGTTTCATGGCTGTGAGGTGTTTTTAATTTCGTGGTGGTGAGGTGTTTTTATTACGTGTTTTATGGCTGTGAGGTGTTTTTAATTTTGTGGTGTTGAGGTGTTTTTATTACGTGTTTCATGGCTGTGAGGTGTTTTTAATTTAGTGGTGGTGAGGTGTTTTTATTACGTGTTTTATGGCTGTGAGGTGTTTTTAATTTCGTGGTGGTGAGGTGTTTTTATTACGTGTTTTATGGCTGTGAGGTGTTTTTATTCCGTGTTTTATGGCTGCGAGGTGTTTTTAATTTCGTGGTGGTGAGGTGTTTTTATTACATGTTTTATGGCTGTGAGGTGCTTTTCATTTCGTGGTGGTGAGGTGTTTTAATTTCGTGGTGGTGAGGTGTTTTTATTACGTGTTTTATGGCTGCGAGGTGTTTTTATGAAGTGTTTTATGGCTGTGAGGTGTTTTTATTACGTGTTTTATGGCTGTGAGGTGTTTTTATTACGTGTTTTATGGCTGAGGTTTTTTTTTTTTTTTTTTTTTTGTATACTGAATCGAGGCTCGTGAAAGAGCTAACATTTATTTCACAAACAAATCAACCAGACAAACAAAATATACAAAAGAGGGAGCGGAAGCCAAGATGGGGAGAGAAGGGGAAGCACACAACCACAACATTTGAGAGCAGGGAGAAGTGTGGGAGGGAGAGGGCTTGGGGGCAGGAGGCGTGGGAAGGGGAGGGGGGGGGGGGGGGAGAGGTATAAAACACATGGGGACCGAAATTAGCGGGGGTAGAAAAGATCAAGGTTTTGGATGGGGGAGGATAAGAGATGGTGGTGAACAGCTGTTTTAAACACCTGGAGGGTAGAGTGGGATTGAAGAGAGTGAGGGAGTTTGTTCCAGAGGCGGAAGAAAAGAGGAATGAAGGAGTGAAGGTGAGCAGAAAGTCTTGATTTTGGCAGTTTAACCATAAGAGGGTTGCAGGCAGATCTTGTGCGACCTGTAGGAATATTTGGGGGACAGAGCCCAGAGAGGGCTGGGGGGGGCAAGGCCAGAGAGGAGTCGGTAGAAGACGGAAAGACCACCAACCTGCCTGCGGTGAGTGAGTGAAAGGCCCTTGGAGTTAGCTTCATCGCGGGAGATTCCAATGATTCTGAACGCTTTGGTTTCAACAGCGTGAAGACGGGCTAGGTGTGAGGCAGGAGCACCAGACCAGAGGGGAGAGCAGTATTCCATAGAGCTGCGGATGAAAGCCTTGTATGTGGTGAGGAGCTCAGGTGTGTCAAGGAAGGACTTCACACGACGGAGGATGCCCAGTCGGCGACTGGCTTTGGAGGCCAGATTTGAAATGTGGTTTTCCCAGGAAAGATCATGGCAAATAGTGAGACCCAAAAGCTTGAGTGACAGAACTTCTTGGAGAGGATTATTCAGAAAGTGGATGGGAGGGTTTTCCAGTCGGTCTTTTCGGAGAGACATCGTAAGAGTGTGAGATTTATCAGGATTGAAAGACATGTTCCATTTGTTTGCCCAGTCTGTGATTTTGTCCAGGTCTGCAGAGAGTGAGGAGGCTGCAGTCTGCCGATCTGAGGGATGAGGAATGGAGCGACAGAGTGTAGAGTCGTCAGCAAAGACATAGAGAGGATTTTCAAGAGAGTCAGAGAGATCATTGATGAAGACCAGGAAAAGCACAGGGCCCAGAACACTACCTTGGGGAACTCCAGCCTGAACAGGAAGAGGAGATGAGAGAAACCCATTCAGGGCCACACGTTGACTACGACCAGAGAGGAAGTCCGCCAGCCATGCGTGGAGCTTTCCATGGATACCAAAGGAGGAGAGTTTGGTGAGCAGAGCAGGGTGCCAGACCGTATCGAAGGCACGTGAAATGTCAAGGGAGACAGCTCTAATTTCCTGTTTGGCGTTGAGGACCTCCATCCATTGTTGAGAAAGCAGAAGCAGCATGTCCAGAGTAGAGTGACCAGGTCTGAAACAAAATTGATGATCAGAGATCAAGCCATTGGAGAAGAGGAAAGATTTCATATCTGAAGCAATGATGGATTCCATGACTTTGCTGATAATTGGGAGAAGGCTGATTGGTCTGTAGTTGCTGGGATCTGTTTTTGCACCTTTTTTGTGCAAAGCGGTGATGTTGGCTGATTTCCAAGCAGATGGCAGATTACCTTGAGCAAAGGAGAGGGTGAAGAGAACAGAAAGAGGGAGTGAAAGAGCGGAAGAACATGATTTTAGGACCCGTGGGCAGATGCCGTCAGGACCAGTTGCAGAATCAGAGTCGAGGGTTGACAGAAACTTTTCCACCTTGTCAGGAGGAAAGGACACAGAGTCCAGGAGCAGCTGGGTACGACTGGGTATGGTGGGTACAGAGAGGGATGGGTTTGGGACACAAGATTTAGAGGCAAACACAGAGTTGAGGCATTCAGCTTTTTCACGTGCGGAGTCAGCCGTTAAGCCGTTTGAGGTGAGGGAGGGGATGGAGGGGGAACAAACACCAGAAAACAGATTTGACCAGACGCCACCAGGATTTGGAAGAGGGAGACATACAAGAGAGTTCGGTCTTGAGAACGGTGAGATATTGTTTCCTGGCTCTCCTGAGGGTGGACACACACTTGTTTCGGGCTTTGTGAAAGGAAATGAGATTTCCTTCCGTTGGATTTGCTTTCCAGGAGACGAAAGCAAGTTGTTTCAGGGCAACAGCCTCACCACAAGATTCCGTGTACCATGGACGGGAGGAAGGGTATGACAACTGAAGACGAGATGGGATAAATCTGTGCATGAGAGAGAGCAATTTACTTTGAAAGAATTCCCAGGATGAGTTGATGTCAGAGGCGGTAGAGATGGGAGACCAGTCCAGATGATTGATGGCTGCTTGAAGACCGTGCCAGTTGGCCTGAGTGAAATGCCAGACTCGTCGACGCTGAGGAGGCTCTCTGAGAATGGTCAGAGAGATGTCCACTTTGACAAGCACATGATCCGATGAGCCGATTGGAGCAGAAGAAGAGCAGCAGACATTTTCAGAAGACATTTCAGAAGACATTCCCAAGTTTTATGGCTGTGAGGTGTTTTTATTATGTGTTTTATAGCTGTGAGGTGCTTTTAATTTCGTGGTGGTTAGGTGTTTTTAATTTCCTGGCGGTGAGGTGTTTTTATTACATGTTTTATGGCTGTGAGGTGTTTTTAATTTTGTGGTGGTGAGGTGTTTTTAATTTCGTGGTGGTGAGGTGTTTTTATTACGTGTTTTATGGCTGTGAGGTGCTTTCAATTTCGTGGTGGTGAGGTGTTTTCAATTTCGTGGTGGTGAGGTGTTTTTATGATATGTTTTATGGCTGTGAGGTGTTTTTAATTTCGTGGTGGTGAGGTGTTTTTATTACGTGTTTTATGGCTGTGAGGTGTTTTTAATTTCGTGGTGATGAGGTGTTTTTATTACGTGTTTTATGGCTGTGAGGTATTTTTATTACGTGTTTTATGGCTGTGAGGTGTTTTTAATTTCGTGGTGGTGATGTGTTTTTAATTTCGTGGTGGTGAGGTGTTTTTATTACGTGTTTTATGGCTGTGAGGTGTTTTTATTACGTGTTTTATGGCTGTGAGGTGTTTTTATTACGTGTTTTATGGCTGTGAGGTGTTTTTATTATGTGTTTTATGGCTGTGAGGTGTTTTTAATTTTGTGGTGGTTAGGTGTTTTTAATTTCGTGGCGGTGAGGTGTTTTTATTACGTGTTTTATGGCTGTGAGGTGTTTTTATTACGTGTTTTATGGCTGTGAGGTGTTTTTATTACGTGTTTTATGGCTGTGAGGTGTTTTTAATTTCGTGGTGGTTAGGTGTTTTTAATTTCGTGGCGGTGAGGTGTTTTTATTACGTGTTTATGGCTGTGAGGTGTTTTTATTACGTGTTTTATGGCTGTGAGGTGTTTTTAATTTCGTGGTGGTGATGTGTTTTTAATTTCGTGGTGGTGAGGTGTTTTTAATTTCGTGGTGGTGAGGTGTTTTTAATTTCGTGGTGGTGAGGTGTTTTTATTACGTGTTTTATGGCTGTGAGGTGCTTTCAATTTCGTGGTGGTGAGGTGTTTTTAATTTCGTGGTGGTGAGGTGTTTTTATTACGTGTTTTATGGCTGTGATGTGTTTTATTACGTGTTTTATGGCTGTGAGGTGTTTTTATTACGTGTTTTATGGCTGTGAGGTGTTTTTAATTTCGTGGTGGTGATGTGTTTTTAATTTCGTGGTGGTGAGGTGTTTTTAATTTCGTGGTGGTGAGGTGTTTTTAATTTCGTGGTGGTGAGGTGTTTTTATTACGTGTTTTATGGCTGTGAGGTGTTTTTAATTTAGTGGTGGTGATGTGTTTTTAATTTCGTGGTGGTGAGGTGTTTTAATTTCGTGGTGGTGAGGTGTTTTTAATTTCGTGGTGGTGAGGTGTTTTTATTACGTGTTTTATGGCTGTGATGTGTTTTATTACGTGTTTTATGGCTGTGAGGTGTTTTTATTACGTGTTTTATGGCTGTGAGGTGTTTTTAATTTCGTGGTGGTGATGTGTTTTTAATTTCGTGGTGGTGTGTTTTTAATTTCGTGGTGGTGAGGTGTTTTTAATTTCGTGGTGGTGAGGTGTTTTTATTACGTGTTTTATGGCTGTGAGGTGTTTTTAATTTCGTGGTGGTGATGTGTTTTTAATTTCGTGGTGGTGAGGTGTTTTTAATTTCGTGGTGGTGAGGTGTTTTTAATTTCGTGGTGGTGAGGTGTTTTTATTACGTGTTTTATGGCTGTGATGTGTTTTATTACGTGTTTTATGGCTGTGAGGTGCTTTCAATTTCGTGGTGGTGAGGTGTTTTTATTACGTGTTTTATGGCTGTGAGGTGCTTTCAATTTCGTGGTGGTGAGGTGTTTTCAATTTCGTGGTGGTGAGGTGTTTTTATGATATGTTTTATGGCTGTGAGGTGTTTTTAATTTCGTGGTGGTGAGGTGTTTTTATTACGTGTTTTATGGCTGTGAGGTGTTTTTAATTTCGTGGTGATGAGGTGTTTTTATTACGTGTTTTATGGCTGTGAGGTATTTTTATTACGTGTTTTATGGCTGTGAGGTGTTTTTAATTTCGTGGTGGTGAGGTGTTTTTAATTTCGTGGTGGTGAGGTGTTTTTAATTTCGTGGTGGTGAGGTGTTTTTATTACGTGTTTTATGGCTCTGAGGTGTTTTTAATTTCGTGGTGGTGATGTGTTTTTAATTTCGTGGTGGTGAGGTGTTTTTAATTTCGTGGTGGTGAGGTGTTTTTAATTTCGTGGTGGTGAGGTGTTTTTATTACGTGTTTTATGGCTGTGAGGTGTTTTTAATTTCGTGGTGGAGGTGTTTTTAATTTCGTGGTGGTGAGGTGTTTTTAATTTCGTGGTGGTGATGTGTTTTTATTACGTGTTTTATGGCTGTGAGGTGTTTTGAATTACGTGGTGGTGAGGTGTTTTGAATTATGTGGTGGTGAGGTGTAATCGTCCCAAACTTCCAGTCTGCACCTACCCCTCCCCTATGTATATGCTGAGGGGTTCTTTCTTGAAAAAAAAACATTCAACCTAAATCTTCAACCTAAATTGCTTATAAAAATGTCTTTAGACACAAAAAAATTTTTGACCTTAGTTTAGAATTAATTAGAATTAGACGAGCGCCCTAATCTGAACTAAGATCAAAATTCTGCTCTGTCGGAGGGTTCTCTTGAGAGCTTGACAGGCAGAGCGTATGTACATGGCAGTGACATCACTACGTGCGTTCATTGAAAGCTAGAGAACTGAAGATATATTTGGATTGGTTGCTCCCGGCTGCATCCAGGCGATTCCATATAATGAGTTAAATTAAACACAAATTAAACCCCCTAACTTGACGAGGAATTATGCACATGACATCAGTGTCATGTCATAGGGTTAGTGTGCTTCTTTATGTTATGATATATAAAGTAAAATAAGTTACATATGTTATTAACATATGTTATATAAATTTTACATATTATACATATAATATACATGTTATTATACATATTATATAAAATGAGTTATATAAAGTTATTCAAATTCAGTTATATATATATATCTATATATATATCTATATATATATATATATATCTATATATATATATATCTATATATATATATATATATATATATATATATATATATATATATATATATATATATATATATATACATATATATATATGTATATATATATATATATATATATATATATTGTTGCGAATATGGAATTTGGCCTCCATATCCGCTTGTAAATATTCCCCTATTTTTTCCAATACTCCCCAACTTTCCCCAGTCCCCCATTCCCTAGTCCCATTGCATGTAAATAACAATCAGTAGAGCCGACCTTCCCCTTATTCCCCCATTAAATGTCGTGCCCAGGTCCACCGCACCACACGTAGACAACTTTCGGACATCTTCCTAGTTATTCTTAATCTATGTCAGTTAAGGCCTCGTTTCCATTAATTATGACTCTTCGTTGCACCAGAATGTGATTATATGGCACCAGTAGTGAGTTTAGGACCTTCCCATACCTCCTCCCATCTTCTTCCCCAAACAACAACAACAACAACAACTACAGCTACAACAACAACAACAACAACTACAACAACGGCGCGCGCGGGGAGTGTGCGTCCTCCCTCCGGCTCGGTTAGCCGCCATTATCCATGCGCCCCACGGGGTTACCACGAAGGGGCTGGCTGTCAGCTCCTCGTCAAGGGCGGAGCCTGGTAAACCCCCCCCGCACCCAATAAGAAGGGCGGACCGATTCCATCTGGGCGGAGCTAACGAGCCGAGGGCGTGTCACTCCCCGCCGGATATACGCAGCCGCTTGCCGGACGTGACGTCAGATGCGCCCCCAGCTTGAGACGACAAGACGCCACCTCGAGCGCTGAGAGACCTCCTGCATCTGTTGGGCCGCGCCATCCTGTCCCTGAGCACAAGGTGCACCTTGTGCTGGCCATCGAATACCCGCTTTCCTTGTCATCAATCCCCGTGTGAGTCAGTTTTTGTCCTGTTTCTCTGTGGTCTGTCGGGAATAATATAAGGTTGTGTCTAAGTGCCTGTCTTCCTATGATGTACCTCTCGTCCCTGTAATCTGACCTTCCGCACGAATATAACCTCCTCCGGAGGTCTTGAGAACTGAACCCCTGGTGTCGTATTGTGTCATTATAACCCAGCCGGGTGTCTTCTCTTTCCTATTGAGCCAGCGTAGCGCGGCTTCGTCGACGTTCGAGTACAATCGGGTAATTTGTGCGGACACGACGGCCATTCCGCTCGGCCCACCTTAACATCAAAGTCGTGTCTGTAACAATTGGTGTCGGGAGTGAGATTCGAGGCCCGACCAAATTTTGAAAAAAAAAAAAAAACGAATAGAGGAAAAAAAAAATTTGGTCAAAATTTGGAGCGGCCGAAATTTGTTTTGTTTTACGAAACTCGAATTTTGCAAGTCGCGCTATGGCGGATCAAGACGGCTGGGGTCCGGTAGGGGAGAGTGAGGTAGGGTCGATCCAGGACCAAAATGAGGGACAGGAGGAGAGCGAAGCAGTGAGGGCGGCAGGTTCGCAAAATAGCGCCGTCACGCACGAAGAAGCGGGCGCGCAAAATGGCGCCTCGCTGATCACCGCGCCAGCGACCGTGGCAGCGCCCCCGATGGATTGGGGCCTTTTTTTCATACAAATGAAGGCCCTTATGGCCCAGAATAGCGAGAAAATGAGGGAGGAAACGAGGGCTAATAATGAGCGATTGGGTGAGCGGTTGGGAAACCGGATGGATGCTCAGGGTGAGCGATTGGAGGGCCAAATGAGGGGTACCGGTGAGAAGTTAGACAATAATTTTGAGGAGTTAGACAAGAAAATTGGGAAGTTAGACAATAATTTTGAGGAGTTAGACAAGAAAATTGGGAAGTTAGACAATAATTTTGAGGGGTTAGACAACGGGATAAAAGAAGTGAAAAATGGGTTAACGGGGGTAGAAAACAGAATGGCCGCTCAAGAGAATCAAATAGAGGGAGTGAAAAATGGGTTAGAGGGGTTAGAAAACAGTATGGAAGGCAAATTGAGGGACATGAGGGACCAAGCGGAAAGGGAAGTTAAACAAATGGAGCAGCAGATAGAGGGGGTCAGAATGGGGGTAGAAACCAAACTGGATGCTCACAGGGAGGAAATGGAGCAGATGAGGGTGGCATCTGGGCAGGAGATGCAAGTGATGGGAGAGGAGATCAGAAGAGGAGTGAGTGAGGAGGTCGGAGGAGTGCGCGAGGAGGTGAGGCACTGTAAGGAGCACATGGAAAAGGAGGTGAGAAAGGGGACTGTAAAGTTACAAGGGGGCATAGAGGACCTGACGCAGGAGGTGGAGCAGCTGACGGTGGGACAGACGGAGTTAGTGGAGCAGGTTCAAAGGAACACTGCGGTATTAGGAGGTTTAAAGGCGACACAGAAAGAACTAAAAGATGACTTGGTAGCGACGAAGAGGGAATGTCAGATGGTACGTGAGGGACTGACAACGAGGCTGGACGAGGTGATAGAGGTTATGGAGACGAAGGACCGGCAGGTGAGGACGCACATGGAAACGGTCAAGGTAGCCTTGGAGGACGAGCTTGAGGAGACGTACCGGGGAATAAAAGAAGTGAAGCACAAATTAGAAGAAGTGGAAGAAGGGATGAGCGAAATTAAGAAGCGACGGAGAGGGGATAAGAAAGAAATAAAAGAGGAGATAAAAGAATTGGTCCAAAGTCTGTGTTTGGATCGTGAGGATGTGCTCATTAACCGGATGAGGGATTCGCAGGTGATGGAGGAGAAGCGAAGAGGAAGAGGACCCGGTGTAAGTGGTGACCAATATGGTCGTGCGTATGATGCGCCAGGGGATTTAAGAAGCTTGGGGGTCGAGATAGACCCGGGTGTTCGTGAGAGGCCGTTGGTGAAGTGTGCGACAGGTCTGGTGTGCGAAAAAGGAGGTGTGCGAGGAAGTCCGACTCTGGGGTGTGTGAGGAAAAAGTGCGTGCCAAGGAGTGAGTGTGCTGGCGAGAGTGAGTCGGTCGTAGCGCGTGTGCGAGGGAGCACATGGAAGCGTGGTGTGGTGAGTGTTACAGAGGGTGTAACGGGAGAGTGTGCGCGAGAAAGGTGTGTGACAGACAGGTGCATGAGGAAAGAGTGCGCTGTCAGAAGTAAGGAAGAGTGTCCACCTGTGGTGAGTGTTACAGAGGGTGTAACGGGAGAGTGTGCGCGAGAAAGGTGTGTAACGGACAGGTGCCTGAGGAAAGAGTGCGCTGTCAAGAGTAAGGGTGAGTGCGCTGTCAAGAATGGTGGTGAGAGTAGTGAGAGTGACATGGAGCGTGAGTTAGTTGTGACAGGTGAGCGAGGATGTACACCTGGGATGGAAGGATGCACACCTGGAATGGTAGAGCGTGAGTGGGAATGCACGCTGGAGTTGGTGGTGAGGCACGTGGTTGGGTGTGCGAATGAGGGCACACCTGTGATTGTCACAGAGGAGGGGGCGCGAAGCGGTGTATTGGTGAGGTGTGCGAGCAACGAATGTGTGCCAAAGTGTTCGGTGGTCAGGTGTGTGACCAAGGCTGTGAGTGGAATGGGTGTACCTGGGTGTGTAAGGAAGGGTACGAGGAGCATGGGCACAGCTGGATGTGTGAGCAAGGAACGGGCTGCGGGGTGTAAGCGTCCAGGTGAAGCATCGACGTTAGACGGGATAGAGTTTAGAACGACTTATAGCCGAATCGGGCCCTCGGTGCGTGCTGGGCCTCGCTTTGAACGGCCGCGTCCGTGCTCCACTAGGCGGAGCTGGCAGCCCGATAGAAAGGGTCGTCATGGCGACCACTTTTTGGTGAGACGTGCCGGCAGGTCGAGATCGGGACATTGGATGGCTCCACGCCGAGGTGATGCGTGGGATCTCGGCCCGGGTAAGCCCCCGTCCCTGCACCGAGTGCCGGACGCATCCAGCCGCTGGCACAAAACAACCCGCATCCATTGCTTGGCTTTACGAAGCCGGGCTTTGGACAGGGATTGGCGCACCGAGAGGTATTAGTGAGTAGACTGGGTGATGAGGTTAGTGTTTTGGACCCAAAAATTAGAGAAAAACAAAATTTGATGATTGGCAAGGGATTGGCAGTAGTGATTGGCAGATGATGGGCAGTGATTGGCAAATTTTTAATTTGTTGAAATTTGATGTGCAAAATTGGTAGTGAGAGACCCCCGATGTGGTGGGATGGCATCCCTGCCATCCTTCCCATGTGTGGGGGGGGCAGAGGAGCAATAGCTTATGGGGTGTATGGCAGTGAAAACTAGCCCGGGTGGGTTAGGATATTGTGTGTAGGGATCTAGAGAAGATGACCTTAGGTAACGTTAAGGTTAGTTAGTGACTGATACCTGTAGTGGGGACGCAGGTAGATTAGTGTGGATTATAATGACGAGGGAGCGCAATAGTTTAAAGGGACGACTGGGAAGCGCAAGTTTCAGAAGGGAGTAGTTAGCTGAGATGATGCCGTGTTTGTGAGAATTGAACAGGTGTGATTGCACAGGTGTGCAACTGGACAGGTGTGTGGAGCAGTGTATGAGTAGTGAGTGTGTGGATCAGCGCGAATGCGCTTGGGGAGAGAAGGGTGCAGGTGGCACCAGGTGTGAGAGCACAGGTGTGCAGGTACAGGTGTGTGGAGAGAGTTGGAGTGAGTGGTACGGAGTGGTGTGCATGGTGCGAAGGTGTGGATGGGGGAAGAGTGGACCCCTTTCACGAGCACCCGGGGCGGGTAGTGTAAGTGTTAGGTAGAGGGTGCAGGTAAATTGTGGTTGGATATTGGCATTTGTGGTGCGGTTGCAGAATGGTGTTGTGAATGGGTGCATTAGTGTTGTGGAAATGGCTGGGCGTGTAGCCTGTTAGTGTGTGTAGTTGGTTGGGCACTCCACCACTGTGAGGATGTCGGCCAGGTGAGGCCGCAGGTGGGCTCTGGGAGCCGGTAGTTGTGAGTGGGTGCCTGAGGATCCCGGGTGTGGATCGGGCAGCCCAGTGCCAGAGAGGGCACGGAGTGGGGAGAGAGCCAGAGGGCCTTCCCCAGGTAGTTAGGTTAGGGTGAGGAGCAGGTAAGCTCGGAGGCAACTGCAGTGGTGGAGGTGTGCAGGTGGGTAGACCCACTGGGAGAGGTACACGCCGCAGCCCAGAAATTGTGCGAGGGCACCGGGAGATGAATCGGGGGAGTGAGACCCCAAATTGAAGAGCACCACAGTTTGGCCAATGGGAATTGGTTTTTAGAACCCATAGTGTAAGAGGGCCAATGGTTTGGCCGGAGAAAGCCCCCGGGTAGTGTAAAGTTGTTAAAGTCATTTAGGAGATAGTTAGGATTGATGAACCTGTCGCACCATACGCAGCCACTTACCTGTGGTGATGATGATGACTCCACACCTGTGTTTTCTTTGTTTTGTGCAGGAAATGAGATTGCTGTGAGGATTTGTGAGACGCATCACGACGTGGATGAGACATTGGGGTGATTCCATCTCTCCCTCCCTAGGAGGGACTGATGATGAATTGGTAATGGCAAATTATGATGTTGAGTTGGAGATGGCAAATTTTGATGAGAGTTGAAAATGGCAAATTTGATTGGTTAGGAGGGAGAGAAGACGAATTTGGTTTATGGGAGGAACGGGGAAGACAGTAGGGATGTTTGTTGATTTGTAAAGTAGATGTTTATGGGTAGTGTTGTGTTTTGTGGATACAGTAAGGGGTAAGGGAGGGGCCATGTAGGTTACCTGGTGGGGGGGGGGGGCGTACGATAGGAACGTACCTGTCTCACCTGGTTCCCATGTGCCCCCAGTGTGCATTACCTTATATTGCGTGCACTTTTGCGCCCTTACCACCTTACTCACTTGTTTCTTCTTTTGTCTCCCACCTCCGAGGATCTGGCTTTGGGGTAGAGAGAGAGGAGAGAGAGGTGCTGGCTACGCAGTTGTGGGCCTGCACTTTCGCTGTTGGCTGCCTGGATCGATACACCATATGGACCGCAATGTTTGTGGCCACCCACAATGGACCGCAGCTCTTTTGCGGCCAAGCACCACCCGTGGAAGGACCTATGGGTCAACGTGGCACCTATGCCATAAAGGTGAACCACTGTTAATTAACACCAAGTGCACCACAAGAAGAGCAAGAGACACCTGCAGGGTTAGGGGTTGTCGAATTTATTTTTATTCCAATGAACAATGGTGACTGCACCGATTGGTGGTGGGGTGGTGCTTTTGATGCTCGGGAAGGGTGCTCTGCACGTTATTAAAGGCCGTCGGCCACAGAGCACTCGTGGGTTGGTGTATCGATGCTGGCAAGCGCGCTCTCTCTATGCATAACATCTGCATGTGTTCCTCCAAAAACAGGTCCTGGATCGTAGTGTAAATAGCAGCATAGTCTTGTAAATAATGCTCCCTACCGGCTGTATGTTTAGTTTGAGAATTCTTTCCGGATTCGGTTATCCTGTGGGTGTGTTTCTGTGAGGGGAAGGGTGCAACGTCGCAGGGGTACATATTTACTCATTTGTGAATATCTGTAAAACTGTCGCACTCAGGGTAGAGTTAATAGTAGAGGGAACTACATTGCGTGCCACACTAAAGTAGGTAAAAATTTATCGGGTCGGGACGCCCCGAGGGTAGAGAAGGGTGCAATGTTGCGAATATGGAATTTGGCCTCCATATCCGCTTGTAAATATTCCCCTATTTTTTCCAATACTCCCCAACTTTCCCCAGTCCCCCATTCCCTAGTCCCATTGCATGTAAATAACAATCAGTAGAGCCGACCTTCCCCTTATTCCCCCATTAAATGTCGTGCCCAGGTCCACCGCACCACACGTAGACAACTTTCGGACATCTTCCTAGTTATTCTTAATCTATGTCAGTTAAGGCCTCGTTTCCATTAATTATGACTCTTCGTTGCACCAGAATGTGATTATATGGCACCAGTAGTGAGTTTAGGACCTTCCCATACCTCCTCCCATCTTCTTCCCCAAACAACAACAACAACAACAACTACAGCTACAACAACAACAACAACAACTACAACAACGGCGCGCGCGGGGAGTGTGCGTCCTCCCTCCGGCTCGGTTAGCCGCCATTATCCATGCGCCCCACGGGGTTACCACGAAGGGGCTGGCTGTCAGCTCCTCGTCAAGGGCGGAGCCTGGTAAACCCCCCCCCGCACCCAATAAGAAGGGCGGACCGATTCCATCTGGGCGGAGCTAACGAGCCGAGGGCGTGTCACTCCCCGCCGGATATACGCAGCCGCTTGCCGGACGTGACGTCAGATGCGCCCCCAGCTTGAGACGACAAGACGCCACCTCGAGCGCTGAGAGACCTCCTGCATCTGTTGGGCCGCGCCATCCTGTCCCTGAGCACAAGGTGCACCTTGTGCTGGCCATCGAATACCCGCTTTCCTTGTCATCAATCCCCGTGTGAGTCAGTTTTTGTCCTGTTTCTCTGTGGTCTGTCGGGAATAATATAAGGTTGTGTCTAAGTGCCTGTCTTCCTATGATGTACCTCTCGTCCCTGTAATCTGACCTTCCGCACGAATATAACCTCCTCCGGAGGTCTTGAGAACTGAACCCCTGGTGTCGTATTGTGTCATTATAACCCAGCCGGGTGTCTTCTCTTTCCTATTGAGCCAGCGTAGCGCGGCTTCGTCGACGTTCGAGTACAATCGGGTAATTTGTGCGGACACGACGGCCATTCCGCTCGGCCCACCTTAACATCAAAGTCGTGTCTGTAACAATATATATATATATATATATATATATATATATATATATATATATATATTGTTATGAATTTGGGGTAGAGGGGAATATCTAGATCCAGGTAGATCTGCATAGGTAGGTGTCCGGCTGTCATGATCGGGAACCTCACCTGTAATAAGTTCTGTGTTTAGGCGGTTTGTCAGAATAAGTATGTATCTTTGTCCTCGCCAAAAAGGGGTGGGACATGTTAAATAGTGTCGGGACTAAGGTAAGACCCCTGTGTGTCAGACCTGGTGATTATACCTGTTTCCCTTATGGCAACGCACTCTTATAGACATTTAGATGGGCCCTTAGTGCACACATTAATTAAATTCCCCCCTTACAATGACTGATGATAAAACAAACCGGAAAGACAAGCAGGAAAGACAAGCAGGACGCACACTCCCCGCGCAGGCAGCGGCCGCGCAGTATGCCACCATGAAGACGAACATTGAACAAGCAGGCAATAGCCATGCCCAGGAGGACTCTTTATTGGCCAGAGGGAGGGGCGAGCAGCAAACACCACACCGATTGGCAGAGTAAGGGAGGACATGCGATTGGTCAGAGTAAGGGCAGAGAGCTTCCCCGTGATTGGAGAGAAAAAGAAGGACTTGTCGTTGGCCACCGACCAATGGCATGGGAGGAGGGCGCAAAGCGCTCAACCAATTAGAAAACACCATTGCGGTGAGAAGATACGGGAAGGTGAAAAGCGAGGCACTGGTTGGAGAAAAAAGCACCAATGACGTGAGAAGACAGCGAGTAAAACTCTCGCTCGCCGGCATTTCCCTTCTCTTTTCTTCTTCCCTTGGCCTTCTCGTTCCTGGGTGCTTCCTGCCCAAGCTCTTCCCTTTGTCTCTTGCCTTCCCTTGCCTGTCCTTTTGCGCTGGACCCTCTCTTGTGTTGGATCTCATCCCGTTTGGACTCTTGCTTGTTGGAATTGGAAGGACGTAGGTGCCCCGACGATTCTCTTACCCAGATTCATGCACGAACCTCGCAAACGATCGCGCGGGGACACGAGGCTTGGCGTGCAGCGGCATCCGTGGGCCTGGTGGAGCATGAGCAGGGGCGGAATGAGGCCTACTTCCCGCTGACCGGAGCCACGGTCGGACGACTGCTCTCGGAGCCAGATCATCCTCGACGACTGCAGACTACTGATTGAGATAAGACGCACCACATTCCACAACATGACGAGACATTTATTTTATTATCCTTCCCATCGTGTATTCGAAGTGTGTGTGTAAGAGCGCTCAATAGGGGGTTTAGTTATTACCGGCACGTTCTTTTCCTTTCCCGATATTTATTTAATAAACCCTTGTATTATTTTCCCAACCAACTTTAATCCCGTTTTCGTTTGTGAGTTATTTTCCAAGGGTGAAGACATCGTCGGACCGTCAGGTAAGCCGGCATTCTCCCCCAACCCACCCCTTCTCGTATATAGAACCGCCATCAATTGGATTGCATAAACGCCTTATTAAGCTCGGTATTCCATCCACGATCCCCTGGTCTTAACCCAGAGGGGAATCGCACGACAATATATATATATATATATATATATATATATATATATATATATATATATATATATAGATATTGTTACAGACGCGGTTTTGGATGTTAGTTTACCGAGCGGTTTGGTATGACCGCGTCTGCACAGTTTACCCGATTCCACTCGAACGTTGGCCAAATCGCGCTATGCTAAATCAATTAAGGAAAGGACACAACGGCTGGGTTAGATGACACGACACCAGGGGTACAGTTCTCAAGACCTCCGGAGGAGGTTATAATATTTGTATGCAGAGCGTTGAGATTACAAGGACAAGAGGTACAGCATAGGAAGGTAGGCACTTAGACACACTTATCTTATTCCCGACAGACCACAGATAAACGGGACAAGACTGACTCACACAGTGATTGATGGCAAGGAAGGGCAGGTAGTCGCTGGACAGCACAAGGTGCACCTTGGCTCAGGGACAGGATAGCGCGGTCCAAAAGATGCAGGGAGGTATCGTCGCGCTGGAGGTGGCGTCTGGTTCTCTTCAAGCTGGGGGCGCATCTCTCGTCACGTCCGGTAAGTGGCTGCGTATATCCAGCGGGGAGTGACACGCCCTCGGCCCGTTAGCTCCGCCCCAGATGGAATCGGCCCGCCGCTTCTTATTGGGTGCGGGGGGTTACCGAGCTCCGCCCTTGACGAGGAGCTGACAGGGAGCCCCTATTTGGTAACCCCGTCGAGCACATGGGCAATGGCGGCTAACCAAGCCGGAGTGAGGACGCACACTCCCCGCGCGCTGTTGTTGTAGTTGTTGTTGTTGTTGTAGTTTCATGAGGAAGATGGGAGGAGGTATGGGGAGGTCCTAAACTCACTACTGGTGCCATACAATCACATTCTGGTGCAACGAAGAGTCAGAATTAATGGAAACGAGTCCTTAACTGACATAGACTAAGAATAACTAGCAAGATGTCCTATAGTTGTCTACGTGAGATGTGGTGAACCTGGGCACGACATTTAATGGGGGAAAAAGGGGAAGGTCGGTTCTACAGAGTGTTGTTTACAGACAATAGGACTAGGGAATGGGGGATTGGGGATAGTTGGGGAGTATTGGGGAAATAGGGGAATATTTACAAGCGGATATGGATGGAGGCCAAATCCCATATCCGCAACATTGCACCCTTCTCTACCCTCGGGGCGTCCCGACCCGATAAATTTTTACCTACTTTAGTGTGGCACTCAGATGTAGTTCCCTCTACAATAACTCTACCCTGAGTGCGACAGTTTTACAGATGTTCACAAATGAGTAAATATGTCCCCCTGCGACGTTGCACCCTTCTCCTCACAGAAACACACCCACAGGATAACCGAATCGCGGAAAGAATTCTCAAACTAAACATACAGCCGGTAGGGAGGATTATTTACATAAGACTACACTGATATTTACACTACGATCCAGGACCTGTTTTTGGAGGAACACATGCAGATGTTATGCATAGAGAGAGCACGCATGCCAGCATCGATACACCAACCCACGAGTGCTCTGTGGCCTTACGGCCTTTAATAATGTGCAGAGCACCCCGTTCAAGCACCAAAAGCACCACCCCATAACACAGTCAGCACCATCTGGTGCACCAATAAAGTGTTCAACAATCACCGGTGGTGTCGCAGCCGGCCGATGTTCTGCCGCTGGTCTTGCCTTCGTGTGGTGCACTTGGCCTTCTGGCTTCTTTCAAAAATAAAGAAAGGCGCCAACCGCGTCCATTTCTGTATTGTGGCCGTCAGGGGGCCAACTAAAAGTGGTTCACCTGGATGGCATAGGTGCCACGTTGACCCAGAGGTCTATCAACGGGTGGTGCTTGCCCGCAAAAGAACTGCGGTCCATTGTGGGTGGCCACCAAAATTGCGGTCCATATGGTGTATCGATCCCGGCAGCAAGCAGCGAAAGTGCAGGCCCACAACTGCGGAGCCAGCACCTCTCTTTCCTCTCTCTCTGCCCCAAAGCCAGATCCTCGGAGGTGGGAGACAAAAGAAGAGACAAGTGAGTAAGGTGGTAAGGGCGCAAAAGTGCACGCAACATAAGGTAATGCACACTGGGGGCACATGGGAACCAGGTGAGACAGGTACGTTCCTACCGTACGCCCCCCCCCCCACCAGGTAACCTACATTGCCCCTCCCTTACCCCTTACTGTATCCACAAAACACAACACTACCCATAAACATCTACTTTACAAATCAACAACGTCCCTACTGTCTTCCCCGTTCCTCCCATAAACCAAATTCGTCTTCTCTCCCTCCTAACCAATCAAATTTGCCATTTTCAACTCTCATCAAAATTTGCCATCTCCAACTCAACATCAAAATTTGCCATCACCAATTCATCATCAGTCCCTCCTAAGGAGGGAGAGATGGAATCACCCCAACGTCTCATCCACGTCGTGATGCGCCTCACCAATCCAACAGCAATTCTTACTTCCTGCAACACAAAACAAAGAAAACACAGGTGTGGAGTCATCATCATCACAGGTAAGTGGCTGCGTATGGTGCGACAGGTTCATCAATCCTAACTATTTCCTAAATGACTTTAACAACTTTACATTACCCGGGGTCTTTCTCCTGCCAAACCACTGGCCCTCTTACACTATGGGTTCTAAAAACCAATTCCCATTGTCCAAACTGTGGTGCTTTTCAATTTGGGGTCTCACTCCCCCGATTCATCTCCCGGTGCCCTCGCACAATTTCTGGGCTGTGGCGTGTACCTCTCCCAGCGGGTCTACCCACCTGCACACCTCCACCACTGCAGTTGCCTCCGAGCTTACTTGCTCCTTACCCTAACCTAACTACCTGGGGAAGGCCCTCTGGCGCTCTCCCCACTCGGTGCCCTCTCTGGCACTGGGCTACCCGGGTCTGTCCTCCGGATCCTCGGGCCCCATCCACAACTACCGGCTCCCAGAGCCCACCTGCGGCCTCACCTGGCCGACATCCTCACAGTGGTGGAGTGCCCAACCAACTACACACACTAACAGGCTACACGCCCAGCCATTTCCACAACACTAATGCACCCATCCAAAGACCATTCTTTCACCCGCACCACAGATGCCAATATCCAACCACAATTTACCTATACCCTCTACCTAACACTTACACTACCCGCCCCGGGTACTCGTGAAAGGGGTCCACTCTTCCCCCATCCACACCTTCGCACCATGCACACCACTCCGTACCACTTACTCCAACTCTCTCCACACCACTCATTCTCTGCTCCATATATTCCACACACCTGCACTTCCACACCTGTGCTCTCACACCTGGTGCCACCTGCACCCTTCTCTCCCCAAGCGCATTCGCGCTGATCCACAACACTCACTACTCATACACTGCTCCACACACCTGTCCAGTTCTCACACAGCATCATCTCATCTAACTACTCCCCTCTGAAACTTGCGCTTCCCAGTCGTCCCTTACACTCAGCGCTCCCACGTCATTATCAACCATACTAATCTACCTGCGTCCCCACTACAGGTATCAGTCACTAACTAACCTTAACGTTACCTACTGTCATCTTCGCTAGATCTCTATCAATATCCTAACCCACCCGGGCTAGTTTTCACTGCCATACACCCCATAAGCTATTGCTCCTTTGCCCCCACCATGGGAAGGGTGGCAGGGATGCCACCCTTACCCACCGGGCCCATCGCTCACTACCAATTTTGCACATCGAATTTCAACAAATCAAAATTTTTTCAATCACTGCCCATCATCTGCCAATCATTACTGCCAATCCTTTGCCAATCATCAAATTTTGTTTTTCTCTAATTTTGGGTCCAAAACACTAACCTCATCACACCGTCTACTCACTAATGCCTCTCGGTGCGCCAATTCCTGTCCAAAGCCCGGCTTCGTAAAGCCAAGCCATGAATGCGGGTTGTTCTGTGCCAGCGGCTGGATGCGTCCGGCACTCGGTGCAGGGACGGGGGCTTACCCGGCCCGAGATCCCACGCACCACCTCGGCACGGAGCCATCCCATGGCCCGATCTCGACCTGCCGGAATGCCTCAACAAAAAGTGGTCGCCATGACGACCCTTCCTATCCAGCTGCCCGCTCCGCCTAGTGGAGCACGGACGCGGCCGTTCAAAGCGAGGCCCGGCACGCACCGAGGGCCCGATTCGGCTATAAGTCGTTCTAAACTCTACCCCGGTTACCTTCGATGCCTCACCTGCATGCTTACACCCCGCAGCCCATTCCTTGCTCACACATGCAGCCGTCTCCATGCTCCTCGTCGTACCTTCTCTTCCACACCCAGGTACACTCATTCCACTCACAGACTTGGTCACACACCTGACCACCGAACACCTTGGCACACATTCGTCGCTCGCACACCTCACCAACACACCTCTTCGCGCCCCTTCCTCGGTCACCTCCTCTGTGACAATCAAAGGTGTGCCCTCACTCACACACCCAACCACGTGCCTCACTACCAATTCCAGCGTGCATTCCCACTCACGCTCTACCATTCCAGGTGTGCATCCTTCCATTCCAGGTGTACATCCTCGCTCACCTGTCACAACCAACTCACGCTCCTTGTCACTCTCACTACTCTCACCTCCATTCGTGACAGCGCACTCACCCTTACTCCCGACAGCGTACTCTTTCCTCATGCACCTGTTCATTACACACCTTTCTCGCGCACACTCTCCCGTTACACCCTCTGTAACACTTACCACACCGCGCTTCCATGTGCTCCCTCGCACACGCGCTACGACCGACTCACTCTCGCCAGCACCCTCACTCCTTGGCACGCACTTTTTCCTCACACACCCCAGAGTCGGACTTTCTCGCACACCTCCTTTTTTGCACACCAGACCTGTCGCACACTTCACCAATGGCCTCTCACGAACACCCGGGTCCATCTCGACCCCCAAGCTCATTAAATCACCTGGCGCATCATACGCACGACCATATTGGTCACCACTTACACCGGGTCCTCTTCCTCTTCGCTTCTCCTCCATCACCTGCGAATCCCTCATCCGGTTAATGAGCACATCATCACGATCCGAACACAGACTTCGGACCAATTCTTTTATCTCCTCTTTTATCTCTTTCTTATCCCCTCTCCGTCGCTTCTTAATTTCGCTCACCCCTTCTTCCACTTCTTCGAATTTCTTTCACCTCTTTTATTCCCCGGTACGTCTCCTCAAGCTCGTCCTCCAAGGCTACCTTGACCGTTTCCATGTGCGTCCTCACCTGCCGGTCCTTCGTCTCCATTACCTCTGTCACCTCGTCCAACCTCGTTGTCAGTCCCTCACGTACCATCTGACATTCCCTCTTCGTCGCTACCAAGTCATTTTTTAGGTCATTTTGTGTCGCTTTTAACCCTCCTATTACCGCTGTGTTCTTCTTTACCTGGTCCGTTAGTTCTTTTTGTCCCTCTGTCAGTTGTTCTACTTCCTGCATCAGGTCCTCTATGCCCCCTTGCAATTTTACAGTCCCCTTTCTCACCTCCTTCTCCATGTGCTCCTTACAGTGCCTCACCTCCTCGCGCACTCCTCCGACCTCCTCACTCACCCCTCTTCTGATCTCCTCTCCCATCACTTGCATCTCCTGCCCAGATGCCACCCTCATCTGCTCCATTTCCTCCCTGTGAGCATCCAGTTTGGTTTCTACCCCCATTCTGACCCCCTCTATCTGCTGCCCCATTTGTTTAACTTCCCTTTCCGCTTGGTTCCTCATGTCCCTCAATTTGCCTTCCATCCTGTTTTCTAACCCCTCTAACCCCTTTTGCATCCCTTCCATTTGATTCTCTTGAGCGGCCATTCTGTTTTCTACCCCCATTAACCCATTTCTCACCTCTTTTATCCCGTTGTCTAACTCCTCACCGGTACCCCTCGCTTCGTCCCTCATTGCCCCCATTTGGCCCTCTAATCGTTCACCAATGGCCCTCAATCCCACAATTTGGTTTCCCAATTGCTGACTATTAGCCCTCATCTCGTCCTTCATTTCTTCACCCGACTTAACCATAAAGGCCTTTATTTGTTCCATAAATAGGCCCCAATCCATCGGCGGCGCTACCACGGTCGCGGGCGCGGTCGCCGTGGCCATGTGCGAGGCGCCATTTTGCGCGCCCGCAACCTCGTGCGCGACGACGCTATTTTGCGAATCTGCTACCCTCACTGCTTCGCTCTCCTCTTGTCCCTCATTTTGGTCCTGGATCGACCCTGCCTCCCTCTCCTCTACCGGAACCCAGCCGTCTTGGTCTGCCATAGCGCGACTTTCAAAATTCGCGTTTTTATTTTTTTTTGTAAAACACAATTAAATTTCGCTGTTATAATTTCGAGCGCGTGAAACGCGCTCCGGATCGAATCCCACTTCCCGACACCAAATGTTACAGACGCGGTTTTGGATGTTAGTTTACCGAGCGGTTTGGTATGACCGCGTCTGCACAGTTTACCCGATTCCACTCGAACGTTGGCCAAATCGCGCTATGCTAAATCAATTAAGGAAAGGACACAACGGCTGGGTTAGATGACACGACACCAGGGGTACAGTTCTCAAGACCTCCGGAGGAGGTTATAATATTTGTATGCAGAGCGTTGAGATTACAAGGACAAGAGGTACAGCATAGGAAGGTAGGCACTTAGACACACTTATCTTATTCCCGACAGACCACAGATAAACGGGACAAGACTGACTCACACAGGGATTGATGGCAAGGAAGGACAGGTAGTCGCTGGACAGCACAAGGTGCACCTTGGCTCAGGGACAGGATAGCATGGTCCAAAAGATGCAGGGAGGTATCGTCGCGCTGGAGGTGGCGTCTGGTTCTCTTCAAGCTGGGGGCGCATCTCTCGTCACGTCCGGTAAGTGGCTGCGTATATCCAGCGGGGAGTGACACGCCCTCGGCCCGTTAGCTCCGCCCCAGATGGAATCGGCCCGCCGCTTCTTATTGGGTGCGGGGGGTTACCGGGCTCCGCCCTTGACGAGGAACTGACAGGGAGCCCCTATTTGGTAACCCCGTCGAGCACATGGGCAATGGCGGCTAACCAAGCCGGAGTGAGGACGCACACTCCCCGCGCGCTGTTGTTGTAGTTGTTGTTGTTGTTGTAGTTTCATGAGGAAGATGGGAGGAGGTATGGGGAGGTCCTAAACTCACTACTGGTGCCATACAATCACATTCTGGTGCAACGAAGAGTCAGAATTAATGGAAACGAGTCCTTAACTGACATAGACTAAGAATAACTAGCAAGATGTCCTATAGTTGTCTACGTGAGATGCGGTGAACCTGGGCACGACATTTAATGGGGGAAAAAGGGGAAGGTCGGTTCTACAGAGTGTTGTTTACAGACAATGGGACTAGGGAATGGGGGATTGGGGATAGTTGGGGAGTATTGGGGAAATAGGGGAATATTTAGAAGCGGATATGGATGGAGGCCAAATCCCATATCCGCAACAATATATATATATATATCCATCCATCCATCGGCTGCCTGGGACCTCCGCTTCCGATCTTGCTGGCGAGGTTTCGTTTATTCGCAGCTTTCCACGCTCTCCATCGAAATCGAAGTTAAGTAATTGTTCCCATTTGTATTTTCGTTATAACTGTATTTATTTTATGGTGTTGTACGTATAGTGTGTCCCGAGGAAGATTTTCAGTGCAAATCTTTCATACCTGTATAGAAAATCGTGTTAATTTGTGTCGTGTCTTTTGAGGCCTTGAACAGTGTCCAACCTTGAGGCTTTGTTTTTCTCTCTGCGGTCCGTCGTTTGTGCTCCAATAACTTTCGTTCTCTGTTTTCCCAGTCTTTTCACCCCATAGCCTACTTCCTTGTTTAAAATTTCAACTAAAAAAAAAACAAAAAAACAAAAAAAACATTTCCTTCTCTGTTCTTATTTGTTGTTCTCATTCGTTTATTCGTTCTTATTCGTTCGTTCGTTCTTCGACCATGTGTTTCTCCCCCATTTCCCCAGATAGTTTTCACTGTTAAACTTTATAATGTTTACACTTTCCCCTCAAGTTCTGTATTCCGTCGTATATTACAACACCTTATCCTTCTTCTTCTTTAAAAGGCTGCTTTCGACATGCTCACCAAATCTATCCATCCCAAAAAAAATTTCCATCTCTTACAGTGCCTCTTTTCTACATTCCCTAAACTCTCCTGCACTCCATCCTCCCTCCAGCGTCCTTAAACGTATTTTTGACTCGAAGGTCACAAGAAACTCATTTTGCAATAAATGATCGTTTCCCATTAATCGTACACTTTCTAAAATCCAATCTCACCCCTCCCCTCCAAATCTTCACCATCACCCATCCCTTTCAAATCTCCCCCCTTGCCCCTTCCCTCCTAAACCCCCCCCACATCCCTCCCCACTAAGACTCCCCTCGCCCCTCCCCTCCTAGACCCCCCCTCACCCCTCCCCTCCAAATCTCCCCCATATCCCATCCCTTTCAAATCCCTCCCCTTGTCCCTTCCCTCCTAAACTCCCATCTCGCCCCTCCCCTTCAAATCTCCCCACCCTCATTTCTTCTCAATTTCCCCCCTCTCACTCCCCCTCCTCAAAGCGTCCTCCCCGCTTCTTCCCCCTTCCAACTCTCACCTCCATCTCCCCCAACCTTCTGCCTCGCTCTTCCCCCTCCTCAAATAACACCTCATTGTGCCTCACCCAATCACCATCAAACCTTTTGTCTGCCCCATCCTTCCCTTTCTCCGAGCTATTCTGAAATCTCTGACACACCTTCAACAGTTCTCCCTACCTCTTCCACCTCTTCCACATCTTACCCTACCACTCCTCCCCCCTGTTCTGTATCCGATGCTCCCCCTTCCTCTTCATTAACGGTATGGACCTCAAACATCCGGGGCTTCGTTCAAACTTAACTGATCTCTCCATACAGGTTGCTTCTGACAAACCAGACGTGATCTGCTCAACAGTAACTTTCCTCCTTCATGATGTCTCTGATTCCTTAGTATCTCTCCCGGGTTACTCCCTCCTCCGGTATGATAGACCTGAGCCTCGTCCTGCAGGTGGGGTTGCTATCTTTATCAAAAACTTTCTTACTCACTCACCCTGCACTGCACTCTCTCCACCTCACCCCCAGGAATACCTCTGGCTACGGCTTCCCCTCCGCTCCCACCTCTTGTTCATATGTGTGTTGTACCGTCCACCAAACAGTAATGACTCCATCTACATCTCACTGTCTGATAATATGGACCAACTTCTATTTACTCATCCCAACTCTCTCTTCCTCATATGTGGTGATTTCAATTGTCACCATGCCAGTTGGCTGGGTGTGGGTACCTCTCTCAACAGCCATGGCTCCTCAGCAAAGGACTTCTGCGACTCACTGGGACTGACACAATCTGTCAATTTCCTGACCCGGATCTCTGTCAACGGAGCATCTTCTCTTCTGGACTTGGTTATGACTAACTTCCCTGAAAATGTCTGCTGCTCTTCTTCTGCTCCAATCGGCTCATCTGATCATGTGCTTGTTAAAGTGGACATCTCTCTGACCATTCTCAGGGAGCCTGCTCAGCGTCGACGAGTCTGGCATTTCACTCAGGCCAACTGGCACGGTCTTCAAGCAGCCATCAATCATCTGGAATGCTCTACCATCTCTACCACCTCTGACATCAACTCATCCTGGGAATTCTTCCAAAGTAAATTGCTCTCTCTCATGCACAGATTTATCCCATCTCGTCTTCAGTTGTCATACCCTTCCTCCCATCCATGGAACACGGAATCTTGTGGTGAGGCTGTTGCCCAGAAACAATTTGCCTTCGTCTCCTGGAAAGCAAATCCAACGGAAGGCAATCTCATTTCCTTTCACAAAGCCCGAAACAAGTGTGTGTCCACCCTCAGGAGAGCCAGGAAACAATATCACTCCGTTCTCAAGAACGAACTCTCTTATCTGTCTCCCTCTTCCAAATCCTGGTGGCGTCTGGTCAAATCTGTTTCTGGTGTTTGTGCCCCCTCCATCCCCTCCCTTACCTCAAACGGCTACACAGCTGACTCCGCACGTGAAAAAGCTGAATGCCTCAACTCTGTGTTTGCCTCTAAATCTTGTGTCCCAAACCCATCCCTCTCTGTACCCACCGTACCCAGTCGTACCCAGGTGCTCCTGGACTCCGTGTCCTTTCCTCCTGACAAGGTGGAAAAGTTTCTGTCAACCCTCGACTCTGATTCTGCAACTGGACCTGACGGCATCAGCCCACGGGTCGAAAAATCCTGTTCTTCTGCTCTTTCACTCCCTCTCTCTGTTCTCTTCACCCTCTCTTTTGCTCAAGGTCAACTGCCATCTGCGTGGAAATCAGCCAACATCACCACTTTGCACAAAAAAGGTATAAAAAGAGATCCTAGCAACTACACACCAATCATCTTCTCCCAATTATCAGCAAAGTCATGGTGCATCATTGCTTCGGATATGAAATCTTTCCTCTTCTCCAATGGCTTTATCTCTGATCATCAATTTGGTTTCAGACCAGGTCACTCTACTCTGGACATGCTGCTTCTGCTGTCTCAACAATGGATGGAGGTTCTCAATGCCAAACAGGAAATTAGAGCTGTCTCCCTCGACATATCACGTGCCTTCGATACGGTCTGGCACCCCGCTCTGCTCACCAAACTCTCCTCCTTTGGTATCCATCGAAATCTCCACGCATGGCTGCCGGACTTCCTCTCTAGTTGTAGTCAACGTGTGGCCCTGAATGGGTTTCTCTCATCTCCTCTTCCTGTTCACGCTGGAGTTCCCCAAAGCAGTTTTCTGGGCCCTGTGCTTTTTCTGCTCTTCATCAATGATCTCTCTGACTCTCTTGAAAATCCTCTCGATCTCTTTGCTGATGACTCCACTCTCTGCCACTCCATTCCTCATCCCTCAGACCAGCAGTCTGCAGCCTCCTCACTCTCTGCAGACCTAGACAAAATCACAGACTGGGCAAACAAGTGGAACATGTCTTTCAATCCTGACAAATCTCACACTCTTACGATGTCTCTCCGAAAAGACCGACTGGACAACCCTCCCATCTACTTTCTGAATAATCCTCTCTAAGAAGTTCTGTCACTCAAGCTTTTGGGTCTCACTATCTGCCATGATCTTTCCTGGGAAAACCACATTTCCAAGCTGGCCTCCAAAGCCAGTCGCCGACTGGGCATCCTCCGTCGTGCGAAGTCCTTCCTTGGCACACCTGAGCTCCTCACCACATACAAGGCTTTCATCCGCAGCTCAATGGAGTACTGCTCTCCCCTCTGGGCTGGTGCTCCTGCCTCACACCTAGCTCGTCTTCACGCTGTTGAAACCAAAGCATTCAGAATTATTGGAATCTCCCGCGATGACGCTATCTCCGAGGGCCTTTCACTTACTCACCGCAGGCAGGTTGGTGGTCTTTCCGTCCTCTACCGACTCCTCTCCGGCCTTGCTCCCCCAGCTCTCTCTGGGCTCTGTCCCCCAAATATTCCTACAGGTCGCACAAGATCTGCCTGCAACCCTCTTATGGTTAAACTGCCAAAATCAAGACTCTCTGCTCACCTTCACTCCTTCATTCCTCTTTTCTCCCGCCTCTGGAACAAACTCCCTCACTCTCTTCAATCCCACTCCTCCCTCCAGGTCTTTAAAACGGCTGTTCATCACCATCTCTTATCTTACCCAATCCAAAACCTTGATCTTTTCTACCCCCGCTAATTTCACCCCAAAGCCACTTTTTTGAGGTGCCGACTTCTTTCCTGGAAGTCCTTGCGTTTTATACCTATCCTGCCCCCCCCCCCCCAGGCCCTCTCCCTCCCATACATCTCCCGATGTCCCTGCTCTCAAATGTTGTGTTTGTGTGCTTCCTCCCCTTCTCTCCCCATCTTGTCGACCGCTCCCCTTTTTATATACTTTGTTTGCTTATTTGTTTGATTTGTTTGTTTGATAAATGTTAGCTCTTTCACAAGCCTCGAATCTGTATACAAAAAAAAAAAATCAAAAAAAAATCCATATATATTGTTACAGACACGACTTTGATGTTAAGGTGGGCCGAGCGGAATGGCCGTCGTGTCCGCACAAATTACCCGATTGTACTCGACGTTGACGGAGCCGCGCTACGCTGGATCAATAAAGGAAAAGAAGACACACGGCTGAATTATAATGACAGACACCAATGTTTCGATTCTCAATTATATTCGTACGGAAAGGTTAGATTACAGGGGCTAGAGGTATATCACAGAAAGACAGGCACTTAGACACACTCTTATATTAACCCCGGACAGACGACAGACAAACGGGACAACGGCTGACTCACACGGGGGTTGATGGCAGGAAAGCGGGTATCGATGGCTCAAGGTGCACTCTTGGCTCAAAGCAGGGTACAGTCCGGTCCAAAGATGCGGGGAGGTCACAGCGCTCGGAGGGGACGTTCTTTCTCAGGCGGGTTCTCTTCCTCTCAGCGATCGCAGGCAACGTTCTTTCTCCAGCTGGGGGCGCATCTGACGTCACATCCGGCGCGGGGCCGCGTATATCCGGCGGGGAGTGACACGCCCTCGGCTCGTTAGCGCCGCCCCAGATGGAATCGGTCCGCCCTTCTGATTGGGTGCGGGGGGTTACCAGGCTCCGCCCTTGAGGAGGAGCTGACAGCCAGCCCCTCCGTGGTAACCCCGTGGAGCGCGTGGTCAATGGCGCTAATCGAGCCGGTGTGAGGACGCATCCTCCCCCGCGCCGCCGCCATCTCCTCTGTTGTTGTTGTAATTGTTGGGGAAGAAGATGGAAGGAGGTATGGGAAAGGTCCTAAACTCACTACTGGTGCCATATAATCACATTCTGGTGCAACGAAGAGTCATAATTAATGGAAACGAGGCCTTAACTGACATAGATTAAGAATAACTAGCAAGATGTCCGAAAGTTGTCTACGTGTGGTGCGGTGGACCTGGGCACGACATTTAATGGGGGAATAAGGGGAAGGTCGGCTCTACTGAGTGTTATTTACATGCAATGGGACTAGGGAATGGGGGATTGGGGAAAGTTGGGGAGTATTGGAGAAATAGGGGAATATTTACAAGCGGATATGGAGGCCAAATTCCATATTCGCAACAATATATACTGAAACGCAAAAGAAACTTACCACCTTTGAAACCTTTAAATATCAACAATAACACTGCGTGTAGTAAATGTGTGAACTTATTTGTGGACAATAGTGTCCTCACTGTCAGACAAAACGGTCACGGATGGTCACTTGAACCTTCAATGGTCACTTCATAGCACAGCTGTTGAACAGCCGTTTTGACTGTCAGTGATTAGCCAAGGGGTACGGGATAATTTTAATGAGCTGCACGTGATGTCTTGATATTGGCTTTAAAAAGGCCAGTGCAAAATGGGCATTTCAATCAACATGCCACGATTGTCAAGGGATCAACGGCAGCGTGCCCTGGGCATGCTGCAAGGCCGACTGAGCTACCGTGAGGTGGCACGTCGCCTTGGCTGTTCACACCAGACGATATCGGCCCTGTTGGACAGAGACACCCTCCACAACTCTGCAGATGACAGACCTCGATCAGGGAGGCCAAGAGTCACCACTGCAAGGCAGGACAGGCAGATGGTCCGAAGTCACCTGCAGGATCGATTCCGTCCAGCATCCCGCACTGCGGCAGAAACTCCGGGGCGTGCAAACCCACGGATCTCCAATGATACTGCACGAAGACGACTGCATGACTATGGCCTGACTGCCAGAAGACCATACAGAGGCCCCGTGATGACGGCTGCCCATCGCCGCAACCGACAGAGATGAGGCCAACAGCATCAGCGGTGGACCTTGGCTCAGTGGAACGAGGTCGCTTTCAGCGATGAGTCAAGGTTCTGTGTGGACAGTCCTGATGGGCGTGAGCGTGTCTGGAGAAGAACTGGCGAGCGATATGCCGATTGTTGCGTGCGTCAAGCCAACAGGTGGGGTGGCCCAAGTGTGATGGTGTGGGCCGCCATATCAGGCCGGTACAGGATGCCACTGGTGGTTGTGGATGGGAATCTTAACGCCCAGCGGTATGTGGATAACACCCTGCGACCTCATCTGCTGCCATTCCTGCTAGACCACCCAGAACTGAGAACCTTTCAGCATGACAATGCTCGTCCCCATGTTGCTCGCTTTACCACTGCATTTCTCCAAGGCGAGAACATCAACACCATGCAGTGGCCTGCGCTCTCCCCTGACCTGAATCCCATAGAGCACCTGTGGGATGAGCTTGGGAGACGCGTAGTTGGCAGGGCCAGGACACGGGCAGAGCTGCTTCAGACATTGAGGACTGAGTGGGACAGAATCCAGCAGCAATCCATCCAAAGACTGGTAGGCAGTATATGCTGACGATGCACTGCCTGTATCCAAAACAATGGTGGCCACACACGCTATTGAAAGGGGACTGACATTGCACCCTGTGCTGTTCTGTACTGTAGAACAAACTGATGAGATGGTGTATCTTGGTCAAAAACTTGACATGTCATCAATAAAATGCCAATGTTTCAATTAGCAATTGTTGGTTTGTTTTATTTTGAACTGTTACGATTTTATTACATTTCAAACAAGTGGTAAGTTTCTTTTGCGTTTTCCGTCTTTTTGAAGTTGGTCAAAATGGTCAAATCTTTCGGTCAAAATGCCCATTTTGCACTGGCCTTTTTAAAGCCAATATCAAGACATCACGTGCAGCTCATTAAAATCATCCCGTACCCCTTGGCTAATCACTGACAGTCAAAACGGCTGTTCAACAGCTGTGCTATGAAGTGACCATTGAAGGTTCAAGTGACCATCCGTGACCGTTTTGTCTGACAGTGAGGACACTATTGTCCGCAAATAAGTTCACACATTTACTACACGCAGTGTTATTGTTGATATTTAAAGGTTTCAAAGGTGGTAAGTTTCTTTTGCGTTTCAGTATATATCCATATATATGTCACTGATCACTGTGAATCACTCTTTGATTGAAACATTGCACCATAAGTCTAGGTATTATTTTGCATTCATTCCCAAATTGCTTGCCTTGCCCTTTTTTGGTGAAGACTATAGTCGAACAATAAGTTTTGCTCTCTATAAAATGTAACATCTACTGTACAACAAGGTACTGGCAGGACAGCCAACTTCACCTTCTCACCTATGGACAGCTAACTATACCTGTACACCACCAGGACTGTTACCACCATGTAGATATTGTGCTGTTCACAGCTGTGTCTTGTCATGCAGCTTGCTTTGTACGGAATTCAGGTGTACCATAATTGCAGGCTAGAGGTGGGAAACTCAATCTGTGACCTCCCTTACCGTCACGCACCACTTGGTGAGCCGCCGGCACCTCCAACAGGCTCTCCCCACGTACACTGCAGGAACTGGCTCAGCATGTGTTCAAATATCGACACAATCTTAATATACCTTCACAAATGGTTCATTTCCTCCTGGTATTGTGATAAACACATTTGACTTAATTTTAACGTCCACCAACTCGTTCCGACACAGGACGTCCGTTTAACGTCTATCCGAGGGACGGTAGACACGCTGATTAATCGTCCTGCTCGTGAAACACCAGGATGGCAGTTTATAGCTGGGTCGGGATTCGGAGGTTCGACAGCTTAGAGGACAGGATGCGTACCTGGAGGCCATAGTGTCAGCCTTGCTGCTCGCTAATACGTGTGGCTAATTGCAATTAGCAGTATTGGTTTTCCAAAACATCCACATCCAATTCGCTTATTTCATAACTTAAGGAAAAGGTTTAAATTGTAAAAAATTGTGAAAAAGTTTTAAATTGAGTTAATCCCATAACGACTATTTGTTTAAATAGCATAACAAGAGCATATCACGAAAAATATTCGCCAAGGCATTGTTAAGATAAAGATGTTCAAATGCTTTTGATGAAACATACAATTTATTCAAACAATTACAATTATAATTGACATGCAGTTTCATTTCTGGCTGTGCACTTCAATGAAGATGTGTTTGCATTTGAACTATTGTCTGGACTACTCCATTCTTCTTATGATGGTGTCCATTCACATTTCTAATTGTTACTACTACTACTACCACTACAACTACTACGACTACCCTTACTAACAATACTACTATCACTACTAACACCACTACCACTACTATCCCTACTACTAACAGTACTACTACCCCTGCTACCACTACTACTACCCCTACTACCACTACTACCGCTACCACCATTACTACTACTACTACTACTACCACTACTAATACGACCCCTACGACTACCACTACTAACCACTACCACTACTATCCCTACTACTAACAGTACTACTACCACTACTACTACCCCTACTACCACTACTACCGCTACCACCATTACTACTACTACTACTACTACCACTACTACTACGACCCCTACGACTACCACTACCACTACTATCCCTACTACTACCCCTACTACCGCTACCACCACTACTACTACTATGACCACCACAGCTATAACTGCTACCACCACTTCCCCTACTACCACTACTACTATTACTACTACCAATACTAACACTACTACTACTACTACCACTATTAGCACTACTACTACCACTGTTACTACCACTATTACTACTACTACTACTACTACAACAACTACTACTATTACTACCACTACTACTACAACTACCCCCACTATCACTACTACTAGTACGACTGCTACCACCATTACTACTACCTCTACTACTACTACTACTAGTACAAGCATTACTACCACTACTATCCCCATTACCACTACTACCCCCACTACTACTACTATTACTACTACCCCCACTACCACTTTTACTACCCCCACTACTACCCCCTCTACTAGTATCACTGCTACTACTTCTACCACTACTACTACTACAACTACTACCACTGCTACTACCCCCATTACCACTACAACGAATAAGACTGCTACGACCACTACTATTACTACTACCCCCACTACCACTATTACTACCCCCACTACTACCCCCTCTACTAGTATCACTGCTACTACTTCTACCACTACTACTACTACAACTACTACCACTGCTACTACCCCCATTACCACTACAACGAATAAGACTGCTACGACCACTACTACTACTACTACTGTTCAAATTAATTCCACCTTCTTTTGGAGTCCACCAAGAAATGTATTTGCCCCATGATTTTCACGAACCGATTGGCTAGGAGTGACGTTCAACTGAAGGTGATTTTAGCTGGAATTCTGAATTTGTTCGGCGTGTCGGGGATGACTCGCCTACTCTTAATTAAATTATTCGTTAACGTCCACCAACTAATGTTAGCAGACAGGATACCAAGTTCAACGTCCACCCAAGGTACGGCGAACTTTGTGATGCAACACTCGGCCTGCGAAGCACCAATGCGGGAGTTTACAGTCTGGTCCGTCGGGAATTGTACCCAGACTAAAACATCTCGAAGTGCACTCACTACCATATCCCTCCACCCCGTCCTGTTGGATATTCCGCTTTGCCTTTGATCGAGTACTGCTCAGCCATGAGTCTCAGTAAAGTTCTCCTGAAAGGTATTGCAACAGCACCACCTTTGCAGCAAGCACAGAGAAATGTACCAAAGGCTGGAAATGATTCATTGTGAGTTTCCCTACATTGGAAAAACTTAGAGGGTACGTGGAAAGAGAAGGACGTAAGTTAACAATTGTTTGTAAAAACTTCGAAGGTACATGGAAAGAGAAGGATGCAAGTTAACAATTGTTTGGAAAAACTTCGAAGGTACATGGAAAGAGAAGGACGTAAGTTAACAATTGTTTGGAAAAACTTCGAGGGTACATGGAAAGAGAAGGATGTAAGGTAACAATTCTTTTGGAAAAACTTAGAGGGTACATGGAAAGAGAAGGATGTAAGTTAACAATTGTTTGGAAAAACTTCGAAGGTACATTGAAAGAGAAGGATGTAAGTTAACAATTCTTTGGAAAAACTTAGAGGGTACATGGAAAGAGAAGGATGTAAGTTAACAATAGTTTGGAAAAACTTCGAAGGTACATGTAAAGAGAAGGATGTAAATTATCAATTGTTTGGAAAAACTTCGAGGGTACATGGAAAGAGAAGGATGTAAGTTAACAATTGTTTGGAAAAACTTCGAAGGTACATGGAAAGAGAAGGATGTAAGTTTACAATTGTTTGGAAAAACTTCGAAGGTACATGGAAAGAGAAGGACGTAAGTTAACAATTGTTTGTAAAAACTTCGAAGGTACATGGAAAGAGAAGGATGCAAGTTAACAATTGTTTGGAAAAACTTCGAAGGTACATGGAAAGAGAAGGACGTAAGTTAACAATTGTTTGGAAAAACTTCGAGGGTACATGGAAAGAGAAGGATGTAAGGTAACAATTCTTTTGGAAAAACTTAGAGGGTACATGGAAAGAGAAGGATGTAAGTTAACAATTGTTTGGAAAATCTTCGAGGGTACATGGAAAGAGAAGGATGCAAGTTAACAATTCTTTTGGAAAAACTTAGAGGGTACATGGAAAGAGAAGGATGTAAGTTAACAATTGTTTGGAAAAACGTAGAGGGTACATGGAAAGAGAAGGATGTAAGTTAACAATTGTTTGGAAAAACTTCGAGGGTACATGGAAAGAGAAGGACGTAAGTTAACAATTGTTTGTAAAAACTTCGAAGGTACATGGAAAGAGAAGGACGTAAGTTAACAATTGTTTGGAAAAACTTCGAAGGTACATGGAAAGAGAAGGATGTAAGTTATCAATTGCTTGGAAAAACTTTGACGGTACATGGAAAGAGAAGGATGTAAGTTAACAATTCTTTGGAAAAACTTTGAGGGTACATGGAAAGAGAAGGATGTAAGTTAACAATTGTTAGGAAAAACTTAAAGTGTACATGGAAAGAGAAGGATGTAAGTTAACAATTCTTTGGAAAAACTTAGAGGGTACATGGAAAGAGAAGGATGTAAGTTAACAATTGTTTGGAAAAACTTCGAGGGTACATGGAAAGAGAAGGATGTAAGTTAACAATAGTTTGGAAAAACTTCGAAGGTACATGTAAAGAGAAGGATGTAAATTATCAATTGTTTGGAAAAACTTCGAGGGTACATGGAAAGAGAAGGATGTAAGTTAACAATTCTTTGGAAAAACTTCGAAGGTACCTGAAAAGAGAAGGATGTAAGTTAACAATTGTTTGGAAAAACTTCGAAGGTACATGGAAAGAGAAGGATGTAAGTTAACAATTGTTTGGAAAAACTTCGAAGGTACATGGAAAGAGAAGCACGTAAGTTAACAATTGTTTGTAAAAACTTCGAAGGTACATGGAAAGAGAAGGATGTAAGTTAACAATTATTTGGAAAAACTTCGAAGGTACATGGAAAGAGAAGGACGCAAGTTAACAACTGTTTGGAAAAACTTCGAAGGTCCATGAAAAGAGGAGGACGTAAGTTAACAATTCTTTGGAAAAACTTCGAAGGTACATGGAAAGGGAAGGACGTAAGTTAACAACTGTTTGGAAAAACTTCGAAGGTCCATGAAAAGAGAAGGACGTAAGTTAACAATTATTTGGAAAAACTTCGAAGGTACATGGAAAGAGAAGGATGTAAGTTAACAATTGTTTGGAAAAACTTCGAAGGTACATGGAAAGAGAAGGATGTAAGTTTACAATTGTTTGGAAAAACTTCGAAGGTACCTGAAAAGAGAAGGACGTAAGTTAACAATTATTTGGAAAAACTTCGAAGGTACATGGAAAGAGAAGGATGTAAGTTAACAATTGTTTGGAAAAACTTCGAAGGTACATGGAAAGAGAAGGATGTAAGTTTACAATTGTTTGGAAAAACTTCGAAGGTCCATGAAAAGAGAAGGACGTAAGTTAACAATTATTTGGAAAAACTTCGAAGGTACATGGAAAGAGAAGGATGTAAGTTAACAATTGTTTGGAAAAACTTCGAAGGTACATGGAAAGAGAAGGATGTAAGTTTACAATTGTTTGGAAAAACTTCGAAGGTCCATGAAAAGAGAAGGACGTAAGTTAACAATTATTTGGAAAAACTTCGAAGGTACATGGAAAGAGAAGGATGTAAGTTAACAATTGTTTGGAAAAACTTCGAAGGTACATGGAAAGAGAAGGATGTAAGTTTACAATTGTTTGGAAAAACTTCGAAGGTACCTGAAAAGAGAAGGACGTAAGTTAACAATTATTTGGAAAAACTTCGAAGGTACATGGAAAGAGAAGGATGTAAGTTAACAATTGTTTGGAAAAACTTCGAAGGTACATGGAAAGAGAAGGATGTAAGTTTACAATTGTTTGGAAAAACTTCGAAGGTCCATGAAAAGAGAAGGACGTAAGTTAACAATTATTTGGAAAAACTTCGAAGGTACATGGAAAGAGAAGGATGTAAGTTAACAATTGTTTGGAAAAACTTCGAAGGTACATGGAAAGAGAAGGATGTAAGTTTACAATTGTTTGGAAAAACTTCGAAGGTCCATGAAAAGAGAAGGACGTAAGTTAACAATTATTTGGAAAAACTTCGAAGGTACATGGAAAGAGAAGGATGTAAGTTAACAATTGTTTGGAAAAACTTCGAAGGTACATGGAAAGAGAAGGATGTAAGTTTACAATTGTTTGGAAAAACTTCGAAGGTACATGGAAAGAGAAGGACGTAAGTTAACAATTGTTTGTAAAAACTTCGAAGGTACATGGAAAGAGAAGGATGCAAGTTAACAATTGTTTGGAAAAACTTCGAAGGTACATGGAAAGAGAAGGACGTAAGTTAACAATTGTTTGGAAAAACTTCGAGGGTACATGGAAAGAGAAGGATGTAAGGTAACAATTCTTTTGGAAAAACTTAGAGGGTACATGGAAAGAGAAGGATGTAAGTTAACAATTGTTTGGAAAAACTTCGAGGGTACATGGAAAGAGAAGGATGTAAGTTAACAATTCTTTTGGAAAAACTTAGAGGGTACATGGAAAGAGAAGGATGTAAGTTAACAATTGTTTGGAAAAACGTAGAGGGTACATGGAAAGAGAAGGATGTAAGTTAACAATTCTTTGGAAAAACTTAGAGGGTACATGGAAAGAGAAGGATGTAAGTTAACAATAGTTTGGAAAAACTTCGAAGGTACATGTAAAGAGAAGGATGTAAATTATCAATTGTTTGGAAAAACGTAGAGGGTACATGGAAAGAGAAGGATGTAAGTTAACAATTCTTTGGAAAAACTTCGAGGGTACATGGAAAGAGAAGGATGTAAGTTAACAATTCTTTGGAAAAACTTCAAAGGTACATGGAAAGAGAAGGATGTAAGCTAACAATTGTTAGGAAAAACTTAAAGTGTACATGGAAAGAGAAGGATGTAAGTTAACAATTCTTTGGAAAAACTTCGAAGGTACATGGAAAGAGATGGATGTAAGCTAACAATTGTTTGGAAAAACGTAGAGGGTACATTGAAAGAGAAGGATGTAAGTTAACAATTGTTTGGAAAAACGTAGAGGGTACATGGAAAGAGAAGGACGTAAGTTAACAATTGTTTGGAAAAACGTAGAGGGTACATTGAAAGTGAAGGATGTAAGTTAACAATTGTTTGGAAAAACGTAGAGGGTACATGGGAAGAGAAGGATGTAAGTTAACAATTGTGTTTATCAGCTCGGCCACCGAAGGTACATGGAGGTTTTGTTTTCATCCCTGTCTGTTTGTCTGTGAACAGGACGTCTCAAAAAGTTGTGGACGAGTTATAACAAAACTTGGTGAACGAGTTGTTTTGGTGACAAGCACAAGGTGATTCGATTTTGGTTCAAGTCCGAATCCGGATCCGACCTATCAGAGGTATACAAAACCTAAACCGTTCAGCCTGGCGGAGGTATGTGTTCTACCGAGTGACGTTCTCGTCTTATTTACAGGTAGCTTGTAGGATTGTAGGGCAATGCTGTCTGGAACAGAATCTTTCTTTCCGTCCGGTGTATCATGTATGTCTGTCCGTATGTCCCTCACAAATGTCCACCAATCCGAGCTGACTATCTGGTCACATTACAGGGGGACAGCGTTTAGTAACCATGACAGTTGCATATTTTACTTAGAGGAAATATAATAACCTTCTGTGGAACGTTTTGGGTCCGAGCGGGTGTTGTAAGGTAGGTAGGAGGTTTCAGAAATTCCTCAATACAATTATGATTTTGAAATGTCATCGACTTTCTCCAGACTATTAATACCATACTATTAATTTGTGATTGGAATGATGAATGATGCTGTTTGGAATGAAAATACATAGACATTGAGTTTAAAGCAGATTGAGGAAACGACGTAAGGGTTTCCATTCATGACATTCGCGGATTCCCCATTTGCAGATTCGCCATTCACTGGATTATAGCAACATTCAGACTGGGTACGCTTTTTTGTCCAAGTCCTTCACGAACCTGCTGTCCATGTCTGACGTTCGACTGAAGGTGGCACAGGAATGTGGAATTTATTGGAAAAAAAATAATACTTACATTATTTTCTAACTGCTAACTGCTATCCCCACCCAGGTTATACTATATCCTCTTCAAATGAAGTATCAAACAAGCCCGGCTACACCCTTGTTGGACTATCGGTCTTGTTTTTATTATTGCATCACTTTGAACAAACCAAAATGTACTTCCACAACCACTCAGAACGACAAATAATTAAGCTATTAATCAAAGAATGCTCCTTCACTCACAAGCTCCAGTGGACCGAGCCTCACATTTGACGAACATAATGAATCATAAAGGGCCATTTATTTATTGTGTGGGTCCATTGTGGGGACCTGGGGGAGGGCTTGCTGACTCCACCATTTTATTTGCGTATGTTATATGTAGATTCCTCTTTACGATTTGCTCTGCTCTTTGTCATTCTATGCGCAAATGTGAGCCAATTAGTCAACATCACGTGGTCTATTCCCTTGGATGAGTGGTGATCGAGGGTTCTAGCAGCATTGGAACAGACTACAACCTGCCGGTGTAGGTAGGCTTACACGAAACCACACCTTTGTTTGAAGGTAACGTTAAGCTGGCTGGTCCATCTGCCTGTAGGGTTGTATCCTCGCAAAGTTCGGCATTTTGTTCATTTTTATTAAAAATTGCGTGTGAGGTTGTCACTTTCCCCTCTGTAGAGTCTCCGGATTGGCTCGACGAGAGTCTCTCCATTGGTGAGATGAGATTGGGGTCTCAATCGCAGCGCCAGTTCTTTAACAGGAGGGAATTTGAGGAGGTATTTCTCCAAACGAGGAGAAAAAGTGACTTCCTTCTTATCTTTCCACGAGGTGGCGACAGAACAAGGTAAAGGCTTTGACATAATGTTGATTTCCTTCCCTCTCGTGCAATAAAAGTAGTTTTCCGTTCAGTACATCATGAAATATGGTAGAAAGACATAGCATGAAGATTTTCAAGATGGCCGACCTGTACTTGCAACGGTCCCTGCATATCGAGCAGTTTTCCAAGAACACAGAGCTTCGGCTGTTCATTAACAAAAGTAAAGTTGGAAGTCTTTACATGGAAATAACACTGAATGGGTTCCTCGTAACATTTTCATCCAATTTGTAACACACCCTCAGGTTTTGTCTAACTACTTTACACCCCCCCCCCCCCTCCAGTGTAAAATTAATTCGCAACCCTCTTACGACACTGTGCTCACCTCACCACCCTCTGTACCTAACATACCTTGCTCCAAACTCCTCCCAATCACAACCTGGCCACAAGCCCGTGGCTTTCTTCCAATCTCTGCACCTGTTTGCGAGCGCATCGCAACGCCATGCCTTTTCAGCCAAAGCCACTTGACACCGCATGGCGTGCACACCCTCATCCCCCTCGACCCCCCAATGTGAGGAAGGTGGAAACGAGAGGGATTAAAATGAAAGATTCCCAGTATGCAGAAACGCTAAGGCATGATCCGAACCAACACCTGTGCTCTTATGGTATTGATATTGCGCGAAGTCTTTGGGTATAAAAGTACTACGGAGGTAAGGCGTGTAGGCCAGAGGACCATTTGTAAATATCCACCTTAACAAGTCAACATCTTTCTAGGCTGACATGATGGCAAGGAGATACACACACTCACCTCTAAGCTGTCGACATTGGGTTTAAATCTCAACCCAGCTATAAACTGTCATTCAGGTGTTTCACATGCAAGGTGATACATCAACGTGTGTGCCATCCTTCGGATGGACATTGAAACTAAGTGTCTCGTCTGTCAATTCTTTGTCTTGGATTAGAGGGTACATGGAAAGAGAAGGATGCAAGTTAACAACTCTTTGGAAAAACTTAGAGGGTACATGGAAAGAGAAGGATGCAAGTTAACAAATCTTTGGAAAAACTTAGAGGGTACATGGAAAGAGAAGGATGCAAGTTAACAATTATTTGGAAAAACTTAGAGGGTACATAGAAAGAGAAGGATGCAAGTTAACAACTCTTTGGAAAAACTTAGAGGGTACATAGAAAGAGAAGGATGCAAGTTAACAACTCTTTGGAAAAACTTAGAGGGTACATGGAAAGAGAAGGATGTAAGTGAACAATTCTTTGGAAAAACTTAGAGGGTACATGGAAAGAGAAGGATGTAAGTTAACAATTATTTGGAAAAACTTCGAGGGTACATGGAAAGAGAAGGATGTAAGTTAACAATTATTTGGAAAAACTTAGAGGGTACATGGAAAGAGAAGGATGTAAGTTAACAATTGTTTGGAAAAACCTAGAGGGTACATGGAAAGAGAAGGATGTAAGTTAACAATTATTTGGAAAAACCTAGAGGGTACATGGAAAGAGAAGGATGTAAGTTGACAATTGTTTGGAAAAACTTAGAGGGTACATGGAAAGAGAAGGATGTAAGTTAACAATTATTTGGAAAAACCTAGAGGGTACATGGAAAGAGAAGGATGTAAGTTGACAATTGTTTGGAAAAACTTAGAGGGTACATGGAAAGAGAAGGATGCAAGTTAACAATTATTTGGAAAAACTTCGAGGGTACATGGAAAGAGAAGGATGCAAGTTAACAACTCTTTGGAAAAACTTACAGGGTACATGGAAAGAGAAGGATGCAAGTTAACAACTCTTTGGGAAAACTTCGAGGGTACATGGAAAGAGAAGGATGTAAGTTAACAATTATTTGGAAAAACTTCGAGGGTACATGGAAAGAGAAGGATGTAAGTTAACAATTATTTGGAAAAACCTAGAGGGTACATGGAAAGAGAAGGATGTAAGTTGACAATTGTTTGGAAAAACTTCGAGGGTACATGGAAAGAGAAGGATGTAAGTTAACAATTATTTGGAAAAACAACGAGGGTACATGGAAAGAGAAGGATGTAAGTTGACAATTATTTGGAAAAACTTCGAGGGTACATGGAAAGAGAAGGATGTAAGTTAACAATTATTTGGAAAAACTTCGAGGGTACATGGAAAGAGAAGCATGTAAGTTAATAATTATTTGGAAAAACTTCGAGGGTACATGGAAAGAGAAGGATGTAAGTTAATAATTGTTTGGAAAAACTTCGAGGGTACATGGAAAGAGAAGGATGTAAGTTAATAATTGTTTGGAAAAACTTCGAGGGTACATGGAAAGAGAAGGATGTAAGTTAATAATTGTTTGGAAAAACTTCGAGGGTACATGGAAAGAGAAGGATGTAAGTTAATAATTGTTTGGAAAAACTTCGAGGGTACATGGAAAGAGAAGGATGTAAGTTAATAATTGTTTGGAAAAACTTTGAGGGTACATGGAAAGAGAAGGATGTAAGTTAACAATTCTTTGGAAAAACTTCGAGGGTACAAAGAGTAGGATGCAAGTTAACAAATCTTTGGAAAAACTTAGGGGGTACATGGAAAGAGAAGGATGCAAGTTAACAATTCTTTGGAAAAACTTAGAGGGTTGGTGGACATTAAAGATCCCACGTTGTCCTACCAAGAACAAATTCCAAAATACCTGGCCTAAGCCCCTGTTCCAAGGGAACAAAGCACAAAGGAGTTAACTTCCAAGGGGGTCCCCAGCCCCTTAGCTGTGCATGCAGATTAGTAGTTGTAGTTGTAGTCGTAGAAGATCCTTCGGTGTCCTTCGTGAAGAGTATACGAGTTGTTACTGCCACTCTCGACAAATGACAAATCCTGCCCGAACCCACAAGAGGGTATTTTTTTATATATTTTTTAATACAAGATCGAGGCTCGTGTAAGAGCTAACATTAATCACAAAAAGACAAACTGACACATAAAACATAAGATAAAGGGAGCGGGAGACAAGATGGGGAGAGAGAGGGAAACACATAAGTACAACATTTGAGAGCAGGGACATCGGGAGATCTGTTGGAGGGAGAGGGGGGAGGAGGCGTGGGAAGGGGGGGGGGGGAATCACGTAAAGGTATAAATTTGTATAGGGGGGTGTAAATTTGATGCACAGAGCATCACAGCCACATACAAAATGAATGAATGAACATCTCTGGCATTCCCTTTTTCATAACCATCATCCTTGAAATCCCGGTGAGGAACTCTTCAAACAGCGCACCTCGACACACTCTCCGGTGCTTCAGAACCTTCGCTCAACTATGTCGGAAACTTTCTCCCTCCCCGCACGTTTGTGCAATTCGGCCAAAAAAAAAACTTTTGTAGTACTTCCAATGGAAATACATTCTGGGCAATTTCATTGTCCTGACGAATTAAAAAGAGTAAGCAATTGGAAGACATTCCAGCACTGCATGTCACAAAAATACAAACACGCCTGTGCGATGATGCCTTTCCATTTTGACAGCGAGACTTTCAAGTTTCTTTTATTAGTATTTTGCCTTTTTAAGCGTGTAAGCTGATATTGCCCGAGATGCAAATATTTGATGTAAAATCGGTTGTTCATCCCTGCGGCTGTGGGAATTGCCACCGATTGAATGACGGGCAAAAAAAAAAAAAAAACTCCAAAACTTTTCCCTAGACTTTGAACTCTTATCCACAGGCCCAAAAGGCGCATGAGCACCTGTTTGCAATCTCAATGCACCCTCAACACTCGGAAAAGATGCACCTCAGAGGTGCGTCCTGCACAATGGGCATCCTGATGGCACTCGGTGCACCCCTATGGTCGGGACCCTCACGTGGGACTGGAACCAGGTTCCTCAGAGGCAGGTCCGGCACGTTGGGCACCCTGGCAGGACCCGGTGTGCCTCTGAGGACTGAGTCCATGTGAGTCAGAATAGGGCTCGCTCTTCTGAGGCACGTTGGGCACAATGGGCACTCCGGTAGAACCTGTTCTGCCGCTGGAGTTTGGACCCCCGTGTGGATCGGATCTCGGCTCTTCATAGGCGAGTCCAGCACAATGGGCACCCTGGTCAGATCCAATGAGCCACCGGCAGCCATGAACACCCCCTCCCCGTGCACGATAAGAACCAGGCTCCTAAGAGATGTGTTCCAGCACAATGGCATCATGGCCGGATCCGGGCAGCCGGGACCCCCTTCTCCCCAGATGGGATCCTCAGAGGTGTATCCCACACATTGGACACCCTAGTGGGACCCGGTACATCATAGACTCCGGGGCCTGGACGTCCCAAGGGATCAGAACCAGGTTCAGACATCTGTCAAATCAAGTCCCTTGCCAATTTTAATGCTGCTTGCATTTCCTATAGTTATGTATGTGTTCTCGTGTCATCGCCAGTTACTTAGTTTAAATGTATAGCACGTGCAACAACATAAACTATCTGTATGTTTTATCAACTGAAGGATGACAAAGGTATACCGACTGCTCTGAGATTCATATTGGAGCAATCATTTTGGCCTTTATCCCGTCATTAAAGCAACCGAAGGCCACTTCACCAAAGGAAACCACACCTGACGTGGGTCTAACGGCATCTCTTGCTCCTGCGACAGGTGAATCCTCGAAACGTCAGCTTTATTTTGCATCGCATGGCAGGTAGCACACTATTGTCAACCTCGGGTGGATAAAACCTATTGTTCAAGTTGTCTGTTGATGCAGAGCGACAATCGATTTGACAAAGTCGACAGTATTCCTCTGACCTAGACCCACTTACTTATTTCTTTGTCTCTCATTTGGTGACTTGTCACAGAAAAGCATTACTGCTCGGCAACCCCTTCACAAATTGCTTATGCTGGATTTTGTTAGGATTGTTGTAGGATTTTTGTAAGAAACACAGGCAAAAGCCTCTTACGTCTGCAGGAAGTTGGATTGGTTTGCATCAGAAAATTAACTTTTTTGTTTCATGCTCTGGTGTCGATAAAAGTGTGTGACAATTACACACTATCCTTTGATGTGATCCGTGTACTGGATGGAGACTCTTGGATTTCTCCAGGTTTTACTGCATTTCTTATTTTAATCGCCGTGATTGAGTCATGATTACAAGGCCAAACAGCTGTTCCTACTTCGACTCCCAGGTCACCACAAAATCCTTCACTGCGGTTGCCTCGTTGCCATTTCATTTTGACTTTCTGTCTTGACTCCTGCCTCCCGATTGAGTTCTACATCAGGTACAATAATTTCAACTGTTGCATTTTATGAGCCTTTTTCTTGAAAACGAGAGCCGGGAACAGCTGCGCGTCCGATCAAAGTAGCGCCTACGAACCCAGTTGGGCCTATATTATGACTAGTGAGAGAATTGGACACGTGACAAGTTCACTTAGAAGTGGGATCACTATGCCATCAATGAGAGATTCCTCGTTCATCTTCTTACGATTCTTGGTTACTTAATCCACTATATTTGGTTTGGGTTTTCAATCATATGAGCAATAAACAATTTGTACAGGAAAGAGAAATAAGAAAAGACAATTATTAAACGAAAGAGGCCGCAAGAGATTCTTCTTTTTCTCGACTCAGTTGATACAAGATTCCTTGTGTGGCTTCACCATCCTCACGGAGAAGTGCCGCAGGGGAGCCGGACAAGGACTACGGAGCTGTTTGCATCCCAATGCGATCGGGTGATTGCATTCCATTGTGGTGCAAAGGAATGCTCATCGTACATACCAAACACTTTGACTTGGGTGGACTCTCACCAAGTGGGGAAATGACCGAAGTTTGCGATTGGTAGTGCGAATGCCCCCCCATCCCCCACTCCCACCCCTCTTATTCGATGCAGGGATTTCATCCTCATGTAATTGCTTAAGCTGACCCTACAAAGCATTACAAGTGATTACAAATCACCTAAACGTCTCATTAGGGACAAGTGTAAGCATTTTGACATGGAAGTGTGTGGTGCAAAAAGGTTATTAACTCTGCAAACCACATCAAATGCTTCCAGATTCGGGCAAGCTGGGGTCACAATCACAGAGAGCAGCGAAGCTTTGCAAGGTGGGAACAATTATTATCCTTTCAAGAGCCAAGGATGTTTTTATCGATTTCATGGGGCAAACCATATTGCGGTAAAGTCCTTGGGACAAGAAAGCGAGCGTGGATGAGGATAGCCACTGTAAACAATGGTCAGGCCTCATCATCTCACTAGGCCTGGTACTACTACAAAAATATAAAGAAACTTTTTCTGATACATGTTAAACCCCCAGAACATTGTCCACCGACATTTGCTTTATCTTTGGATTGCATAGGAACACGCCTTTTGGATCATAAAGCGCATCCTGTTGACTGATGTGCTGACTTAACTAAAGCATATATTTATTTGACGAGCAAAGGATTTGCTTCATCAACATGTATACAACATCTAGAACCTGCATCTGCATTCCAGATCCAATTCACTTAATCAAATGAAAGACCAAATACTGCATTCGAGTAATCAGAAGGAACTCGAATAAGCAAAGAGCAACAATAGAGTCATCAGGAGGTTAACTTACACATCCTTCCTTAACCTAGACACAGGTACGAGGATAAATGCCGATTCTTGCAGAGATTCCACAGGATATTTTACACCCAAAAGGTTGCAGATGAGCCCAATATCCTCTCTAGAGGTGGAAAAGGGGCAACAACACTTTTGACCCTGATGTTATAGGCTGTCAAAATCGTCGAGTTCAACGTAATGGTGCGTGGATAAGAGGGACGATCAGTTCGGCCATAGCCTGGGGAAGTCAATGATTCACGATGATTAAACCAGCACTCAGAAGGTGACATTTTGAAAAAAAGGAAGGATAGAGAAGGAAAGAGGAAGGAAGCATAGGTAATGGAGAAGATAAGAGTGAGAGAAGGGTGTGTCAAACATTTGCTCTTTATGTGCATTATATACCACCTTACATAAGTGGTGACAATAGCACCATGAAGCAAGAATGCTGGTTTATATATTGTGTATGTAATTGCAATATTCTTACAAATAGATGATATGATATTGCTACAATTCTTGGATTCAAAACTATTCCAAGACCTCCATTGTCCTAAGTCTTTCCTTGGAAAATCAGAACGAGTCACAGTTTCCAAGGCCTTTGTCCATAGCTCAATGGAGTGTTGCTCTCCACCATGGGCTGGGACCCCAGCATCACATATCTCAATCCTGGATTCTGTGGAATCCAAAGCTCTCATTATTATTGAAATATTCTCCAATGGCGCTGGAGCACGATAACTGTCACTCTCACATTGCAGACATGTCGGTGATCTCTCTGTTTTTGTGAATTGCCTACTCTCGGTCTCGCTCCCTATGGTCTCACAGCCCTCCACACTCCCTATATCCTCCAGGACTCCCTATATCCTCCAGTACTATATCAGTAACTCTCTCCTGATTAAACTTCGAAAACAAACCACCTCCCCTCACCTTCTAACAAGGCTCATGGAAGATTAAGGGGCAAAAATATTTTTTAAGGCAACAGACAAACAGTGAAGGGGGGAGAGGGTGAGGGTTGGGGAGAACGGTTTTGTCCAAATTAACATAATATTGACTAAGGTAATCACCAATTACAGCAGGATACACCTGTTTAAATGTTCAGTATAAGACACACCCAGTGGACCATACCAAGGAGATGTTCAACAGTCAACAAGATCGCAGCATCTCCTTTAGGTAGAAGGTTCCCTCCACAAGAATAGTGCTTAAGGTATTGCATACCCCTTAATTTTGCAGTCAAGTATGCCTTTCCAATCAGTTCGTTGCCATTTTATACACTCTGTCTTCTCTCTATTTCATGAGTCTAAATTTGTATACAACAACAACAACAACAACAAATACCCCCCTCCTCTGTAACAGACTCATCAGGAGTGTGCTGGCTCCAGTGCATGTCAGGTGTAGTTCCCTTTAACACAATTACCTGGCCTATCGGATTCCTGAGTGCGACATTTGTTTGTACAGGAAAGCTAGAGTTCATGGAGCACCTTATCGCACGCAATCATGACAAAAAAGACATGGGAAGGGTCTTTTCAACTCTTACTTTGCGTTTCCGAGCACGATCTATATTAGCTTTGTTTGTAAACCTTGAATAACAAGAGCAATGGAAGCCGTACGAAGCCATCGGTCAAACAGAACAGTCTAGAGCTGAAGCTTCTGCCAACTCTTGAGAAACATGATTCTGGAACTACTTTTGAGAAAAAGATGCACTAAACGCTCATAATGTGTGGCAAGTTGATTGAGACGGCATAAAAGTTTGCCCAAGGGCTACTAAACTGAAGGTTTTTGGAAGTGCAAACAAGGCCATTTGTGTTCTCCAGTGTTCAAATTCATAATTAAATTGAACTAAAATAAAAGTTTTAAAGGTTGTCGAAAAAAACCCCAAAAAAGGTTGCGCCCCCATGCGCCCTCTTTTACCCCACCATATTTAACACTTTATATTAGGTCTTCGTGTCTATTTGTGTCTTTTATGAAATCCCTAAAACAGTAATATTCCTGTTTGGAATGATTTTCAATTTTGTTTGATGGACAGACTGAATCAATCGCTTTACCGCGTGTCGCATGCGTGTTTGGGACAAGATTCCGTACAATTTGCCAAATTCATAGCCAGAGTATTGCGACGCTGTAGGATCGTGTTCTGATTCATATTTTGATTCATGTTCCGATTCTTGTTCTACAGTGTTCAAAATAAAAAATTCAATTGAAATTATGCAGTTCCTGGATCATCGACTGATGTCTGTCAGACAGACAGAGTGAACCAATTTATTGCTTAACCCCGCTTTGCTTGATACACGCACGGTGGGATGGTTCTTCAAAATGAAAGTTATAAATGTTATGCTCCTAACACTTAAATATTTTTGTATGTTAGAAAACACCCTTGTTTTGAAATTTTAAGCCATTTGGACTAAATGTAGAGGTTGCACAAACCGTTTGTAATTTCACATATTTGGCTCACATAAATGTTTGGAGTTTATTATTTATTCTCCACTGCTATACTTGTGATTTTGACCATTACAGTTGACCTATGACCTAGCTATGTACTGCACATTATGAAGTTGTTTTTGAGTTGATTGAATACAGTACAGCTGTACTCTGGTGTATGCAGTTGCTCTCATTGAAGAGTACAATCGTCTCCTGACGAGGGATGAACAGCAAACCCAGTATCTGCTTCAAGTTGTGACAGAACATTGTAAGAGGTTTCCCGATTGCAGGAAATCAACGCTTATCGGGCAACAATGAGTGGCTAGCAACCATGAGTCACTGTGCAACCCTTAAAACTTGATGTATTCAAAAACCATTTCACATGCAGAAGTTTTACCTCAATACCAAAACAATTAAAGGTTAGGAATGAAACAATTCAATTTTATTTATTTTTTGCCTTATGTAGCTAAGAACCACCTCAATGCACGGGGTAATAAAATCAGAAACCAGCAGGTTATGCAAGTTTCAAACAGAAAGCATACATCACCATCGCATACATCAGTGATAGTCATAAAATATCCCTCAGAACAAATATACAAGAACAGAACGAGCTCTGCTGATAAAATGCCGAAAGATCACAACGCTGGTCCTCAGAAGGTGATTCTATTAAATAGAAAGAATATACCTTGGGTGCCGGGAGGACTCCACCCCACCTTTTGACACCCGCTCAAGGAGATATTAATGACCACTTTGATAACCGCCCAACTGAATGGGCAGTCGCCCTGACAGCGTCCAGGCTGTGTGTACTAACTGCACCACCGCAAAGCCACAATAGCAACAACCCGACCTTCGGCCCTCAAACAGTCAGCTGACTTTGAAGGCAACGTGGACGGATCAGAGGTCAAGCCTAAGACTGCTTTACACCCCATTAGCTGAGTGGTCCTCAGCGGCTTTGGAAATGTAGTTGCCTTGGGCTGTAAAGAACCATGGAAAACCAGTTTGCACTATAGGGTATAACTGCTGTAGATGTAAAAAATGTAATTAGGGGATCATTAGGAATCCATGACATTTTATCAATCTTTACCATCCTATTTCTACCACCTTGCCTGACTCGGCCAGTTTTGAGGTTGTTCAGCAAACTGCGATCACTCTTTGTCGACAAATGCTTAAACTGTCCCACGATTCCCTGTATTCGGGCGTGTATCTGTCACTTTATCCTGATAGAATGCCGGTCCTTCAGCGCACCGAGAGTGCACCTAGGTCCACCACAAGATGGCGACCGATATTAGCCCCACAGCTCATTAGGGCAGGAACTTGGAATTATTCAGAGTGCCAGCACATAATGGCCTAGTCTTCTTCAAAATATCTGAACATCATCAACTAATGCTAGAGGATGGCACACAAAACTTAATTTCCGAGCACACTTTGCGATGCTACACTCTGACTGCGATGGACCAGTGTGTCAGCTTAGGGACTGCAGGGAGCAGACAAGACAACGGACACAGGGAGTCAATTTCACAGATGACAGACTAGACTAGAGGGAATAAGGGATGTAGGTAAGCTTTCCGCCTAGAATTGAGAGAGGTATCCAAGTGTGGGTTTATGGAAGAATCCAAATGTGGGTTTATGGAAGAATGTGAGTGTGACCCAGCAGGGTAGTTGTTAGTAGATGGAAGGAAGAGGAGAGACGAGTGGTGATAGAATAGAAAACTAGAGTTCCTCAACCTGCTCGGTCAATCCTAGAATGACTTAGAAGGTTGATGAACTCTGGCTTGTAATCTCTCGCTTGTAATCCATGAAGCACCTATGCCTCAACTGACCTGACAGGTTGAGGAATAGGAGCTCCAGGACAAGCGAGGGATAAAACAGTTGAGGTGTGCAATCAGAATGAGAAGACAAACTCCAGATTCAGCTCCATGCCGAGATATTCCAATAGCACAGAGAATCTTGTACTCGATCACCTCCAGGGAAGCAAGATGAGAAGCAGCTGTACCAGCCCAGTGGGTACCCATGATACTTTGGTGAAGGTGTCACATATTATAATGAGGTCGGAGCATATAAGGATAAACTTAGTTCCATGGAGAATAACAAGGCCCCGGACAACCTTAGAAGGCTGTTTGGAGATGTCGTCTGCGAAAGACAGGATGTGGAGGTGTGGTCCGATGGTGAGGCATATTGAGGCTCCAGGGATTGAACGTCTTCCTAGAGTAGTCGAGAGAAATAGACAGTGGGGTTCGACAGCCGATCGTTGTGGTGTGACATTTTACTTTCCTGCGTTGGACGATGTTTAGGCTTGGGGAAACGAAATCATTGGGTCCAACCAAAGAAACAATGCCTGGAATTAATATAATTTATTTTATTATTTTAACAACTCCCAATGGGAGTAAAAAATAAAGTAGATTTTTGATATATATATATATATATATATATTGTTGCGGATATGGCATTTGGCCTCCAGATCCGCTTGTAAATATTCCCCTATTTCCCCAATACTCCCCAACTATCCCCAATCCCCCATTCCCTAGTCCCATTGCCTGTAAATAACACTCTGTAGAACCGACCTTCCCCTTTTTCCCCCATTAAATGTCGTGCCCAGGTCCACCGCATCTCACGTAGACAACTTTCGGACATCTTGCTAGTTATTCTTAGTCTATGTCAGTTAAGGACTCGTTTCCATTAATTCTGACTCTTCGTTGCACCAGAATGTGATTATATGGCACCAGTAGTGAGTTTAGGACCTTCCCATACCTCCTCCCATCTTCTTCCCCAAACAACAACTACAACAACAACTACAACAACAACTACAACAACTACAACAACAACTACAACAACTACAACAACGGCGCGCGCGGGGAGTGTGCGTCCTCACTCCGGCTCGGTTAGCCGCCATTACCCATGCGCTCCACGGGGTTACCACGAAGGGGCTGGCTGTCAGCTCCTCGTCAAGGGCGGAGCCTGGTAACCCCCCCCCCCGCACCCAATAAGAAGGGCGGACCGATTCCATCTGGGGCGGAGCTAACGAGCCGAGGGCGTGTCACTCCCCGCCGGATATACGCAGCGACTTACCGGACGTGACGAGAGATGCGCCCCCAGCTTGGAAAGAGAAGTCACTACCTCCGAGCGCTGAGAGACCTCCTGCATCTTTTGGGCCGCGCTATCCTGTCCCTGAGCACAAGGTGCACCTTGTGCTGGCCATCGAATACCCGCTTTCCTTGCCATCAATCCCCGTGTGAGTCAGTTTTTGTCCTGTTTATCTGTGGTCTGTCGGGAATAAGATAAGTGTGTCTAAGTGCCTATCTTTCTATGCTGTCCCTCTTGTAGTTGTAATCTGACCTTCCGCCATAATATAACCTCCTCCGGAGGTCTTGAGAACCGTATCCCTGGTGTCGTGTCATTTTAATCCCAGCCGTTGTGTCCTTTTCCTCAATTGATCTAGCGTAGCGCGATTAGTCAACGTTCGGGTGGAATCGGGTAAACTGTGCAGACGTGGTCATACCAAACCGCTCGGTAAACCAACATCCACAACCGCGTCTGTAACATTTGGTGTCGAGGAGTGAGATTGGACCCGGAGCGCGTTTACGCGCTCGAAATTATAACGGCGAAATTTGAATTTGTTTTACGAAAATAAAAACCCGAATTTTGAAAGTCGCGCTATGGCAGACCAAGTCGGCTGGGGTCCGGTAGTGGAGAGTGAGGCAGGGTCGGTCCAGGACCAAATTGAGGGACGCGAGGAGAGCGAAGCAGCGAGGGTAGCAGACGCACAAATTAGCGTCGTTGCGCCCGACATGGCGGGCGCGCGAAATGGCGCCTCGCACATGGCCACGGCGCCCACGCCCGCGACCGTGGCAGCGCCCCTGGTGGATTTGAACCTTTTTTTTCTACAAATGAAGGCCCTTATGGACAAGAATAGCGAAGAAATGGAAAGCAGAATGATGGGGGTAATGGGGAACCGGATGGATGCTCAGAGTGAGCGATTGGAGGGCCAATTGGGGGTAATGGGAAACCAAATGGGGGTAATGAGGGACGAAGCGAGGGGTACCGGTGAGAAGTTAGACAATAATTTTGAGGGGTTAGACAACGGGATAAAAGAGGTGAGAAATGGGTTAATGGGGGTAGAAAATAGAATGGCTGCCCAGGAGAATCAGATAGAGGGAGTGAAAAATGGGTTAGAGGAGTTAGAAAACAGTATGGAAGGCAAATTGAGGGACATGAGGGACCAAGCGGAAAGGGAAGTTAACCAAATGGGGCAGCAGATAGAGGGGGTCAGAATGGGGGTAGAAACCAAACTGGATGCTCACAGGGAGGAAATGGAGCAGATGAGGGTGGCATCTGGGCAGGAGATGCAAGTGATGGGAGAGGAGATCAGAAGAGGAGTGAGTGAGGAGGTCTGAGGAGTGCGCGAGGAGGTGAGGCACTGTAAGGAGCGCATGGAGAAGGAGGTGAGAAAGGGGACTGTAAAATTGCAAGGTGGTATAGAGGAGTTGACGCTGGGAGTAGAACAACTGACAGTGGGACAAAAGGAGTTGGGGGACCAGGTAAAGAAGAACACAGCGGTATTAGGAGGTTTAAAAGCGACACAGAAAGAACTAAAAGATGACTTGGTAGCGACGAAGAGGGAATGTCAGATGGTACGTGAGGGACTGACAAGGAGGTTGGACGAGGTGATAGAGGTAATGGAGACGACGGACCGGCAGGTGAGGACGCACATGGAAACGGTCAAGGTAGCCTTGGAGGATGAGCTTGAGGAGACGTACCGGGGAATAAAAGAGGTGAAGCAGAAATTAGAAGAAGTGGAAGAAGGGGTGAGCGAAATTGAGAAGCGACGGAGAGGGGATAAGAAAGAGATAAAAGAGGAGATAAAAGAATTGGTCCAAAGTCTGTGTTTGGATCGTGATGATGTGCTCATTAACCGGATGAGGGATTCGCAGGTGATGGAGGAGAAGCGAAGAGGAAGAGGATCCGGTGTAAGTGGTGACCAATATGGTCGTGCGTATGATGCGCCAGGTGATTTAAGAAGCTTGGGGGTCGAGATAGACCCGGGTGTTCGTGAGAGGCCGTTGGTGAAGTGTGCGACAGGTCTGGTGTGCGAAAAAGGAGGTGTGCGAGAAAGTCCGACTTTGGGGTGTGTGAGGAAAAAGTGCGTGCCAAGGAGTGAGAGTGCTGGCGAGAGTGAGTCGGTCGTAGCACGTGTGCGAGGGAGCACATGGAAGCGCGGTGTGGTGAGTGTTACAGAGGGTGTGACGGGAGAGTGTGCACGAGAAAGGTGTGTAACGGACAGGTGCATGAGGAAAGAGTGCGCTGTCGGGAGTAAGGGTGAGTGCGTTGTCAAGAATGGAGGTGAGAGTAGTGAGAGTGACAAGGAGAGTGAGTTGGTTGTGACAGGTGAGCGAGGATGTACACCTGGGATGGAAGGATGCACACCTGGAATGGTAGAGCGTGAGTGGGAATGCACGCTGGAATTGGTAGTGAGGCACGTGGTTGGGTGTGCGAATGAGGGCACACCTGTGATTGTCACAGAGGAGGTGACCGAGGAGGGGGCGCGAAGAGGTGTGTTGGTGAGGTGTGCGACCAACGAATGTGTGCCAAAGTGTTCGGTGGTCAGGTGTGTGACCAAGGCTGTGAGTGGAATGAGTGTACCGAGGTGTGTAAGGAAAGGTACGAGGAGAATGGGAACGGCTGGATGTGTGAGCAAGGAACGGGCTGCGGGGTGTAAGCGTCCAGGTGAAGCATCGACGGTAACCGGTTTAGTGGTTAGGTCGACTTTTAGCCGAAGCGGGCCCTCGGTGCGTGCTGGGCCTCGCTTTGAACGGCCGCGTCCGTGCTCCACTAGGCGGAGCGGGCAGCCCGATAGAAAGGGTCGTCATGGCGACCACTTTTTGTTGAGGCAGTCCGGCAGGTCGAGATCGGGACATTGGATGGCTCCACGCCGAGATGGTGCGTGGGATCTCGGCCCGGGTAAGCCCCCGTCCCTGCACCGAATGCCGGACGCATCCAGCCGCTGGCACAGAACAACCCGCATTCATGGCTTGGCTTTACGAAGCCGGGCTTTGGACAGGAATTGGCGCACCGAGAGGCATTAGTGAGTAGACTGTGTGATGAGGTTAGTGTTTTGGCCCCAAAATTAGAGAAAAACAAAATTTGATGATTGGCAAAGGAGTGGCAGTAATGATTGGCAGATGATGGGCAGTGATTGGCAAATTTTTGATTTGTTGAAATTTGCTGTGCAAAATTGGTAGTGAGCGATGGGCCCGGTGGGTAAGGGTGGCATCCCTGCCACCCTTCCCATGTGGGGCAAAGGCGCTATAGTTTATGGGGTGTATGGCAGTGAAAACTAGCCCGGGTGGGTTAGGATATTGATAGGGCCCTAGAAGATGACCTTAGGTGACGTTAAGGTTAGTTAGTGACTGATACCTGTAGTGGGGACGCAGGTAGATTAGTGTGGATTATAATGACGTGGGAGCGCAATAGTTTAAAGGGACGACTGGGAAGCGCAAGTTTCAGAGGGGAGTAGTTAGATGAGATGATGCTGTGTGAGAACTGGACAGGTGTGTGGAGCAGTGGATGAGTAGTGAGTGTTGTGGATCAGCGCAAAGGCGCTTGGGGAGAGAAGGGTGCAGGTGGCACCAGGTGTGAGAGCACAGGTGTGCAAGTAAAGGTGGTGTGGAGAGAGTTGGAGTAAGTGGTACGGAGTGGTGTGCATGGTGCGAAGGTGTGGATGGGGGAAGAGTGGACCCCTTTCACGAGTACCCGGGGCGGGTAGTGTAAGTGTTAGGTAGAGGGTATAGGTAAATTGTGGTTGGAAATTGGCATTTGTGGTGCGGTTGCAGAATGGTATTGTGGATGGGTGCATTAGTGTTGTGGAAATGGCTGGGTGTGTAGCCTGTTAGTGTGTGTAGTTGGTTGGGCACTCCACCACTGTGAGGATGTCGGCCAGGTGAGGCCGCAGGTGGGCTCTGGGAGCCGGTAGTTGTGAGTGGGTGCCTGAGGATCCCGGGTGTGGATCGGGCAGCCCAGTGCCAGAGAGGGCACCGAGTGGGGAGAGCGCCAGAGGGCCTTCCCCAGGTAGTTAGGTTAGGGTAAGGAGCAGGTAAGCTCGGAGGCAACTGCAGTGGTGGGGGTGTGCAGGTGGGTAGACCCGCTGGGAGAGGTACACGCCACAGCCCAGAAATTGTGCGAGGGCACCGGGAGATGAATCGGGGGAGTGAGACCCCAAATTGAAAAGCACCACAGTTTGGCCAATGGGAATTGGTTTTTAGAACCCATAGTGTAAGAGGGCCAATGGTTTGGCCGGAGAAAGACCCCGGGTAGTGTAAAGTTGTTAAAGTCATTTAGGAAATAGTTAGGATTGATGAACCTGTCGCACCATACGCAGCCACTTACCTGTGGTGATGATGATGACTCCACACCTGTGTTTTCTTGTTTTGGTGCAGGAAATGAGAATTGCTGTGTGGATTGGTGAGACGCATCACGACGTGGATGAGACATTGGGGTGATTCCATCTCTCCCTCCTTAGGAGGGACTGATGATGAATTGGTGATGGCAAATTTTGATGAGAGTTGAAAATGGCAAATTTGATTGGTTAGGAGGGAGAGAAGACGAATTTGGTTTATGGGAGGAACGGGGAAGACAGTAGGGATGTTTGTTGATTTGTAAAGTAGATGTTTATGGGTAGTGTTGTGTTTTGTGGATACAGTAAGGGGTAAGGGAGGGGCCATGTAGGTTACCTGGTGGGGGGGGGGGCGTACGGTAGGAACGTACCTGTCTCACCTGGTTCCCATGTGCCCCCAGTGTGCATTACCTTACATTGCGTGCACTTTTGTGCCCTTACCACCTTACTCACTTGTCTGCTTCTTTTGTCTCCCACCTCCGAGGATCTGGCTTTGGGGCAGAGAGAGAGAGGAGAGAGAGGTGCTGGCTCCGCAGTTGTGGGCCTGCGCTTTCGCTGCTTGCTGCTGGGATCGATACACCATATGGACCGCAATGTTTGTGGCCACCCACAATGGACCGCAGTTCTTTTGCGGCCAAGCACCACCCGTGGATGGACCTATGGGTCAACGTGGCACCTATGCCATACAGGTGAACCACTTTTAGTTGACACCACTGAAGGCCACAATACAGAAATGGACGCGGTTGGCGCCTTTCTTTATTTTTGAAAGAAGCCAGAAGGCCAAGTGCACCACACGAAGAGCAAGAGACACCTGCAGGGTTAGGGGTTGTTGAATTTATTTTTATTCATTGAACAATGGTGACTGCACCGATTGGTGCTGGGGTGGTGCTTTTGGTGCTTGGATGGGGTGCTCTGCACATTATTAAAGGCCGTAAGGCCACAGAGCACTCGTGGGTTGGTGTATCGATGCTGGCATGCGTGCTCTCTCTATGCATAACATCTGCATGTGTTCCTCCAAAAACAGGTCCTGGATCGTAGTGTAAATATCAGCGTAGTCTTGTAAATAATGCTCCCTACCGGCTGTATGTTTAGTTTGAGGATTCTTTCCGGATTCGGTTATCCTGTGGGTGTGTTTCTGTGAGGAGAAGGGTGCAACGTCGCAGGGGGACATATTTACTCATTTGTGAATATCTGTAAAACTGTCGCACTCAGGGTAGAGTTAATAGTAGAGGGAACTACATCTGAGTGCCACACTAAAATAGGTAAAAATTTATCGGGTCGGGACGCCCCGAGGGTAGAGAAGGGTGCAATGTTGCGGATATGGCATTTGGCCTCCAGATCCGCTTGTAAATATTCCCCTATTTCCCCAATACTCCCCAACTATCCCCAATCCCCCATTCCCTAGTCCCATTGCCTGTAAATAACACTCTGTAGAACCGACCTTCCCCTTTTTCCCCCATTAAATGTCGTGCCCAGGTCCACCGCATCTCACGTAGACAACTTTCGGACATCTTGCTAGTTATTCTTAGTCTATGTCAGTTAAGGACTCGTTTCCATTAATTCTGACTCTTCGTTGCACCAGAATGTGATTATATGGCACCAGTAGTGAGTTTAGGACCTTCCCATACCTCCTCCCATCTTCTTCCCCAAACAACAACTACAACAACAACTACAACAACAACTACAACAACTACAACAACGGCGCGCGCGGGGAGTGTGCGTCCTCACTCCGGCTCGGTTAGCCGCCATTACCCATGCGCTCCACGGGGTTACCACGAAGGGGCTGGCTGTCAGCTCCTCATCAAGGGCGGAGCCTGGTAACCCCCCCCGCACCCAATAAGAAGGGCGGACCGATTCCATCTGGGGCGGAGCTAACGAGCCGAGGGCGTGTCACTCCCCGCCGGATATACGCAGTGACTTACCGGACGTGACGAGAGATGCGCCCCCAGCTTGGAAAGAGAAGTCACTACCTCCGAGTGCTGAGAGACCTCCTGCATCTTTTGGGCCGCGCTATCCTGTCCCTGAGCACAAGGTGCACCTTGTGCTGGCCATCGAATACCCGCTTTCCTTGCCATCAATCCCCGTGTGAGTCAGTTTTTGTCCTGTTTATCTGTGGTCTGTCGGGAATATGATAAGTGTGTCTAAGTGCCTATCTTTCTATGCTGTCCCTCTTGTAGTTGTAATCTGACCTTCCGCCATAATATAACCTCCTCCGGAGGTCTTGAGAACCGTATCCCTGGTGTCGTGTCATTTTAATCCCAGCCGTTGTGTCCTTTTCCTCAATTGATCTAGCGTAGCGCGATTAGTCAACGTTCGGGTGGAATCGGGTAAACTGTGCAGACGTGGTCATACCAAACCGCTCGGTAAACCAACATCCACAACCGCGTCTGTAACAATATTTAATATTTATTATTTGTTATATTTTATTTATTTATTTTTTATTTATATGTTTTTAAATTATTTTACCAGGTAAAAATAGGATTGTGAGTTAAGGATCAATCCTGACTTTTATCCAACATTAACATATTCATGCACCATACAAATTGTTGCGGGCAATTCCTACCTAACTATTCTCTTGCCATATAGGGCAATCCGCCATTCCATTCAATTGGAGGTATGAGGAAGTGAAAGGGAAGAAACATATTTTCATCCAAACTATATATACTTACAAATTCGAAAATACAAACCCATCAGTGTTTCTTATACACCTGTGAGTATACAGCTCTGAGAATATTTTTAAGGCCTATTGGAGCATCACATAGATTGTGGGTTCAAATCCTGCTGAAAACTGTTAAGACTCCCAAGGATTCGGATTTGGACATTAAACTTAGATAAATACCCTGTTGCCAATGAATTGTTGGTGAAAAAGAAAACCCAGCTGGTTTTAGGGAGGAAGTCATGTGTATTTCTCGACTCATGGTCTACAGTCCACATTTTGTGGTCAACCCTTTATCATGTCCTCAGTCGGACTCCAGAGGGCACTGAATGGTACTAGGTAAAAGAGCATAGAGGGACTGGATGGAAGAGGAAGAGGGACTCGATGGAAGAGTTTGAGGGCACCGACTGAGATATAAATTAATAGATTCAAAATAAATAAGAGTAAATGAAGGTCGCAAAGGCAGGTTTGATTACTGCATACATTTGGGTACTTGTGTTTGAATATCGTCGCAGAGCTGCAGAAAAATGGCGGCCGCAAACTTGTACGGAAGCACCACCTGTCTATAAAGACCACTTTTTCCGTTTCCCTATAACGGTATTTCTATACAGGTTTGACTGCATATATTTCAATGTAGTGTAGCAGCATAGCAAACCTGTTGTGCATTTTGTGATACAAGCACCAAATTTGGCACAAATGTACATTAATATGTTGCGAACATTTTCAGATATTGGGCCACTTGAAATTCCGTAATTTTTTTTTTCAAATTTTTCCAAATTTCGTAATTTCAAATTTTTCGGGTGACACCGTCACAATTTCGGTCTTCGAGGCCGGCCGATATAGTGGGGCGGCTTAGTCCAAATATTCAAAAGAATTGTGCATTTTGTGATACAAGCACCAAATTTGGCACAAATGTACATTAATATGTTGCGAACATTGTGTGGTCAGCAATGAAGACGAGAGTCTGAATTACATGTATGCAAAAGACCTTGTGAACCAGTGAAGCAAATACACGGGTAAGCATGAATTAAATCTAGGGCATGATATAATTTCCATGATGTTTACCTCTACACTCAATGGTGGAAGGAGGTAATGTTTTGATCCCAGCTTGTCTGTATGTCTGTTTGTCTGTTAGTCCACAAAATTCCAGACAAAGCTTGTAGTAGTGGTAGTTGTAGTGGTAGTAGTGATAACAGAAATTGTTATATAGAACTGAACTTATATTATTATTATATGCAGAAAATAACTTCATTTCTATATGCCCTGCAGTGGACAGGTTAATTGGTTTATGCACTGAAGGGGTCACCCTGGTGTGCACTGCTGTGTTCTGCCTCACTGAGTTGTTCAGGTATGATGTACTCAGCACAAGCTTCCGGTCGGCCCGGAGGTGGGGGTGCGGGGCCTGTCACGGAACGTCAAAACAAACGGCCTGCCGGGGCCGCCCAAAAGTCGGGCGTGAGGGGCGCGTCCACTAATGGAACGCCTCTCGCTTCCCAGATCGAGGGCCACGTGGTCAGGAGAACCTCGTCCCTTCCGGTCACACTTTGCCTATCGGCCGGCCTCGAAGACCGAAATTGTGACGGTGTCACCCGAAAAATTTGAAATTACGAAATTTGAAAAAATTTGAAAAAAAACATTACGGAATTTCAAGTGGCCCAATATCTGAAAATGTTCGCAACATATTAATGTACATTTGTGCCAAATTTGGTGCTTGTATCACAAAATGCACAATTCTTTTGAATATTTGGGCTAAGCCACCCCACTAATGGAATAAATAAAAGTTTTAAAGCATGTAGAAAAAAACAAAAACATTGAATCGGAGGAGATTTACCACCGTTGATGCAGCATCTTTTACACCACCTTATTTAACACGTTACATTTGTCCTTCGTGCTTGTTCTTGTGTACTTTATGACGTCCTTAAAACAGTAAGTTTTTTGTTTTGAATGATTTAAAATTATATTTGACTGCCAGACAGACAGACTAAATAAATGGCCTCACTCCTCTATGCCCACTCGCGATCGGGACATTATTCCATACAATCTGCCAAATTCAGAGGCAAAGTACTGCTAATCTGCAGGTTTGTGTTCCGATTAATGTTCCGATTGACGTTGCACAGTGTGTAAGATGTATAATAGAATTTGCAGGTAAGTAGTTCCTCGATCATAGAATTAGGCTGATGGGCAGACAGAGTGAACCAATTGCTCAACCCCGCTGATGGACAGACAGAGTGAACCAATTGCTCAACCCCGCTGATGGACAGACAGAGTGAACCAATTGCTAAACCCCGCTGATGGACAGACAGAGTGAACCAATTGCTCAACCCCGCTGATGGACCGACAGAGTGAACCAATTGCTAAACCCTGCTGAAGGACAGACAGAGTGAACCAATTGCTCAACCCCACTGATGGACAGACAGAGTGAACCAATTGCTCAACCCTGCTGATGGACAGACAGAATGGACCAATTGCTCAACCCTGCTGATGGACAGACAGAGTGAACCAATTGTTCAACCCCGCTGATGGACAGACAGAGTGAACCAATTGCTCAACCCTGCTGATGGACAGACAGAGTGAACCAATTGCTCAACCCCGCTGATGGACAGACAGAGTGAACCAATTGCTCAACCCCGCTGATGGAAAGACAGAGTGAACCAATTGCTCAACCCCACTGATGGACAGACAGAGTGAACCAATTGCTCAACTCCGCTGATGGACAGACAGAGTGAACCAATTGCTCAACCCCGCTGATGGACAGACAGAGTGAACCAATTGCTCAACCCCACTGATGGACAGACAGAGTGAACCAATTGCTCAACCCCGCTGTTGGACAGACAGAGTGAACCAATTGCTTAACGCCGCTGATGGACAAACAGAGTGAACCAATTGCTCAACCCCGCTGTTGGACAGACAGAGTGAACCAATTGCTTAACGCCGCTGATGGACAGACAGAGTGAACCAATTGCTCAACCCCGCTGATGGACAGACAGAGTGAACCAATTGCTCAACCCCGCTGATGGACAGACAGAGTGAACCAATTGCTCAACCCCGCTCTTGCGCTACGCACACGGGGTAATCGTTATAATAATGATAATAATAATAATAATCAATATTGTCCTGATAGCCTTGGTCAACACACGTTCTGAACAGTAGTAATGCGTGGTGCTCATAGACAAAAGGTTTGAATCACAATACCATGTGATATCCTGTGGAATTAATCCACCGCAAGACGTGTTGAAGTAGTCAGTCATTCAGGGCAAAGGTGTTCTAACCCAGCTGCGTAGCGGCGCACGACCCCCAGGTCGCCACACACATGGGTGGAGGGATCTCCACGCCAGATGTCTGGAGGGAGTACAGCCGAGCTTCACATACCGTGCAAGCAGCCACATCCATCTCAGATCGGAGTGCGTCCGAAAGGTCATCGCTCTCACAGCCGCGTTGATCAATTAGGCCGCCCGACCACTGGGTTGAGACTGCGGTCCATCCGCATTCAGTCATCTGCTCGAGATGGACAAACAGACCATGTTTATTAATGTACCGTAAGCTTCGTATACCATCTGGGAGCAGTTCTGTCCCAGATGGGGTCTTTCGCTGGATACATTAAGCCGGCTGTCTTTATAGTGTCCTGGATGTTTCGGGACGTCCAAGTTCGGACAATGTGGATAAACCAATCAGCCAACCTATCCAAATCGTATTTCAGTTGGAATTAAATTCTCAAGCAACCTGTTGCCGGAAAGGTTGACTAAGGCGAACATCGACAATTTTGCTCTGTGAACCTGCACACAACGGTCGCCGCTTTTCAAAACGTTAACGTCCACAAACTCACGTTCGTAGGTACCACGCCCAGCCTGAGAATCACCAGGGTGGCTGTTTATAGTCTGGTCATGAATCGAACCCGCAGGAGATCGCTCAAAATGGGAGTGTGCGAACTGAGAAACATCTAGAGACAACTTTTCCTATTTGCCTTTGAGATTCCCGCAGACTCCCTGATGTGTGTGCGGTGGCAAATGCAGTCCCACACTGGGCACACATGTGCGGAGGAGGAAAGTGACCACACCTGACTCGTGTAATTGACAAAGGCAAGGCCCACGAGAACTCAATTCTTTATCTTGAAAAGGTCCCTCTCATCTTGCCGTTAAGCTTCCCTCTACTTTTCCTATCACTCCTGACCTTTCCCTCGATCCTTCCCTCCCGTTCCCACACCACAAGTCACTGCTCATCCTCACTCTTTAGAACCTCGGCACGTTCTCAGTTTGGATGAATGACGCAGGGACAAGAACGACAGGGACAAGAAGGGAAGGGACAAGAAGTCACCCAAGGGAAGCACGTCCGACGGGGGGGTCTAGAATGGCCATCAAAAACTTTTCAAGGTGTTGTTACCTGCAGATCATAAATCCAGAAGCTTGTTACTGGGCAGGTCCAAATAAAGTAGTTGTTTGAGAAGGTCCAGCACCATCTTCTGAATGATGCCTGTGAACATCCTCATCGTTAGAAGATTCTGTTTGTGAGTGCTATTGCTGGTAAAATTGGACTTTCAATGCAAATATACAACTTGATGTACTTAAGTGTGGTGGTGGATTAACGGTTATGGTGGTTGGCTTGAGATGTTCGGGTCCTGAGTTTGAATTCTTGTTGTGTCGTTGAATTAACACCATTACAGACCACCTTCAGAAGCCAGCCTCTTCGACGTAGGACCAGAGACGAGGGCATGGCTGCACGACACAGCTGGCCATCTGATGATACACGAAAGAAGAAGAACACCAGTTGGGTTAATTCAGCCTGTCATCCTTCAGAGGTCAGCAAAATGAGTGCTAGCTTACTGGAAGCAGGGGGCACTGCAGCAGCGGCACAGCCACACCTACAGAAAGTGGTGCAGCCACATTCTGCACACGAACCATCACTTGATATACTCTTACCACAAAGTTACCAAGTCAATGATAGGGAGCCCCTAATGCAATGTAGTAAAACCTGGTGACTTATGTTCCGTCAAAGGGATTGCGAAAATGTTCGAATCGAAATAATAATAATTTATATTTCACCTGCACAAACACCATGAGCAATCAAACTCATCATGAACCACATCAAAATTATACATCATCTCCAATATTATTGGAGAGGATGTATAATGTGATCGATTATATTGGAGACGATGTATAATATGATCGATTATATTGGAGAGGATGTATAATGTGATCGATTATTGGAGAGGATGTATAATGTGATCGATTATTGGAGAGGATGTATAATGTGATCGATTATTGGAGAGGATGTATAATGTGATCGATTATTGGAGAGGATGTATAATGTGATCGATTATTGGAGAGGATGTATAATGTGATCGATTATTGGAGAGGATGTATCATATGATCGATAATATTGGAGATGATGTATAATGTGATCGATTATTGGAGAGGATGTATAATATGATCGATTTATTGGAGAGAATGTATCATATGATCGATTATTGGAGAGGATGTATAATGTGATCGATTAATCGATCATATTATACATCATCTCAAATAATCACCCATATTATACATCATCTCCAATCATCGACCATATTATACGTCCTTTCCAATAATCGACCATATTATACATCCTTTCCAATATACGACCATATCATACATCCTTTCCAATAATCGACCATATTATACATCCTTCAGCATTTCTCAGAATATACCATATTATAGTCATTGTAAACTATCTTGTTAGGGCAGGAGACAAAAGATATTCTCAAATGTACTGCATCCACTAGTTGTTTTGTTGAACAATCAAACTATAATTATTACAAATACAACATTAAATAATTAAAGTACAATACAAAAGTAGGCCGACTGTAATTTGGGGCGGGCAGGAATGGATGGCCTGGACCCCATAGGGTGAGCCCTAAGCTCTATGAGTAATAATATATTACAGTAAAAACAGTAATACATAATAACAAGAGTAATAATAACAGATTACAGTAATACAACAATTACAATACCTCCTTCGACATCGAGTCCATCAGCATCACATCCGCCGTTGTCACGGCACAAGATCGTTGCAAAATGCAAAACCGATGCAAAATAAGATGTGTTAATGGTGCCAAAATACCATGTGCCATGCACCAAAATACCATGTGTTATGTACCAAAATAGCATGTGTTATGGACCAAAATACCATGTTATCATGCCAAGTACCATGCGGTATGGTGCCAAAATACCATGTGTTATGTTCCAAAATACCATGTGTTATGGACCAAAATACCATGTGTTATGTACCAAAATACCATGTTAGCGTGCCAAGTACCATGCGGTATGGTGCCAAAATACCATGTGTTATGGACCAAAATACCATGTGTTATGGACCAAAATGCCATGTTATCATGTCAAGTACCATGCGCTATGGTGCCAAAATACCATGTGTTATGTTCCAAAATACCATGTGTTATGGGCCAAAATACCATGTGTTATGTACCAAAATACCATGTTATCGTGCCAAGCACCATGCGGTATGGTGCCAAAATACCATGTGTTATGGAACAAAATACCATGTGTTATGGACCAAAATACCATGTGTTATGCACCAAAATACCATGTGTTATGGACCAAAATACCATGTTATCATGCCAAGTACCATGCGGTGTGGTGCCAAAATACCATGTGTTATGGACCAAAATACCATGCAGTATGGTGCCAAAATACCATATTATCGTGCCAAAATACCATAATATCGTGCCAAAATACCATATTATCGTGCCAAAATACAAATGTGTTATGTACCAAAATACCAAGTTATCGTGCCAGGCAAGCCCAACCTCACGGCCTTCGACATCATCATAACATTCCCGAACGGAGATTGGATTCCGCCCCGGACAACTCGTAATGTACCAAAATTTGGATATGGATGTGTACCAAAATACCATTTTCAGGTTCGAGTTTGGAAATCTTTAATGATTCGGTAAAAAAAAAAAAACTTCATCTTTCCTTGTGTCGTTTGCGTGCGCCCATCTACGAGCGCTGGACCCAGGAGTTCACAAAGCACCAAACAGGTGAGTCGAGGCTTTTCAGCGAGGCGTGTCAAGCGTGTGACCCGTCCATTGGATGTCTGTATCCACCTGTAAGCTTTCATTACAGGTAATGCCGTTCCTTATATCATATTTATGGCATTAAGGCTGAAAAACCGCAAATGTGGAGCGGGAGAGGCAGAGAGGGGATGGGGGAGCTCGGAAGGGGTAGGGTAGGGGAAGGTGGACGTTGGTCATAGCAAGCCCGCTTGCCCACCTCCAAATCATTCAAAGTATGTCCTTTCGCACAAATTTTATTTACATTTAGCTGCACTTTACCCCGCTTTGCAGGTACATTACTTTGTAGTGAAACAGGAGAGTAAACTAATATGAAAACATTTAAGTTTGTCCAGCATCAGCAATCCTCATCACCTGATGCATTTGCCATGAAATAAGGTGTGCGAGTCGTTTTAGTATGAAAAAGGAAAGGCTGGTTTGATAATATGGGGGTCGCAGGTGCAAGGAGCGAGCTCCCTGGATCGTGCTGCAGGTGTGGCTATGAAAATGAGCGAACGCTCCAATGAGGAAGATTTTTCGTGCCAAAGAACATGGAAAATTTGCGTTTAATGTTTTTCCCTTCACTCCCTCTCTCTCTCTCTCTCTCTCAGCTACTTGCAAGGCAATTTTACGCTCCAGGTCCAGATCGAGACACAGCGAGCGAAAGGCGCACGGGGCACGGTCTGTAGGTCCACGAGCGCACCTGGCTTGGACACCTTCCAGAGCCGAGAGAACAAAAGCTCAGCACGAGGGCGGAGTGTCCTCAGCAAGACGCTCGGCCGAGCAGGAATATGAAGCGAGGAGAATGTGGATGAGGTTGTGGGGAGGGCTTGCAGTATGGAGGAGTGCCAGTTGAGTGGTATGAAATCCAATCGTCTCCAAGTCCGAGCCGCCACTGTTAAAGCTGTCACGAGCGGTAAACATCACCGCAGAAGGCCTCACCCCCAGCTCCCCTCGACCAATACAGTACCCCCACCTCATCACCTTCCTCAAGGTCTCCTCCCTGGGCCTGCACGCAGCCGCCCAGCTGCGCTCGAACGCACAGGAAGATAAAAGGGTCTGTGAGTCCGTGGAGCCTTCTATCCGCCCGTTCCCTGCGATAACCACATGACAAGCCCCTTCGTACCGCACCCAGCCAGCTCACGTCGACACCAGACCATCGCACGCAAATGCTTTCGGGTAATGTGTCACAGCTTTGGCAGGATGGAGCAGATGGAACTTTTGAGAGCATACAATGTTCTGAAACCTTTCCCCAATGGCTGTATCAATATACATATATATATATATATATATATATATATATATATATATATATATATATATATATATATATATATATATATATATATATATAGTTGCGGATCTCCAACGTCGGCCTTCCCCTTATCAAGGGGGGATTAATCCCCTTGTCCTTTATCTGACCGACACGATCCCGGGGGCTATAATGTCCTTCCCGGGCAGCGTTAAATAGGGTTGTTGGTCGAATTAGTCCTATTACCTAAGTACTAATGCTGACCGGAAACGAGGAAATAACTCCCGCCAGAATCACGGCGTTAGTGGACACGCCGAGCGAAGCGAGTCGCGATTCGGGCCGTTAACAGGTACTAAACCTGATTCGAGCGGTTCTTAATCGTGCCGCGTTTACCCAATGGAGGAAATGACTAGATCGATCAGATGAAGAGGAAACCAGGAAGAACAGGTAATTTATTTACAATTTGTACAAATAAGAAGAGGAAAAGAAGAAGAGAATGTACAGGGAAGAGGAAGAAGCAGGTACACAGGGCAGCCTTAAACAGTCTTATCCTTATCCCTGGACACGGGCCCATTCACTCTCAGACTCACTCTCAGGGTCACTCACACAGGGTTTGTAGATGGTCGGGTTGAGGGTCCAAGGGTCCACAGCTCGTCCGGTCCTCGACTCGTACCGTGCAGATGGTGGAAGACGGCAGTCAGCTCTCCGCGTGGCGTTGGCGCGAAGCGGATAATTATATATTGGGGAAGGGTAAGCTGGCGATTAGATTGCGTATGTAATACTTGTACCGGCGCCTTTATACGCGCGCCCGGTATCACTGGGTACAATACGCCGTTTCCCCGATGATGTTCCCAAAGCGCCTTCCACCAACGTCCTTCTCACGCTGCAGTCCTCTGCAATGCGTGCTGCGCACCAGCCCTTTGTAAAGCTCGATCAATCAATCAAGGCTTGTCACCGCGCGTCTCTCCCTCTCGTAACTCTGCACACGAACCAAGCGCCTCGCCCTCTCGTAACTCTGTTCCAGGCTCATAAATTGTCACTGCCCTCCTCATAACTGAGGTGGGGTCCTCGCGCGAAGGGTTATATTGCCACGCCCAGCGAACCCTCTGGAATGTTCAGCCACACCCTGTCAGGCGATGTCACCTCAGTCCTGATTGGCTGGTGAGGGCTTACCGGCTCCGCCTTGATGGCTGCTTGACGTGGCCACACCTCCCCCCTTGCGCTCCGCCCCCTCTTCGGGCCTTACCTCGTGGCTTTTGGGCTGGTTTGAGCTGAAGCCCAACGAGTTCGGTTTGAGCGGAAGCCCAGCGAGTTCGCCCAACGATGTCGATTTGGAGGGAAGCTGCAAAATGGACGAACGGGGCCTACTCTTATTTGTTTTACACAACGCAGATGCAACTATTGGATATGGCCTCATCCTAAACACATACTATGAAATAACTAACGTCCTAAGGTGACCTATGTGTTGCTTATGGCCTATCTATGGGGTGCAACCTTTAACCTTTAATGATGTTACCTGTGTGGGTTCTCAAAACCGCAACACTGCACGCCTCCTTCACCAGGCTCGGCCAGAGCCGAACCACATACCAGTGAGGACGGCCGGTTCTGATACCTGGGTCAGGACTACTCTTTAACAATTAGTGTGACTCTTAGGTGTAGTTTCCCTCTACTTTCAACCTACTACCCTGAGTGCGACAGTTTTAAACACTAGATATGTCCCACCTGCTGCGTTGTGTACTACCTAACTGACTCACGCCCACAATTAACCGAATTACGGAATTCTTCTCAAACTACACATAAAGCCGGTGGGGAGCATGTTATTTACATTTACAAGACACTAATTAATTACAAAACTACAACCCAGGACCTGTCTTTTGTGGGAAGAAGAAGAACTTTTGAAAAGAGGAAACGCCGATTGCAATGCACTGCACCAATACACCATACACCCATATGCACCAAAAATAAACAAAATGCACAAAAAGCACCATCACCAAAAATGCACCAAAAACATTATAAAATAATCAGTGATGTCTTGTGCTTGGCTGCTGGGCCGATGGATCTTCTTGCTTCTGGCTTCATGGATCTTCGGTGTGCCATCGTTAAAGTTTACCATCTTTTTGTCCGGGCACACCAAAGATTAATTAATAAAAAACGGCACAAACCATGTCCGCTTTTTATTTGGCCAGCAGGGCCAGCGTAGGTGGTCCGACTGCTTGGCATGTGCGCCACTTAAAAACAGTGGTCTGCAAGCAAGATGCTGCTGGCAGCAACGGTCTGTTCCAGCAAAGGTGCCAGGCCACAGAACGGGTGGTCCATATGGTGTATCAGGGCAGGCGGCAGGCAGCAGGGTGCAGCACAGAGTGCAGCTGCACAGCTCAGGACACCTGCACACTCCCCTCGACAAAAGACCATGGGTCCATGAGTGGGGAGGAAGACAAAGCAGAGGTTAGCGGGGGCAAGGGCGCAAGGGTACCCATAATGCAAGGTAATGCGATATGAGGGGCGCGGGCGAGTGAGCGGAGAAAGCTAGTCCCTAGCCGTACGTGACCCCCCATGTCACCTACTCTACCCTTGCCCTTCCCCGTATTTACAAGTTACAAATTCGTCTCTACCGTCCTGTCTTTTCTATCCCCCCTCTATACCAAATTCGTTCCCAATCCCTCCCAAGAAGGAAGGGATGGAATCACACACAATGTCTCACCCACGTCAAGATGCGTCTTTCATTCCAAACATTTGCAAAATCTGGTGTGGAGTCCTGTCACCTCGGTGAGTGGATGGTGCGAAGAGATTTCCTCCGAGCTGTCCTTCTAATAACATTAACTCTTTAAACTACCCGGGGTCTTGCCCTGCCAATCCAATTGGCCTCTTTACACTATGTGGTTCTAAAAACCAATTCCCATTGACCATACTGTGGTGCCTTCCAATTTGGGGTCTCACTCCCCCAATTTTTCCTACTGTGCCCTCGCACAATTTCGGGGCTGGGTCGTGTGGCTCTACCAGCAGGTCTACCTACCTGCGCACCTCCGCCACTGAAGTCATCACCCGAGCTTGCCTAGCTCCTTCACACTACCCTAACCTGGGGAAGGCCCTCCTGGCTCTCTCACCCCACTAATGCCCTCTGTGGCATTGGGCTACCCGGGTCCTCTCCTCGGGCCTCACTGAACACTACACTGACCCTAACTGGCTCCCAGAGCCTACCTGTGGCCTCACCTGGCCGACACACTACCAGTGGCGGAGCGCCTCAATAACCATACTTACCAATTAAGCCACACGCCCAGCCATTCCACAGTCTTATGCACCCCTCAAAGCAACAACTTGCTACTACTCGCACCACAGATGTCAATATCCAATAATTTACCTACTCCCCCTACCTAACTTTAAACTACCCTCCCCGGGTATTCGTGAAGGGGTCCATCCTCCCTCCATACACTCCTTCGCACCATGCACTCCACACCACTCATTCCATACACCCACTCCACACTACTCACTCCACACCATTCAGTATTCTCACTTGCACCCCATGCAAGCCAACCACTCAATACACTTACACTTGTCCACAATACTCTACTCATACACTTTCTCACACACACACACACACACACACACACACACACACACACACACACACACACACACACACACACACACACATACACACACACACACACACACACACACACATCATTCATGAGCATTGCCTCATTTGCTCACCATCACCACCAAGACTCTCATTCCCAATTCCTCATTTGCGCCTAAAGCGCATCCTCATACTCACACACACAGCATCATCTAACTATCTGCCTCCCTCTAATACTAGTACTTTCCCTGTCTTCCCTTTACACTAACACATCCCTCATCATTATCATCCACCTAATCTGACTACGTCCCCACTACTTGTACAAAAGTCACTACTTACATCTCAAGTCTCCTATGGTCATCTTCCTAAATCCCTTTCAATTATCCTAGCCCTCCCTGGCTAGTTCACACTGCCAAACCCCATAAAGCTACAGCTCCTTTGCCCCAAGCAGTGTGAGAAAGCTACCACCCCTCTACACTGGGTACCATTCCCCATCACTACCTGCTATTCGTTCACTATCCTCGAGCCTCTCGGTGCACCATAATACATTTTCACAGCTCGGCTTCGCAAAGCCGAGCAATGCGTGCGGATGGTCCATCTCCTTTTGGTTGGGTCCGTCCGGCATTTTCGATTCTGGGGAGGAGGCATACTCGGGCTGAGGTTCCAGGCGCCATCCCAGCGCAGAGCCTTTCGGTCTCCGCCACGATGACCCAACTTCCCCCGGCCAGAGCACCGCCTCCGCCAGGGGGCGAAGGTCCAACCTGGCCTACCCTCCCTGGGATCGTGCTGTTCGCCTTGCCCGTGAAGGCGCGGCACCGACCATACAGGGCGGGACCCAGCACGAATCGTGCATGGCGCTCCTTGCGAGAGCGCCGTGGCAACGATCCCCGCTGGCTCCCGCAGCACACAAAGCACCCCGCGCACCGAGGACTCGCATCGGCTATCCGTCGGCCTAAGCGCTGCCCCGGTCTGCGGCGATGCTCGAGTCGCATTCTCCCACCACGCGACCCTTTTCTCACTCGCACATCCCATACACTCCGTTAACTCTGCCACCGCATTCTCTCGTGCACACTCCTCCGTTCCACACCTTTCTTCCATGCACTCCTCTCGTGCACTCTCCTTTCTTACACACCCAGGTGCACACCACTCTCGCGCACATCCTGGCGCACTCCTACCACTCACACACTCTCTGGTTGCATCCTCTGTAACAACCACGGGTGTGCGCTTCTGCACACACCCAATCAGCGCACACCTACCCACGGGTGTGCAATCCCCTGCTGCACACCCAATCATGCGCTCTGGTGTGCACTCTCGCACACTCTCCACAACCAACTCTGGTGTACATTCTCGCACACTCTCTCCATCCATCTCACACTCTGTGTCACACTCACTCTCACTTCCACACTCTGTATCACACTCGTGCTTCTGCGCACACCTTTTCCTCACACGCTCGTCATTTCCTTTCACACAGCGCACCACGGACCTTCCACAAGCGCCCGGGTGACGCCGGGATCCCAAGCACGTGAAAATTCCTTTCGCGCCAAACCTTTTCGTGCCATACACAGCCCTGCTTACCTTCGGGATCCTTTTCTCCTCACGCAGCTGCAAACTTTCATTGGGATTAGACAGCACGACATCACGATGTGAATCCAGACTTCGTACATATTCCATTTCTTCCTTCAATTCATGTACTACCTCTGCCGTCTTCTCAACCCCAATTGCAACTATAATTATTTCATTTTCTTTTTCCTCATTCAGCTCGACGACCGCTGGCGCTAATAAAATGTTCTCTTCTACTTCGGCAGTCGTCGGCTTTTCCATACCCCGTGTCGCGATTTCTACCCCGGTCCACCCGGCTGTGCTTTGCTCAACCTCGCTTTCCCCGCGCTACCCCGTCGCGTACCAATGTACCTTTCCCACTCGACCTGCGGTCAATGTCCTTCCCATATTTTTTTATGTGGCCACCCATTCTGTTTTCAAACTCCGTTAACCCGTCCTTCATTCCTTTCATTTGATTTTCTCGGGTGGCCATCCTGTTTTCCAACCCCGTTAACCCCTCATTCATTTCTCCCATGTGGCCACCCATGTCCTTCAACTGGCCCCCCAATTTGCTTTCTAACCGCCCAATTTGATTTCCCATTTCATTTTTCAATCCCCCAATTTGATTTCCCAATTGCTCCCCCATTCTGCTTTCCATTCGCTTACTTTCGGCCCTCATTTCTCCCATCTCCTTACTCAATCCCCCAATTTGGTTTCCCGCATCATTTCTCAATCCCCCAATTTGGTTTCCCACATGCTCACCCTGAGCCTTCATTTCTTCCATTTGACTAGCCATCCACTCCCCCATCTTGTCAATACTGTCATTCTTTTTTTTTTTTTTCCGCCATGAATTGCGCCATGAAGGCTTGCATGTCGCCCACTGCCATTTGCGCAGCGGGCGCGGCCCTCGTCGCCATGTGCGAGGTGCCGCCATTTTGCTCGCCTGCAACCCCTACTGCTGCACCCTCATTAACTGCATCCTCCTCCATTGCCAATTGCTCCAATTCTTCCCTGGGGTCCTGGGTTGATTCTAACCCTTCCTCTACTCCCTCATTTCCCCCCACCGGCATCCGACCACCTTGGTTATCCATGGCACGATTTAAAATTGAGATGTTAATGCTAAATTTGGGTCGCTCGTAATTTTGACTAAATTTGTCCAAAAGATTAAAAAAATTGGTTCGGGTTCCAAATCCCACTCCTGACACCATTTGTTGCGGATCTCCAACGTCGGCCTTCCCCTTATCGAGGGGGGATTAATCCTCTTGCCCTTTATCTGACTGACGCGATCCTGGGGGCTCTAACGTCCTTCCCGGGCAGCGTTACATGGGGTTGTTGGTCCAATTAGTCCTATTACCTAAGTACTAATGCTGACCGGAAACGAGGAAATAACTCCCGCCCGAATCACGGCGTTACTGGACACGCCGAGCGAAGCGAGCCGCGATTCGGGCCATTAACAGGTACTAAACCCGATTCGAGCGGTTCTTAATCGTGCCACATTTACCCAATGGAGGAAATGACTACAATGATCGGATGAAGAGGAAACCAGGAAGAACAGGTAATTTATTTACAATTTGTACAAATAAGAAGAGGAAAAGAGGAAGAGAATGTACAGGGAAGAGGAAGAAGCAGGTACACAGGGCAGCCTTAAACAGTCTTATCCTTATCCCTGGACACGGGCCCATTCACTCTCACACTCACTCTCAGGGTCACTCACACAGGGTTTGTAGATGGTCGGGTTGAGGGTCCAAGGGTCCACAGCTTGTCTGCTCCCCTACTCGTACCGTGCAGATGGTGGAAGACGGCAGGCAGCTCTCCGTGTGGCGTTGGCGCGAAGCGGAAAATTATATATCGGGGAAAGGTAAGCTGGCGATTAGATTGCGCATTTAATACTTGTACCGGCGCCTTTATACGCGCGCCCGGTATCGCTGGGTACAATACGCCGTTTCCCCCGATGATGTTCCCAAAGCACCTTCCACCAATGTCCTTCTCACGCTGCAGTCCTCTGCAATGCGTGCCGTGCGCCAGCCCTTTGTAAAGCGCGATCAATCAATCAAGGCTTGTCACCGCGCGTCTCTCCCTCTCGTAAATCTGCACATGAACCAAGCGCCACTCTCTCTCGGAACTCTGTTCCAGGCTCGTAACTTGTCACTGCCCTCCTCATAACTGAGGTGGGGGCCTCGCGCGAAGGGTTAAATTGCCACGCCCAGCGAACCCTCTGGAATGTCCAGCCACACCCTGTCCGGTGATGTCACCTCAGCCCTGATTGGCTGGTGAGGGCTTACCGGCTCCGCCTTGATGGCTGCTTGACGTGGCCACACCTCCCCCCTTGCGCTCCGCCCCCTCTTCGGGCCTTACCTCGTGGCTTTTGGGCTGGTTTGAGCGGAAGCCCAGCGAGTTCGGTTTGAGTGGAAGCCCAGCGAGTTCGCCCAACGAGGTCGATTTGGAGGGAAGCTGCAAAATGGACGAACGGGGCCGACTCTTGTTTGTTTTACACAACGCAGATGCAACTATTGGATATGGCCTTATCCTGAACACATACTATGAAATAACTAACGTCCTAAGGTGACCTACATGTTGCTTGTGGCCTATCTATGGGGTGCAACCTTTAACCTTTAATGATGTTGCCGGTATGGGTTCTCAAAACCGCAACAATATGTATATATATACATATGGTCATTGGTGAAGTGATATGAGCAGTGGATGAAGCATTATATATATACATACAGTCACGTGAAAAAGTAAGTAAACCCCATGTAAAGTTTTGACTTTTTCAACATATTTAAACATACAGCTATTTGATCTTCATTTCAACAATATTGACAGATAAAGGTGATATAATATAACAAATATCATGAAACATTTACATTTTGTAGTCCATTGTATAATTTAAATAAACATAAATGCAAATTTCGCATGTGGAAAAAGTAAGTACACCCTTGGCTCTAATAGATGGTGTTTCGCAGAAACAACCTCAAGTAGGCGTTTCTTATAACTGTCCACCAGTCTCTGACATCGACTGGGATAAATTTTGCCCACTCCTCCATGCAGAATTCTTTCAGCTGTGCGATGTTTGAGGGGTTTCTTGCATGCACAGCTCGTTTCAAATCCCCCCACAACATCTCGATGAGATTTAGATCCGGGCTTTGACTTGGCCATTCCAGAATTCTCCATTTCTTTCTTTTCAGCCATTCCTTGGTGGATTTACTGGTATGTTTAGGGTCATTGTCATGTTGCAAGGTCCACCTTCGGTTGAGCTTCAAATTTCCGACAGATGGCCTCACATTATCCTCAAGCACCCTCTGGTACAATGAAGAATTCATAGTGGATTCTATGATGGTGAGCTGCCCAGGCCATGGTGCAGCAAAGCTGCCCCAAACCATAATATTTCCACCACAATGCTTTACAGTTGGTATCAGGTTCTTGTGGTCAAATGCTGTCTTTGGTTTTCGCCAAAGATGTCTTCTGGTACTGTGGCCAAATAGCTATACCTTTGACTCATCTGTCCAGAGCACATTGTTATACCTTTGCCTAGGTGCTATACCTTTGCACCTTTGCTATATAGCTATACCTTTGCCTAGGTGTTCATTGGCAAACTGTAGTCTTGCCCTGATGTTCTTTCTGGACAGCAAAGGTTTCCTCCTGGCACACCTCCCATGTAGATCAAATTTGTGCAGCCTCTTTCTCATGGTTGACTGATGCACTTTAACATCAACAGTGGCAAGAGGTACCCGTGATGACATTCTGGGGTTCTTAGAGACTTCTTTCAGCATCTTGCGGTCTGCTCTCGGGCTGAACTTGCTGGGGCGGCCTGGCCTGAACAAGTTGGCAGTGGTTTGGAATCTTCTCCACTTGTAGATGATCTTCCAGACAGTTGAATGATTGATTTCAAATTGTTTGGACATCTTTTTAAATCCCTTCCCAGACTCATAGGAATCTATAACCTTCTGTCTGAAGGCCTCAGAGAGCTCTTTTGATCTAGACATGGTGACGCCGCACACTTCAACAACAAAGAGCAAACCAAACGAAATGTCTGAGGTTTAAATAAGACAGGTTCCTCCAAGATCCTCTCTAACGATGTTCTAATGATTTGCACCTGAGCTGGTGCACCTGATTCTAATTTTAGGTATTTGAAGTAGTGATTAATGTAGGGGTGTACTTACTTTTCAATATAATGGACTACAAAATGTAAATGTTTCATGATATTTGTTATATATATCACCTTTATCTCGCAATATTGTCGAAATGAAGATCAAATAGCTGCATGTTGAAATATGTTGAAAAAGTCAAAACTTTACATGGGGTGTACTTACTTTTTCACGTGACTGTATATATATATATATATATATATATATATATATATATATATATATATATATATATATATATATATATATATATATATATATACATACATATATTATATATATATATATATATATATACACTAGCAGAGGTACCCGGCTTTGCACGGAGTGGGAGGAGGAGGGGAGGGGAGAGAGGGGAGGGGAACGGGGGGGAGGGGGGAGGGGGAAGCGGGGGAGGAGGAGGGGAGGGGGAAGAGGGAGGGGAGGGGAATGGGGGGAGGGGGAAGGGGGGAGGGGGAGGGGAGGGAAGGGGGGGAGGAAGGGTGCGGGGGTGCCCAGGGGAAGAAGGGCCCCTCCCCTCCCCCTCCCCCCCCCCCTTTCCCCTCCACCCCCTCCCCTCTCCCCTTCCCCCTCCCCCTCCCCCTTCCCCCTCCCCCTCCCCCCTCCCATCCCCTTCCCCCTCGTTCCCCTCCCCTTCTCTTCCCCCTCCCCTCCTCCTCCCCTTCACACCAGGGGGGTGACTCAGCCTGTCATCCCACCGAGGTCGGAAGTCGGAACTCATTGTCGTCAAATAAATGTAGCCTGTATGTTTCACTCTTTGTCACATGCCATTGGTCCCATGTCAATCGGATGAAGTTGAAAAATTAACGTTACGAAGGTTCTCTGGGACGTACTGATTCCGAATAATGAAGTGAAAAATTAACGTTCCGAAATACGCTAATTACGCTAACAGAAGCGCTGGAGGGAGCACTGCGCTCCCTCCTTAGATTCCCTCCCTCTTCTGCTAGCGCTAATTACTGCGTAACACACTAATTTTAAAACCCGAAGTTTTTTTAATTTTAAGGTGTGCTGTAGTCAGAAGCGCTAGAAGCGCTGCGCTCCCTCCCTTCGAATCCCTCTCTCTTCTGCTAGTGCTAATAATACGCTAATTTTAAAACCCGAAATTTTTTAAATGTTTATGTCTCCGTGACATTCCTGGGACCATCCGAGTCGAACAGTACTTTCCGCTCGCAAATCCGTCCACGGGTTCTCGAGATCTTAGAGATTGTAGACCCGAAGTTTTTTTAATTTTAAGGTGTGCTGTAGTCAGAAGCGCTAGAAGCGCTGCGCTCCCCTCCCTTCGAATCCCTCTCTCTTCTGCTAGTGCTAATAATACGCTAATTTTAAAACCCGAAATTTTTTAAATGTTTATGTCTCCGTGACATTCCTGGGACCATCCCGAGTCGAACAGTACTTTCCGCTCGCAAATCCGTCCACGGGTTCTCGAGATCTTAGAGATCATAGATAGATCAGGATACAGACACAGAGGCCAACTCTACTTATATATATAGATACATATATATATATATATATATATACATACATATATATATATATATATATATATATATATATATATATATATATATATATATATATATATATACATACATATATATATATATATATATATATATATATATATATATATATATACATACATATATATATATATATATATATATATAATATATATATATACATACATATATATATATATATATATATATATATATATATATATATATATATATATACATACATATATATATATATATATATCATCCTTTACCTATACCCCCCTCGGTCACTTAATCCGCCGTCATGGTCTCCAATTCCACTGCTTCGCGATGACATCCAGCTTTTCATCTCCACCAAGTCCATCTCCACCGCCACCCACTCTATCCTGACAAACTGCATCACTGAAATAAAATCCTGGCTTCAAATCAACTTCATCAAACTTAACTGTGATAAATCTGAAATAATCATCATTGGCCCAAAAACGCTCACCAAGTCCACCCATAACTTTGCCCTCAACATCGACGGTTTCCCCAGTATCACCTCCCCTCACATCCGGAATCTTGGCATTATCTTTGACCAAACCCTCTCCTTCGACAAATACCTAAACAGATCACAAAGACAGCCTTCTTTCACCTGAAAAACATCGCCCGTCTCCGTCCTCCCTCTCCTCGTGGGTGCAGAAACCCTCATCCACGCCTTCATCACTTCCCGTCTGGACTACTGCAATAGCCTCCTTTATGGTTCACCCTCAACAATCACCAATAAACTCCAATACATTCAGAACTCCGCTGCCCGTCTACTCACCCATTCCCGGACCCGTGACCACATCACCCCCGTCCTTTACAAGCTTCACTGGCTCCCCATCTCCCAGAGAATCCAGTACAAAAATCCTCCTCTTGACCTACAAAGCCCTCCATAACCTGGCCCCATCCTACCTGCTGACCTCCTCTCCAGACACACTCCCACCCGCAACCTCCGCTCTGCTGGTACCAACCTCCTGACCCCCCCCCCCCCATCCGGACCAAATTAGATCCTGGGGGGACAGGGCCTTCTCCATCGCTGCTCCCCACCCTCTGGAACTCGCTACCTCACACACATCAGAGACTCCTCCTCACTACCACCACATTCAAAACATCACTCAAGACCCACCTGTTCAACACTGCATTCAACATTTAACCCACAGCATCTAACCCCTGACTATCTCCTCTCCTTCTCCCCCTTTGTGCTTTGAATATTTCCTATTGATTCTTCTTTTTTGCAATTGTTTTTATGTTTTGCTATGCATTATGTTTTGCACTCTGTCAAAGCGTCTTTGGCTTCCTGAAAAGCGCTATATAAAATAAATGCATTATTATTATTATTATTATTATATATATATATATATATAACAGTATATATATATTGTTACCGTCTGCGGATAGGATGTTGTTTGCCGAGCGGAGGCCCCGCGGCCGAACAGATTTCCCCGACTAAACCCGATTCCCAACGTTGGCCGGATCGCGCCACAGCTATTCAATGAGGGAAAAGACAAAGACGACACGGATGTGAGGAAGACGAAGGCAAAAACGTTTGAAATACGATTACTATTTATTACTATTTACAGGCTCAAAATAACCAAGGAGAAGGAAGGATAAGAAAATAATATACAGAAGCTTTTAGAGACACAGTGAAAATTACTAGCTTATCTAAACAGGCTTAACTAAATCCCCAGGGACAAAACAAACAGAACAAACTCACGTACACGAATGGGAACTTGCAGGCAGGAATGACAGGAGGTGGGTGGCTGGAGCTTGATCCCGCACAGGGACGTCGGGCTGGACCTCGACGGCCGCCGATGCCACCGATCCTGTCGTGTGCGCGGGGTCACGGGTCGGAGCTGCTTGGTGGAGCCAAGACAACGCTGCTGGTGGGGGGGGGGGGGGTCTGGCGTGACGGGTTCTCTCTCCCTCTCTCACTAACTCCAGGACTCTTTCTCTCCCTTGGTCAATCACTCCTCACCACCGACAACTCAACACAACCACTGACCACTCAACGCAACCACTGACCACCACTGACGACCAACGCAGCTCTGACCAAAACCACACAACTCAGCTCTGACCAAAACCACACAACTCAGCTCTCTGCACCTTCTTGCGCGCGCGCCTTTATAGCGCCTCCGGCGATTAAGCCGCCGGCCTTCAGGACACGCCCATTGGTGTGCTCACCTCGGCCCTGGTTGGTCACGCGACCCTCTGGCTCCGCCCTTGATGACGACGGGCGGGCACGCCTTTCTTCCCCGACCCGAGCACATGTTGAATGGTGGTTTTGGAGCGAAAACAACCCACAGCTGTAACAAACTGGCAAACTGCCCAGTGCAGTTGGCAATGGAGACTTGGAGGGGATGTAGCTGGAAATTGAGGCTTGGCAATGGAAGTTTTGGGAGTGGGAATGGGGAATGAAAGGAATCTATCTATTTCACTTGGTGCAATGGAGTGTCATTTTAAGGGAAGACAGCGCCTTAACCTGATACACAGAATAAGGAAATAAACCACTGAACAAGGGTATTATAGTGTCCTTCAATGTATGCTTTATGGAATTAACTACCAGAACGCCCTTTGACCTTTATACAACAGACTGGAGCAAGGATGGCGCAGAATAAAGCAACAATTAATAACAATTTACAATACAATACAACACAATCAAAAAAATACAATCCTCATATCCGCAACACTGCACCCTCCTCCTCTTAGGCACGTCCCGGGCCTATCACTTTAATTTAGTGTGACACGTAGGTGTAGTTCCCTCTACTTTTAACCTGACCCTGAGTGCGACAGTTTTAAAACATAAATAGATATGTCCCGCTGCTCCATTGCACCCTGCCTAACAGACTCACGCCCACAGCTAACCGAATTGCGGAATGGTCTTCAAACTATACATTTACGGTGGAGAGTGTGGAAGTGTAATTCAGTGTAACTTATTAATTGGCACTGGTAACTTATTGGTTGACCTAGTAACAAAGCAGATGCATTTTACATGCAAACTCTGTGGGGGACGGGTTTGTAAATGAGTTAGGAATGTGCACGAACATGATGGTCTCTTGAAACACCTGGTCACAGCCCCAGGCTGGAGCACCCCCCTATTGTTTGATAAAAGGAACTCACAGCAGGGGGGGGGCTAGCTGGCGCCAGGAAGGCGACCGGTGACGTCGGCGGAGAGGAGATTACGAGTTCAGCGGACAGAGGATTAAGTCTAGTTGGTCCATATAAGCGGGAGCTGCGGCTGGAGTCGAGAGGACTTGCTGCGAGGAGCTCTGACGAACGGGACCATGGCGGAGGAACATCAGCCGAACGAAAAGGACCATGGAAAAGAGTTAATCTCAGCCATTGAATAATGCGGTATTATTTGGTAAATGGAATCAAGTGAATAACCAGTTAATAAAGTTGTGACCTTTTGTAAAACCTGTTTCCGACCATTGGCGTCTTGAGTCTCACCCTCCACTTCCGCGACAATATGGAGGCACCGCTGGGATTTCGAGTGGACGTCGCCAAGGTGAGCATGTAAGCATGACGTCTTGGGGATCTGTCCATTATGAAATATGAATTCTGAAGATGGAGGATTTGGTGTGTGGGACTTGCATTCCGTAGGTAATCCAAGGAGTGTAAAAGTATTTTTGTCACGACCGTCCAAGGTTAAAGTCACGGATGGAACGGTTTAAATGATTCTATTATTCGTGTGCTTGCATATGCGTACGGTATACGCTGGGTGTTAAGAGCCTTACTCTGGTCTGCGGGCAAGTCGGCTCATGAAGTGCACCATGAGGCGATTTGTTTGCCGGGTCGGTAAGGTCCGTACACGTGTACAATCGTGTACACCCGTTTTAAATAGAGAATTTTTTTTCAGTTTTCCCGCCATAACTAAAACTTGTTGTTTTTTTTTGACGAAATTTGCTAGATAAATAGCATGGGTGACACGGATTAAATGATTTTATGATTATGAATTAATGAGAAAATGATTTTATATTTAAATATAAAAATTGATCTGCTTGGTGTTAGTTTAAGGGCTGTTCCAAATTTATCTTGATTATGAGACAAAAACAGCAGAATGGGAATCAACAGACAATGTAACAGCTCGCGACGAGTGTTTGTGGGTGACAACCACCCTCTGGTCGAGGCTCATAGAAGGGGTGATGCTTACTGATTCGGCACGCTTAAAATAGGTGTTAATGGTGGGATGTCAGAGGTTTTGGCGTGGGCTTAATAGTCACACTGTTTGAAAAATAATGCTCGATGCAACATGATCCTAAAAAGAACCCATCCCTACATCTACCCCAGAGACAGACAAAAAGAGATAGACAGAGTGAGACAAAGTGAGAAAGAGAGACAGACAGAGAGAGATAGACAGAAAAAGAAAGAAAGAGAGACATAGAGACAAACAGAGATAAAGATGATAGTCAGACACATAGAGAGAGACAGACAAAAAGAGATAGACAGAGTGAGACAAAGTGAGAAAGAGAGACAGACAGAGAGAGATAGACAGAAAAAGAAAGAAAGAGAGACATAGAGACAAACAGAGATAAAGATGATAGTCAGACACATAGAGAGAGACAGACAAAAAGAGATAGACAGAGTGAGACAAAGTGAGAAAGAGAGACAGACAGAGAGAGATAGACAGAAAAAGAAAGAAAGAGAGACATAGAGACAAACAGAGATAAAGATGATAGTCAGACACATAGAGAGAGACAGACAAAAAGAGATAGACAGAGTGAGACAAAGTGAGAAAGAGAGACAGACAGAGAGAGATAGACAGAAAAAGAAAGAAAGAGAGACATAGAGACAAACAGAGATAAAGATGATAGTCAGACACATAGAGAGAGACAGACAAAAAGAGATAGACAGAGTGAGACAAAGTGAGAAAGAGAGACAGACAGAGAGAGATAGACAGAAAAAGAAAGAAAGAGAGACATAGAGACAAACAGAGATAAAGATGATAGTCAGACACATAGAGAGAGACAGACAAAAAGAGATAGACAGAGTGAGACAAAGTGAGAAAGAGAGACAGACAGAGAGAGATAGACAGAAAAAGAAAGAAAGAGAGACATAGAGACAAACAGAGATAAAGATGATAGTCAGACACATAGAGAGAGACAGACAAAAAGAGATAGACAGAGTGAGACAAAGTGAGAAAGAGAGACAGACAGAGAGAGATAGACAGAAAAAGAAAGAAAGAGAGACATAGAGACAAACAGAGATAAAGATGATAGTCAGACACATAGAGAGAGACAGACAAAAAGAGATAGACAGAGTGAGACAAAGTGAGAAAGAGAGACAGACAGAGAGAGATAGACAGAAAAAGAAAGAAAGAGAGACATAGAGACAAACAGAGATAAAGATGATAGTCAGACACATAGAGAGAGACAGACAAAAAGAGATAGACAGAGTGAGACAAAGTGAGAAAGAGAGACAGACAGAGAGAGATAGACAGAAAAAAGAAAGAAAGAGAGACATAGAGACAAACAGAGATAAAGATGATAGTCAGAGTCAGACACATAGAGAGAGACAGACAGAGAGAGATAGACAGAGAGAGAAAGAGAGAGAGAGACATAGAGACAAACAGAGATAAAGATGATAGTCAGACACATAGAGAGAGACAGACAAAAAGAGATAGACAGAGTGAGACAAAGTGAGAAAGAGAGACAGACAGAGAGAGATAGACAGAAAAAGAAAGAAAGAGAGACATAGAGACAAACAGAGATAAAGATGATAGTCAGACACATAGAGAGAGACAGACAAAAAGAGATAGACAGAGTGAGACAAAGTGAGAAAGAGAGACAGACAGAGAGAGATAGACAGAAAAAGAAAGAAAGAGAGACATAGAGACAAACAGAGATAAAGATGATAGTCAGACACATAGAGAGAGACAGACAAAAAGAGATAGACAGAGTGAGACAAAGTGAGAAAGAGAGACAGACAGAGAGAGATAGACAGAAAAAGAAAGAAAGAGAGACATAGAGACAAACAGAGATAAAGATGATAGTCAGACACATAGAGAGAGACAGACAAAAAGAGATAGACAGAGTGAGACAAAGTGAGAAAGAGAGACAGACAGAGAGAGATAGACAGAAAAAGAAAGAAAGAGAGACATAGAGACAAACAGAGATAAAGATGATAGTCAGACACATAGAGAGAGACAGACAAAAAGAGATAGACAGAGTGAGACAAAGTGAGAAAGAGAGACAGACAGAGAGAGATAGACAGAAAAAGAAAGAAAGAGAGACATAGAGACAAACAGAGATAAAGATGATAGTCAGACACATAGAGAGAGACAGACAAAAAGAGATAGACAGAGTGAGACAAAGTGAGAAAGAGAGACAGACAGAGAGAGATAGACAGAAAAAGAAAGAAAGAGAGACATAGAGACAAACAGAGATAAAGATGATAGTCAGACACATAGAGAGAGACAGACAAAAAGAGATAGACAGAGTGAGACAAAGTGAGAAAGAGAGACAGACAGAGAGAGATAGACAGAAAAAGAAAGAAAGAGAGACATAGAGACAAACAGAGATAAAGATGATAGTCAGACACATAGAGAGAGACAGACAAAAAGAGATAGACAGAGTGAGACAAAGTGAGAAAGAGAGACAGACAGAGAGAGATAGACAGAAAAAAGAAAGAAAGAGAGACATAGAGACAAACAGAGATAAAGATGATAGTCAGAGTCAGACACATAGAGAGAGACAGACAGAGAGAGATAGACAGAGAGAGAAAGAGAGAGAGAGACATAGAGACAAACAGAGATAAAGATGATAGTCAGACACATAGAGAGAGACAGACAAAAAGAGATAGACAGAGTGATGACCAAGTGAGATTGGATTGTGGTTTCAAAGTTTTGTTGTTGTTGTTTGCACGCATGTTTTTTGCAAGCACGTACGGGCGAGCACGTACGTGCGGGCACGCCCTAGTATATATAAACCAGAGGTAATATTAAGTTATGGAATTAATTGCTTTCAACAATGCAAAGGGTGACAAAATATGGGATTTTAATGGGATTTTTTAATGGGATATTGGTTTAGGAATGTTTAGAGGTCATTGCAATGTGATAATAACTTGTTGGAACTTGTTGTTGGAACTTGCTGTTGGAACTTGCTGTTGGAACTTGCTGTTGGAACTTGTTGGAACTTGTTGTTGGAACTTGTTGTTGGAACTTGTTGTTGGAACTTGCTGTTGGAACTTGTTGGAACTTGTTGTTGGAACTTGCTGTTGGAACTTGCTGTTGGAACTTGTTGGAACTTGTTGGAACTTGTTGTTGGAACTTGTTGTTGGAACTTGCTGTTGGCACTTGTTGGAACTTGTTGGAACTTGTTGTTGGAACTTGTTGTTGGAACTTGCTGTTGGCACTTGTTGGAACTTGTTGTTGGAACTTGTTGTTGGAACTTGCTGTTGGAACTTGCTGTTGGAACTTGTTGTTGGAACTTGTTGTTGGAACTTGCTGTTGGAACTTGCTGTTGGAACTTGTTGGAACTTGTTGTTGGAACTTGTTGTTGGAACTTGCTGTTGGCACTTGTTGGAACTTGTTGGAACTTGTTGTTGGAACTTGTTGTTGGAACTTGCTGTTGGAACTTGCTGTTGGAACTTGCTGTTGGAACTTGTTGGAACTTGTTGTTGGAACTTGTTGTTGGAACTTGTTGTTGGAACTTGTTGTTGGAACTTGTTGGAACTTGCTGTTGGAACTTGTTGGAACTTGTTGTTGGAACTTGTTGTTGGAACTTGCTGTTGGCACTTGTTGGAACTTGTTGGAACTTGTTGTTGGAACTTGTTGTTGGAACTTGCTGTTGGAACTTGCTGTTGGAACTTGTTGGAACTTGTTGTTGGAACTTGTTGTTGGAACCCGTACTTATTTAATTAATTACATTTCTTATTACATTACAGTAATTACATTACAGTAATTACCTGAGGTAATTACAGTAATTACAGTTCCGGTAATTACAGTAATTACAGTAATCATTACAGTAATTACAGTAATCATCTATCTATAATTCCAGTAATCTCTGTGTGTCTGTGTGTCTGTGTGTCTGTGTGTCTGTGTGTCTGTGTGTCTGTGTGTCTGTGTGTCTGTGTGTCTGTGTGTTTGTCTGTGACCGCTGTTTCTCGACAACCACGGGTCCGATATACTTGAAACTTGCCAGGTATATTGCTGGGGACCCGAGGATGTGCCTTTTCAAGGTTTGAAATTAATCGGACAAGTACCTACCGAGCTATGTCCAAAAAACGCTTCAACCAATCAGAGAGCAGCGAGCTATCACGTGTGCCGAACCGTTAATGCAATGCAAGCGTTAATGCGTTAATGCAAGGCTTTTCTTTTTTTCCCTCTTCTCTTTCTACTTTTCCTTGCGATTAAATTGCAAACAGCCAAAATACGTTGGCGCTAATTGAATAATTGGCCATTAACACTAAAATAATCGTAACTGCGATATGCCAACTTCCGGACAGTGCAGCCTTCCCTGTTGTTGTTGTTTGCAGCAGCTGTTTGCAGCAAGGCAAGGCTTTTCTTTTTTTCCCTCTTCTCTTTCTACTTTGCCTTGCGATTAAATTGCAAACAGCCAAAATACGTTGGCGCTAATTGAATAATTGGGCATTATGTTTTACAACTAATAAAAACGAATTTGCGATTCATTCGCTTTCCTGCGCGTTTGTGTACGCGATGGCGATTTCTTTACCAAACTCCGGAAGCCGTTCGCTTTGGACCGAACCATTGCATGTAAATAGAGGGGGGGGATTGTCACCACTCGCAAGCCGTTCGCTTTGGACCAAACCATTTCATGTAAATAGGGGGGGGGATATAATTTTAGATATATATATAGTACGGGCATGCCCTAGTTACAGTAATTGCAGTAATCTTATTACAGTAATTACATTACATTAACTCAGGCACCTTTTGAGTAAGGAAGCTGATATTTGGACATGACACTGACCAAGGGATGTGGCTGTCAAGGAAAATATTGATTTATTGATTAATCATTTAATAAATTAACTCGTTGATTTATAAATGACTTATTTAATTAAAATTCCTGAGAGATACATCTTCGGATGAAATACTTGCAGATTGGTTATGCTATGAGCCAATTGATTAAGGAAAATATTTTGTGATGGCCATATTGGCAATTTCGTGGCCATATTCGTGGCAACTCAGTTAGTGCCACTGCACCTTTAAAATGCATCCCTGCGTTCATTTTTCGATCGATTGAGTTGAAATTTTGAACAATCGGATCTGGACTGTCGTTGTTAACGACTCTAGCACGCACTCGTCCAATCAGGATGGAGCGGTATGGTCCCCGGATCATCACTGCCCGCAGTTTTAATTAATTTTACTTTTTCTCTTGGGCATATAATTTTGAAGACATGCATGTCATGATAGAGGAAATGTTTGTTCTGTTAAACGGAATAAATGTTGTTTATTTGTGTGGGTGTGTATTTTTGTGAATTTGGATATATTTTTCACGACTAATTCCAGTTAACATCCTGCACAATTTGCTCGTTTGCTGGCCGAGTCGAAATTGCGTTGAGTTTCTATGGCATGCGCCATTAAAAGCGCAGTGTAATGGTTGAGCTCCCTTTATTTCGTTTTGGTCATGCGGATGAGCAAACAAAGTGACAAATGCTGCGACTGGAGCAGTAAAGGCGATGTTTTTTAAATGGAAACGATTTAATGAGGAATTAAAAGTGGGAGGGGGCAACACCACGCATACCTCTTTTAAGGTGTGTATAAACCCTGGAATAAACGTGGGAGGGGGCAACACCACGCATACCTCTTTTAAGGTGTGTATAAACCCTGGAATAAACGTGGGAGGGGGCAACACCACGCATACCTCTTTTGAGGTGTGTATAAACCCTGGAATATTTCAGCAATCAATACGATGCTGAAATGATGTAATTTATTGTGTAATATGGTCGACCTTGGGTTTGTTTGGGTTTGTTGTTTATTTTTGTGGGTGTCTATTTTGAGTATTTTGGATATATTTTCACGACTAATTCCAGTTATCGTCCTGCAAAAGGTCTGCTCGTTCTTTTCCTTTGAGTCGTAAATTCCTGTTGAACTCTCATTAAAAAGCGGAATTAAGTACGCTGTGTGATGATGGAGATCCTTGATGACGAATCAGGAATAGTGAATGAGCAGACAAATATCACGGATGGTACACCAGATAGGGAAAATGTAGATGAAACCCCTTTTGCTCAGGTGCTGTGTAGCGCTGCACAAAGATCCATATGAGCGGGGCCTGGGTGCTGTGTAATTAGTACACAAAGAACCAATTACTAGGGTGCTGAATAAACACAAAGATCCATTTTTGGAGCTGGTTCTCCCGGTGCTGTGATTTATTCAAAGAACCAAATCTTGCAAGAATTAAGATATGATTTGTCGACATTAGAAATACTTTAATATATGTAACGATTTTGTAACGATCATCCTGCAAAAGGTCTGCTCGTTCTTTTTCCTTTGAGTCGTAAATTCCTGTTGAATTCTCATTAAAATGCGGAATTAAGTACGCTGTGTGATGATGGAGATCCTTGATGACGAATCAGGAATAGGGAATGAGCAAACAAATATCACGGATGCTGCGGCTAGAGCAGTGGAAGCGATTTTTGAATTGTTCAATGATTATTCGATATTGTTATGACTTTTTGTCAATAGGTATACTAAGTGGCCATGAGGTAGCCTGTTGCTATGTACAGTTTTATTCTATTGTTGATTATACCACATAGCTGTGGTGATAAAGGAAATGTTCGTTTAAATAGATGATTATGATAGGACCATGACTATAAAATCATGATGATTATTATGAATGATATCATAGGGTTCAAATGCAGAATGATTGCATGAACTTGGGAAAGAACTTTCAAGCCCTATGGGATAAATTGGGTATTACAAGCAATGGAGTTTCAAAATTTAGCATGATTGAAGGAATTTGACAGTCCCATTACAGGAGTTTTACGAAATTTATATTGCCAAGAGATTTTGGGTACTATTAAAAGGAAAATGATGAGATATTTTTCCTAAAGAACTTTAATATCTGGCATCCATTTTGGCTGTCTCACGAATGAAGGATGAGTTGCCTTTAGTGGTTGCAAAGAAAAATTTGTGGAGACCAGGCAAAATGGGAAAATATGTCAGATATGACCCTAGGACAGGACGGCGATTCATCAATTGACATGAGGTACGAATCCGAGGTGACGACCGATGAAATTCGATCTCAGTCAATGGATGGACCTGTCCTGACATCATTGGGGAAAGGGCTTATGCAAGGAGTCATTCAAAATGATTAATTTGATTTATTGATGAATATTGATGAATTAATTGAAATTGAATAATTGATTGAATTGTTAATTGATTGAATCTAATTGATTGAATTTAATTGCATAAATTGAACTGAATAAATTGAATTGAATATATTGATTGTTTGATTGATGAAAATGCGGTCTCAAGAAAGAAGCTTTGATATCTTTGCGAGATATTATCAATGTGGAGACAACCTGGGAAAATTGAGCAAGGTGGTGAGTTTATATACAGATATATATGTGCGGTTACCATTGTGTGATTTCCCCGTCAAACAGAGCGGACACCTGAGGATTCACCCACTTCATACTGACCCTCCGGCTCATCTGCAAATACTGATCTGTGAGATTGGATTGTGCAAAAGCCACAGCTGAGGGAGATTCTCTGGAAATCACCGTGCGAACAGGTGGAGAGATCCTTCCTGGAGGTACGAGTGAAGCTTTAGAGGAACCTGGAACAAGCTACAACACATCCAACGCTACTTTGATAAAAGGCAGAATGGGAAATGGAGCCTGCAAGAACACACAAGGACAACCAGAGATTCCACAAAAAGGTACTTGTACACATCATATGTACGACCGTTATGGTGCCGAAGCTATAAGGCAGGTCGAGAATTGGTATTTGTGGACAAAGGGACATGATGAGGAGTTTCCAAGAGATGGTACATTTGAGCGAAGTCGATTGGAAAGATTGGAACAAAGATTGAAAGCCAGGAAGAGACAGAATCTAACGGTAGACTGGCTTGCATTCCATCTTTGGGATGGTGAATCCAGACAACGGGAACAGCAAGAACGGATAACGGAACTAGAACTTCAAATAAAAAGGATACAGGATACAGTGGAGGAGACAAATGCACAACTGCCCTCGAAATTAGGAATGAAAGTCACAGTTGTCACATCTGATTTCCAGTTGTCTCCCCAAAAAGGACGGTACAGAGAATTTTTTCGTGTTTCAGGAGATAACGAGAGATTGCAGTGGCAACTCAGGGATGTAGAGATGCAGCCCAGCAATACAAGTGCACAGGCGCACAGATCAGACAACGACAGAAACCGGTGTTTCGAGTGTGGAAAGATGGGACATTGGAGAAGAAGATGTCCGTATGTCAACAGGAAGACAAGGTCATGGGGCAAACCAAGATCAAGGGTACCAGTGCTTACCGGTACCTCAGACAATGATTAGGCCTTCATTGCTGCAAATCCCAAATGATGATTGGCCTCAACAGATTCGATTACTGGACAAACATGAACAACTGTCAATGATTCTTGTGTCTGAAAAGTTTTCAGAGCAAGAATGATTCATTTTTCTTTTTGCTTGTTAACAAATTAATAATTAATTGATAAAATGCCAAAATTGGATCTTCTATTTTGGGCACAGCAATTTTAAATTTACAAAGTTTGGAACAATTGCGTTGCAATTGTTGGCAAACCAAGTAACAAGAGTCACATGATGATCAGGTGGGAATTTCGGACTATTGTTCCGCACGATTGATAGGTCAATGGTCGACTGACATGCAAATGGGTGCGTAGTCAAAATTTGGATAGATTATTGTGAAGGCAGAAAGGGTAATTTCAATTTGACATCATAAGGGTTTTCTAAGAATGGACTTCTGGTTTATTTGTCTATAAGCATTTTGAATTTGATTGACAAATTTTATGAAATTGAAATAAAATTGACACCCATCTGATCTGTAAATAATGGTTCCAACGCAAACAAATATGCATAATGCATGTGTGTGTGTGTTTTTGTGTATCAATCTTACAAGATTGTTGACACCGACAGTGTGCCTGTCTGGAAATGGATAGTTATATGTGGATGGGATTGGGATATGTGGATGGGATTGAATATCCAGAGAATCCGTAAAATAAAATAGAAATATAATTTGATTATGAACATTATCTCTTTTGTCAAGGGAAATGGAATATAAAAAATTTTTTTTTTAATGTGCTGGGTTATGAGCAGCCATTAATTAATAGTAAAATTGTGAGTAATTTTGGGATTCCATTTTTGATAGAATGTATATGAGAATAACATCTATTTATGGATATGAGCTTCATAAAAGGAAATGAGGAAGTACAAAATCATCCAAATTTGGGAGAGGTCTTACACTAACTTCCCAGAATACTCTGCTCATGGATTTTATATATATAAACTTGAATTTTATCAGCATATAAATTGTGCTGTATGTATGGATGTGTTTTAGGCATAGATGATATGGGAAAAGTGTAAAGAAAATTTTGCTGGTTTGAACTATTGTGGGTTTTTCAGTTCTGGAGTTTAAACAAAGTCACTGTTTAACAGATGAGAAAGGATAGTAAATAAATTATTCTCTGCTGGGCAAATTAAGTACGATATTACTAAGACTTATGAGAGCTATTGTTCCGCCTTACAGCAGTGGAAAATTATTGGAAAAAATTAGATCCAACATAATGAATCTATAAAAGAATGTGATAGGGATAATATCCTCAATTTGTACTAATTATTTGATTGTGGGTAAAGGAATTAAGTCATCGTAGTGGATTGTTAACAGCAGCCTGAAAATGTCCTGAGAGTGTGCATCCATGTAATCAGAAATCCCAGATTTGTTTTTACAAACAACATTTTGGTAGAGGTCTTGTGTGGAACACTTCCTTGGTAGATAAAAACGGTACTGCATGCTGGCAGCCACTTTTGCGGCCAGTTAGGCCAAACAAATTGAGAGGAAATTGTAGTTAAATACGTAAGTTACACATGGCTATTTGTAAAAAAGGAAATTTGTTGAGATGGGAAACATTTTTTCGAAGGTTTATTAAGGTGTTATAATATGACATGTGGCAAGGCAAACTATTGGATGGGAAAATTAGATCTGGCTATAGAATAAATTTATTGACCCCTTGAAGTTAATCCTTCGAATCATTGTTTCACTGGCATTTTTGTTCAAATTGGAAATAGTTTGGTAGAGCTTTGGTTAAAACCTTTGGTTGCGGTATCTTGGAACGAATTGATAAACCATAGGAGATTGATAAGAATAGAAACAAATATGGACCCAAAATAGAAAGTTGGATTCATGCCTCTCATTGCAAGCAAGCACATGGGGCTAAGGTGGACGATCCCACAGAAAATGAGGCTGCACCTAGCAGCCCAGCAGAACATTCAGTGGTAGAAAAATGATAGTCATGATTTACAGTCATTTGAATTACATTTTAACACCCCTTGCATTGATAAACATTACATTTTCAACATGTGATATTCCTACTTGGAATAGTGACATTGCCTACATGACATACAATTACCTGCTGATATTAATACAGCATGAGTGAAAAAATGTATCACAACTACACTCATGATCAGGGGATTGAGTTCAACCCCGGGAGATAGGGGGATCAGGGTAAGACAAATAATCTGATTATGTTACATATTAAGGGATTTTCTTTATTTACCTTTTAGGAAGCTTGTTAGTTTGGTATATAATGTTAAATGTCATCGACATATAACTATGTCATAGATATGAATATATACAAGGAGTAGCAGACTTGTTTGTTGGTTTAGTAGTTATATTGGCAATTGTTTTAGTGGTGGCTTGCTTGAAAGCCTTAGTGACGGTGTGTTTGAATAAGGTAACCAACAACACGATGATAACGCATGAAGTGACAAATGAGGAAAGAAATGTGGAACCAGAAAAGGAAGACTTTTATGGCGACATAAATACTGAGATTAAAAGACTAAATCAAGTGATGTTGCAAATGAATACAGTAGAATTAAGATAATGGCATAACGACAATGTTATGAGTTGTGTCAATTACAATATCAATGAACTCATATCACCACGAGTGACACACTGTTAGGAAAAAAAAAAAAAAAAAAAAGAGGGAAAAGAAAAAGTGGAGAGGAATTATGGTAATAATACATTATGCTTAATTTGTTGGTTTGGGAAAATTGTTGTTGGGAATTAGGTATTCCCGTGTGTGATTGTAATCATATACAATGCTATTCTTAGTTTAGTAATAAAATACATACCTGATTGAATATTATTTGTGTGACGCATATAAATGAATATAACTTTTTGTGTTAAGGAAAAACAACAAATTGTTGAATGTGAAACTGTCGGAAGATATACATGATTATGCTGATTTCATGGTAAGATGTACCCTATCTGATTCAGTGTGTGCGGAAAGCAGATTCAGATATGACTGAGCATAAGGATAAGACGAGATCACATTTTGGAGGGATTGCTAACGGAATTGGGAAGAAGAAAGAAAGAAAATTTGTGGCTAAAAAATGAAGTTAATCGTGGCATACACCCTCTTTCTCAAAGAATGATGAAGACATTCTCCCGTGTAACTTGGAGATGAATGCTTACCTTCACCAAGGAAATTTATGTGACCATTTGCCTGGATCACACTGCAACATATGAAAGAAAGGCGATCACTTACTCTTGTTCGAAGACTTCGAACATTCACCACATCAGAAGTTGCAGGACAACGACATTTTACCTGCAACCTCTGTGAAATGCGGGGACATATGTTATTACTTCACCAACGTCCGGGGAACCAGCATGGAGCTGCAAAAAAACGGCTGTGCCCTTGTCACAACAGCTGTGCACGATTCTGCTGGATTGCTCCTGGTAAGGACCATGAATGACCTGAACACCATGGTCCCAACATCATTGTGGATGCATCCGGCATCCCTGTTCCACATCTTGCTGGCCAATCAATGTCACACCAATACTTGCTGCCCACTCACAATAAGGGAGGAGGCAAGTCAACTACAACTGGGTGAAGGCCTTGTTCAGGAATTACTATGGTTTACAGCAAAAAGTGGCAAGAATGCTACAAGGAGAGCAGGGTCAGTCTATGACTCCGCAATGTTACCACAACAGCGAAATCCTACACGAAGTAGTGCAGGAGCTATGAAGACATTAGGAGAAAATGTTTCATACCTGGATTCAAACACAAGTGATCAGCCCTTCCTTTCAAACAAAGTCAACATTTGTGTGGAGGCAAACGTTTTTGCCAGATGGTGCAGATGCTTTACAAAACTTGAAAATGAAGTGAAATTGTTGTATCTTGGTGATGGTGAAGTGTTGTTTTGAAAATATATTTGTGATGCAAATGCAATAGATTGAACAATATGGAAGGAGTCAATGACCAACGAAATGTTTTGTGATTCTTGCAGGATGACGGTGTATGCCTAAGGGAATTTGATTACCAAAGTTATGATTATTTACTTATACTTGTAATGATGTTTACTTGTAGTGATTGATTGTTTACTTATATTGATGTTTAGATTAATGGTTAATATAAACAAAAACAAAAAGATGAGGGAATTGTGGAAGTGTAATTCAGTGTAACTTATTAATTGGCACTGGTAACTTATTGGTTGACCTAGTAACAAAGCAGATGCATTTTACATGCAAACTCTGTGGGGGACGGGTTTGTAAATGAGTTAGGAATGTGCACGAACATGATGGTCTCTTGAAACACCTGGTCACAGCCCCAGGCTGGAGCACCCCCCTATTGTTTGATAAAAGGAACTCACAGCAGGGGGGGGGGGCTAGCTGGCGCCAGGAAGGCGACCGGTGACGTCGGCGGAGAGGAGATTACGAGTTCAGCGGACAGAGGATTAAGTCTAGTTGGTCCATATAAGCGGGAGCTGCGGCTGGAGTCGAGAGGACTTGCTGCGAGGAGCTCTGACGAACGGGACCATGGTGGAGGAACATCAGCCGAACGAAAAGGACCATGGAAAAGAGTTAATCTCAGCCATTGAATAATGCGGTATTATTTGGTAAATGGAATCAAGTGAATAACCAGTTAATAAAGTTGTGACCTTTTGTAAAACCTGTTTCCGACCATTGGCGTCTTGAGTCTCACCCTCCACTTCCGCGACAAGAGCATTATTTACAGTGACGCTATTTTATTTAAAAAACGCAACCCAGGACCTGTGATTGTTCTTTCTGGGGGGGAGACAGTCTGCTCTGCATCGACGCACCATGAAAGCACCCAAAACGCACCAAAGCACCCTCAAGCACCAATCGGTGCACAGTCATCATTGTTCATCAAAATAAAAACAACAACCAAACCCCTAGCCCTGCAGGTGGTCTCTTGCTCTTCGGCTCCCTCTGCTGGCTATTTGCTTTCTTCCAGATGTTGTCATCTTCCTTTGCTGGCGGCCTATTTGTAATAAAACTTGCACCCAACGTGTCCATTTTTCTTTATTTTATTTATGGCCCACAGGGCCGACTAGTGTGGTTCACCTGTGGGGCATCGGTGCCCTGTGATCGAGGTCTGCCAGCAAGATTTCAGGCCTTCATGGCCGGTTCCAGCAGAGGGGCCATGCCCCAACCCATGGGGTCCATAAGTGGTGCTCGGCCACAGACATGTGGTCCATCGATGCAGACAGCTGGTTCTGGGAGTTCTGGGCGCACAATGGCGGACTCACGCACGCTCCCCTCGGCGCCCAGTGGCGCTCAGGTCCTCATGTGGGAGACAAAGGGGGGAAGACAGATGAGCGAGGGGTAAGGTCACAAGGGTACACATCAAACAAGGCAATGCAAGGCGAAGTGCATACGGAGAGCGAAGTGAGAAAGCTCGTCCCTACCGTACGTCACCCCCCCCTGTCACCGACACTACCCTTGCCCTTACCCCCCTATGTACAAAATCTACACATTACAAATTCGTCGCTAATGTCACGTCTTCCCCATATTTCTTCTTTACCAAATTCGTCTCCACAATCCCTCTAACCAAAATTTGCCATCACCCAATTCATCATCAATCCTCATAAGGAGGAAGAGATGGAACAACAAAGCACAATGTCACACCCACGTCATGATGCGTCTCACAATCCAAACATTTGCATCAAAAATAATTAAAACATGGCATGGTGTGGAGGTACGTCATCCCAGGTGAGTGGATGCAGATGGTGCGAGGAGACTTCAATCCTAACTATCCTCTAAATGACATTAACACATTTTACACTACCCGGGGTCTTTCCCTGCCAATCCATTGGCCAACTTACACTATGGGTTCTAAAAACCAATTCCCATTGACCAAACTGTGGTGCTTCTCAATTTGGGGTCTCACTCCCCCGATTCATCTCCCTGTGCCCTTGCACAATTTCTGGGCTGAGACGTGTAGCTCTCCCAGCAGGTCTACCCACCTGCACACCTCCACCACTGCAGTTGCCTCCCGAGCTTACCTGCTCCTCACCCTAACCTATCTAATTGGGGAAGGCCCCTCCTGGCTCTGTCACCCCTCGGTGCCCTCTGGCACTGGGCTACCCGGGTCCGTCCTCCGGATCCTCGGGTCCCATCCACAACAACTACTGGCTCCCAGAGCCCACCTGCGGCCTCACCTGGCCGACATCCTCACAGTGGTGGAGTGCCCAAACCAACTACACACACTAACAGGCTACACGCCCAGCCATTTCCACAACACTAATGCACCCATCCAAATACCATTCTTTCACCCGCACCACAGATGCCAATATCCAACCACAATTCACCTGTACCCTCTACCTAACACTTACACTACCCGCCCCGGGTATTCGTGATGGGGGTCCATCCTTCCCCCATTCACACCTTCGCACCATCCACTCCACTCCATAGTTTCCACCATACTCACTCCACGACCATCCATTCCAATACTCCATATTATATTCCACACTACCATTTATTCCACACAACCATGCTCCATACACCTGTTCTCCATTCACCTGTAGTTGCACACCTGTGCAATCATACCTGGTGCCACCTGCACCCTCCTTCCTTCCTGGACCATTTGGTCAGCACAACTCCCATCACTATCACTCTCATACACTGCTCCATCCACCTGTTCAGTTGCACACCTGTGCAATCACACCTGTTCCTCACACACTTTTCACAATACACTTCTGAATACACTCCCAACACTCACACGGCATCATCTAAACTACCTGTTGCCCTGCTAACTTAGTGCTCCCCGTCTTCCCTTTAAACTAAGCACATACCACGTCATTATCATCCACACTAACCTACATGCGTCCCCACTACAGGTATCAGTCACTACCTAACCTTAACGTTACCTAAGGTCATCTTCTAGGTCCCTTCACATTATCCAAACCCTCCCGGGCTAGTTTTCACTGCCATAAACCCCATAACTAGTGCTCCTTTGCCCCCGTTGTGAGGGATGACAGAGTTGCCATCCCACCACATCGGGCATCTCCCACTATAAATTTTGCTGGTCCAAATTCAACAAATCAAAAATTTGCCAATCATCTACCAATCATCTGCCAATCATTGGTCTGCCAATCCTTTGCCAATCATCAAATTTTGTTTTTCCAATTTCGGGGCCAAAACACTATTCTCGTCACACAGTCTACTCACTAGCGCCTCTCGGTGCGCCAATTCACTTCTACAGCCCGGCTTCGCACGGCCGAGCAATGAATGCAGGTTGCTTGGTGCCGGCGGTTGGATTCGTCCGACACTCGGTGAAGGGAAGGAGGTTTACCCGGGCCGAGATCCCACGCACTACCTCGGCACGGAGCCATCCAATGGCCCGATCTCGACCTGCCGGAATGTCTCAACAAAAAGGGGTCGCCATGACGACCCTTCCTATCGGGCTGTCCGCTCCGCCTAGTGGAGCACGGACGCGGCCGTTCCGAGCGAGGCCCAGCGTGGATCGCGTACGGCGGTTCTTTCGAAACTGCCGTGGTTCGGTTCCCCGCTGGTCCTCGCGGCACGCAAAGCTGCTCGGCGCGCACCGAGGGCCCGATTCGGCTAAATGTCGTTCTAACCGCTAACCCGGTTACCGTCGATGCTTCACCTGCATGCTCACACGCATACGCTACCCCTTTCACCCTCACCGAGCTCGGTGCTCCAACGCCGCCCATACACCCCGCGTACTTCGTCATTGCTCTCGTTCTTTCGCTCACCGACTTGGTCACACACCTGACCACCTCACACCTTTGCACACACTCGTTGTTCACACACCTCACCAACACACCTCTTCGCGCCCCCTTCTCGGTCACCTCCTCTGTGACAATCACAGGTGTGCTCTCACTCGCACACCCAACCACGTGCCTCACTACCAACTCAAGTGTGCATTCCCACACACGCTCTACCATTCCAGGTGTGCATACTTCCATTCCAGGTGTACATCCTCTCTCACCTGTCACAACCAACTCACGCTCCGTGTCACTCTCACTACCTTCACCACCACTCTTGACAGCGCACTCACCCTTACTCTCGACAGCGCACTCTTTCCTCATGCACCTGTCCGTTACACACCTTTCTCGCGCACACTCTTGCACACACTCTCCCGTTACATCCTCTGTAACACTCACCACAGGCGTGCATTCTCCCTTACTCTCGACAGCGCACTCTTTCCTCATGCACCTGTCCGTTACACACCTTTCTCGCGCACACTCTTGCGCACACTCTCCCGTTACTTCCTCTGTAACACTCACCACAGGTGTACACTTTCTTGTTACATCCTCTGTAACACTCCTCACTACGCGCTTCCATGTGCTCCCTCGCACACGCGCTACGACCGACTCACTCTCGACAGCACACTCACTCCTTGGCGCGCACTTTTTCCTCACACACCCCAGAGTCGGACATTCTCGCACACCTCCACTTTCGCACACCATACCCGTCACACACTTCACCAACGGCCTCTCACGAACACCCGGATCCAAATCAACCCCCAAGCCGACTGAAGCTCCCCTCACATCATATACATTCCCACGTATATCGCCACTCACCTTGGCACCACGTCTCTGCACCTCCTTCGCCACCTGCAAACTCTTTATTTGGTTAGTGAGCACCACACCACGATTTGAGCACCGACCTTGAACATATTCCATCACTTCCTCCTGTATTTCTCTCTTAGTTTCTGTCCGTCTCTTCTTAATTTCACTCACCTCCTCTTCCACTTCCTCTAATTTTTCCTTTACCTCCTTCATTTCCCGGTGCGTCTCCTCTATCTCTTCCTCTAACGCTACCTTGACCGTCTCCATCTGCGTCCTCACCTCCCGGTCCTTCGTCTCCATTACTTCTGTCACCTCGTCCAACCTCATTGTCAGTCCCTCACGTACCATCTGACATTGCCTCTTCGTCGCTATCAAGTCGTCCTTGATGTTTCTTTGTGTCGCTTTTAACCCTCCTAGTACCGCAGTGTTCTTTTGTACCTGCTCCACTAACTCCGTTTGTCCCACCGTCAGCTGTTCCACCTCCTCCGTCAGGTCCTCTATGCCCCCTTGTAACTTTGCCGTCCCATTTCTCACCTCTTTCTCTATACGCTTTTCGCCTCGCTTTACCTCCTCGCGTACCCCCGAGACCTCCTCACTTACACCTCGTCGTATCTCCCCTTTCATCTCCTCCATCTCTTTTGTAGATGCCACCCTCATCTGTCCCAATTCATCCCTCTGAGCATCCAATTTACTTTCTAACCCGATTTTCACCTCCTCTCTCTATCTGCTCTCCCATTTGTTTAATTTATCGGGCGGATTGCTCCCCTATTTCCCGCAATTTGTTTCCCAACTTGTTTTCTAACCCCTCTAACCCATTTTTCACCTCTTTTATCCCGTTGTCTAACCCCTAAAATCTATTGTCTAATCCCTTAAAATTATTGTCTAACCCCTCGATTTTTTTTTTGATTTTTTTAATTTTTTTTGTATACTGAATCGAGGCTCGTGAAAGAGCTAAATTAAGGGTTGGTTTTCTAAAGGCAGGTGACACCGTCACAATTTCGGTCTTCGAGGCCGGCCGATAGGCACAGTGTGACCAGAAGGGACGAGGTTCTCCTGAACACGTGGCCCTTGACTTGGTTTGTCCGCACAATGTAGGCGCTTTCAGGATGAACTTTAGCCGGGGAGCGTTTGGGTGCGTGGCGCCTTTGGGCGCCCCGGTCTGATACTGCCGCCCACGCGCAGAACACCTTGTGAGTGCACGTGGGTCCCGGCGGTCCCACTGGCCTAGCGCTACCATGTTTAGACAGCGAAATCCGTCCCCGGGCACCGGCAAGCCAGGCACGGTAGGACACCCGCGGAGCCCCGGCGGACCAGGGGCGCGCGAGCCTACGCGTTAGCGTGCTACGGCGGAATCAACGGCTTCGGCCACGGCCGAGCCGATACTCGGCCCGGTCGCCCGGAAATGAACTGGTTCGACGCCCACGCTAGAGAGGTCGCGGGCGACTGAGATGTATTTACAAATTAGTTAATTAATTTGAGACGTCAGATTTCTAGTGTTTGGAAATTTGGAAGAGCTTGACCCTAGCCTTTCCCTTGCGAGGGCAAGGAGGAACTTAACACTTGACACTTAAGCTTAGTTTGAAGTACACCCTGCCAGCGCCCACGGCGGGACGGCAGGGCAACCAGAAGGGACGAGGTTCTCCTGACCACGTGGCCCTCGATCTGGGAAGCGAGAGGCGATCCATTAGTGGACGCGCCCCTCACGCCCGACTTTTGGGCGGCCCCGGCAGGCCGTTTGTTTTGACGTTCCGTGACAGGCCCCGCACCCCCACCTCCGGGCCGACCGGGCGACCGGAATGAATCCCGGTGTCCCGATCCGAACCTTCAGAGCGGGCCGGCTGCACTTTCCGTCCCTGCGGTCCCAAATACCGGAACCACCCGCATACCACTTTATTCGACAAAATGAGGTGCGGCCTACAGCCTTAGAAAACCAACCCTATATAAATCAATACCTCCAACGACACAGGCGCGCATTCGTGCCGCGTGACGTGGTGACGTCATCGCGCTTTCACCTTAAAATATTTATTTGATATAAATTGATATTTTGATATAAGCCTTAGAAAACCAACCCTACAGAAGTCAAATGGTCCAATAAAGGGTGATGGGAGGGTGATGGGAGGGTGATGGGAGGGTGATGGCAGGGTGATGGGAGGGTGATGGCAGGGTGATGGGGGAGGGTGATGGCAGGGTGATGGGGGAGGGTGATGGGGGAGGGTGATGGGGGAGGGTGATGGGGCAGGGTGATGGGAGGGTGATGAGAGGGTGATGGGAGGGTGATGGGAGGGTGATGGGATGGGAGGGAGGAGTTTGTTTTGACGTTCCGTAACAGGCCCCGCACCCCCACCTCCGGGCCGACCGGGCGACCGGAATGAATCCCGGTGTCCCGATCCGAACCTTCAGAGCGGGCCGGCTGCACTTTCCGTCCCTGCGGTCCCAAATACCGGAACCACCCGAATACCACTTTATTTGACAAAATGAGGTGCGGCCTACAGCCTTAGAAAACCAACCCTAAATAAGTCAATACCTCCAACGACACAGGTGCGCATTCGTGCCGCGTGACGTGGTGACGTCATCGCGCTTTCACCTTAAAAGATTTATTTGATATTTTGATATAAACCTTAGAAAACCAACCCTACAGAAGTCACATGGTCCAATAAAGGGTGATGGGAGGGTGATGGCAGGGTGATGGGAGGGTGGTGGGAGGGTGATGGCAGGGTGGTGGGAGGGTGATGGCAGGGTGATGGGAGGGTGATGGCAGGGTGATGGGAGGGTGATGGGAGGGTGATGGCAGGGTGATGGGGGAGGGTGATGGGGGAGGGTGATGGGGCCTCCCTATAGAAGTCAGTATCTCCAACGACATAGGCGCGCATTCGTGCCGCGTGACGTGGTGACGTCATCACACTTTCCCCTCAAAAGACCCATTTGATATAAGTTAATATTCTGATATAAGCTTTAGAAAACCAACCCTATCCTTAAAACCAACCCAACCCTATTACTGTCTATCTTCCCAATTTGGGCACTGGTACCCCTCATTTCGTCCCTCATTACCCCCAATTGCTCACTCTGAGCCCTCGCTTCGTCCCTCATTGCCCCCATACTGTTTTTCAAACCTCCAATTTGGTCTCCCAATTGCTCACTATTCTTGTCCATAAGGGCCTTCATTTGCATCATAAAAAGGTTCAAATCCACCGGTGGCGCTGCTACGGTTGCGGGCGCGGTCGCCGCAGCCATGTGCGAGGCACCATTTTGCGCGCCCGTAACCTCGTGCGCGAGAGCGCCATTTTGCACGCCTGAAACCTCCTCAACCACATTGCCAATGTTCTCCTCCTCTCTTTCATCCACATACATTTCCCCGAGGTCCTGGGTCGATTCTACCCCGTCTATCTCTCCCACCGACATCCCGTCGCCTTGACCAGCCATGGCGCGATTTCAAAATTCGGGTTTTGTAAAACAAAAGCAATTTCGGTAGTTTGTAATTTTGAGCACGTTAAGCGCTTCAGGTCCGAATCCGACACTTCTGACACCAATTGTTACGGTCCGCGGATAAGGATGTTGTTTGCCGAGCGGAGGCCCCGCGGCCGAACAGTTTTCCCCGACTAAACCCGATTCCCAAACGTTGGCCGGATCGCGCCACAGCTATTCAATGAGGGAAAAGACAAAGACGACACGGATGTGAAGAAGAGGAAGACGAAGGCAAAAAGGTTTGAAATACGATTACTATTTATTACTATTTACAGGCTCAAAATAACCAAGCAGAAGGAAGGATAAGAAAATAATATACAGAAGCTTTTAGAGACACAGTGAAAATTACTAGCTTATCTAAACAGGCTTAACTAAATCCCCAGGGACAAAACAAACAGAACAAACTCACGTACACGAATGGGGAACTTGCAGGCAGGAATGACAGGAGGTGGGTGGCTGGAGCTTGATCCCGCACGGGACGTCGGGCTGGACCTCGACGGCCGCCGATGCCACCGATCCTGTCGTGTGCGCGGGGTCACGGGTCGGAGCTGCTTGGTGGAGCCAAGCCAACGCTGCTGGTGGGGGGGTCTGGCGTGACGGGTTCTCTCTCCCTCTCTCACTAACTCCAGGACTCTTTCTCTCTCTTGGTCCAATCACTCCTCACCACCGACAACTCAACGCAACCACTGACCACTCAACGCAACCACTGACGACCAACGCAGCTCTGACCAAAACCACACAACTCAGCTCTGACCAAAACCACACAACTCAGCTCTCTCCAACTTCTTGCGCGCGCGCCTTTATAGCGCCTCCGGCGATTAAGCCGCCGGCCTTCAGGACACGCCCATTGGTGTGCTCACCTCGGCCCTGGTTGGTCACGCGACCCTCTGGCTCCGCCCTTGATGACGAAGGGCGGGCACGCCTTTCTTCCCCGACCCGAGCACATGTTCAATGGTGGTTTTGGAGCGAAAACAACCCACAGCTGTAACAAACTGGCAAACTGCCCAGTGCAGTTGGCAATGGAGACTTGGAGGGGATGTAGCTGGAAATTGAGGCTTGGCAATGGAAGTTTTGGGAGTGGGAATGGGGAATGAAAGGAATCTATCTATTTCACTTGGTGCAATGGAGTGTCATTTTAAGAGAAGACAACGCCTTAACCTGATACACAGAATAAGGAAATAAACTACTGAACAAGGGTATTATAGTGTCCTTCAATGTATGCTTTATGGAATTAACTACCGGAACGCCCTTTGACCTTTATACAACAGACTGGAGCAAGGAGGGCTCAGAATAAAGCAACAATTCATAACAATTTACAATACAATACAACACAATCAAAAAAATACAATCCTCATATCCGCAACAATATATATATATATATATATATATATATATATATATATATATATATATATATATATATATATATATACACACACACACACACAAAGGTGGTTAGGATGATCCATTATTTTATTTTTTCACAAAAAAGCCTCTTCAACCAAAGTGGTTACTGTCGGGTTGACCCCCACAATTTTGAAACAACCGAGGATTAGCAGACCGAGTCTCGGTTGATGCTACGTCCACTCGTCATGGATTTCCTCGGGCTAAACAGGGGTATTAAACCAAACATGTGAAATAGGTGTGCAGTTTCTTCACCATTTGCTCCCTGATGTCTCATTCTGCCCACATCAAACACTCATAACACCGTTTACAATCCGTTTACAACCCCCCCTTCTTGTTCCCCGATTAACTTGCTCTCTATTGGCTCATTTTGCAACAATCCTTTGATTAATTATATTTACCTGTACTTCCTGCTGCCTAATCTCAACCCAGGCTTATCAAGAACTGGACCTAATGGCCACTCTAAATTAGCCACAAATTTGACTAGGCCTTAGACGACGTGGTAAACTGATATAATTGCTCACTAATTCGCTACAAACACTTCTGGAACCTTCAACAATATTGAATGCATTGCACCTTACACAAAATCATGATAGGAAATACAAAATAAAACAAGAAAGAGCAGTCAGAGATTGCAAACCCTCGCCAGGATGTATTTTCAGTGGTTTTTAAGGCTTTTGTGTTAAAACTAATATGGAGGCAGAACCACGTGACCGATGACGTCATCATTAATTTTTTTTCTCCACCAATTTATGCCTACATAACGCTCAAGAAATTTCATTTTGGTCCATTTTGTACATTTCTGGTCCATTTTGTACTTGTCGAATTAGGACGTTATAATGCAGGCACCTATGACATCCTCATTGACAAAATGTATTCCCCATGGAGCGTTCTTTGCAATGAGCAATGTCTCAATTTTTTTCTATGCAGAGCTTTTGGAGATATGGAGGTGCAAAGTTTTTGGGTTTTCCAAGATGTCGCCCATACCACGTGACCTATGACGTCATAATTATCATTTAAAAATTCTACACGTGGAGTTGCACCTATGTTGAAAATTTCCTGTCAATCGGACCAACTGTTGCAGAGAAAATCATTTTTATTCTGTGCAGACAAACAGACAGACAAACAGACAAACAGACAGGTGAAAAATCACTCGTAGAGCGATACTTGGCAAAAGAGAAAAAAGCAGAATGGCACTCAGTAGAGCATACTTTTGACCTCACAAATAATTGGTGGTTGAATTCAGCTAGCTGATTTGCAAATTGTCTTCAATGTTTAAGTTAATCGGATGAAAATTGACAATTTTAGAAATTTGGCCTTTGTTGACCTTTTGGCCTATGTTGACCTTTTGGTCGATGTTGATCTCAAAAATAGTTGGTGGTTGAATTCAGTCAGCTGATATGAAAATCCGATTCAAATTTCAAATCAATCGGATGAAAATTGAGGATTTTAAAAATGTGAAAAAAGTCGTTTACCTTTGGCCTATGTTGACCTTGTGACCTAAGTTGGTCTGAAAAATAGTTGGTGGTTGAATTCAGTAAGCGGATATGTAAATCCTATTCAACTTTCAAGTCAATCAGATGAAAATTGAGGATTTTAGAAATCCAAAAAAGAGGTTGACCTTTGGCCTATGTTGATCTTTTGGTCTTTGCTGATCTCAAAAATAATTGGTGGTTGTATTCAGTTCGCCAATATGTAAATCCTATTCAAATTTCAAGTCAATCAGATAAAAACTGAGGATTTTAGAAATTAGAAAGTTATTGTTGTTGACCTTTGGCCTATGTTGCACTTTTAGCCTATGCTGATCTCAAAAATAGTTGGTGGTTGAAGTCAGTAAGCTGATATGTAAATCCTATTCAACTTTCAAGTCAATCAGATGAAAATTGAGGATTTTAGAAATTCAAAAAAGTGGTTGACCTTTGGCCTATGTTGATCTTTTGGCCTATGCTGATCTCAAAAATAGTTGGTGGTTGAATTCAGTTCGCCTATATGTAAATCCTATTCAGATTTCAAGTCAATCGGATTAAAATTGAGGATTAACATTTTTTGAAAAAAGTGGTTGACCTTTGGCCTATGTTGACCTTTTGACCTTTTGACCTCAAAAATATATAGGATTTTGTCGGACCACGAACTCTACCATTTGGTGAAGTTTTCTGAAATCGGTTTAAAATTGTCACCTGTAGGCAAGTATAAAGGTGGGTTTTCACGGGACACGCGAACGGTTCGCGAAGGATGCGAATGTCGAAAAAATGGCAAAGTCCAACATTCGTATTTTAGGCTCCAAAAGTTCGCCAAACATGCGCGGGGGTTCGGAAGCATCGTCAATTGTTCGCAGGAGTCGTTTTTTGTTCGGCGGGTATTTCAAAAATGTTTGAAATACCCGCCGAACAAAAAACGACGCTTCCGAACCCCCGCGCATGTTTGGCGAACTTTTGGAGCCTAAAATACGAATGTTGGACTTTGTCATTTTTTCGACATTCGCATCCTTCGCGAACCGTTCGCGTGTCCCGTGAAAACCCACCTTAAGTGAGCGGACAAACAAACACACACACACACACACACACACACACACACACACACACACACACACAAACACACAAACACACATAAACCGGAGTGATCAACATACTTGCAATTTTTTTATTTTTTTTTTGCCAAGTAACAAACAAACGGACTCAAATACAAAATACCCTCTCCTCAGGCGAGGGTAACTAGAACAATGCAACTATGTCGCCAAAATGCCTCCACATGGTCCCACAATGGGTAGATGCCATCACTCTGCATAAGTATGGGTACGGGTCACGTTTGTGCAGTTTCGTGTTGATCGGATAAGGTTCGTTTTTCTATCCAAGATGGCTGCCAAACCACGTGACCTATGACCATCATTTTAAAACTATATGCAACAGTGCTGTTAGATGATATTTGGAAAATTTCGCATCGATAGGGTGAGCTGTTTCAGATATGTATATATTTAATATTTTCCTTCAATCCAATATGGCTGCCAAACCATGTGACCTATGATGTTATAAATTTAATATTTCAATACAAATGGGTCATATATCATATGCATGCAATTTCTGATTTTTAGGAGAAGGAATTTGATTAAAACATTTTTGGCTGGTGTACCACTTCACCTATTATGTCATCATTGTCATGCTTTTGTTCCCCATTGGGAGTACTTGACAATGTGCCAAGTCTCAAATTTTTTACATTCAGCAGTTTCCGAGAAATCTTTTTTTAATTATTTGCTTTTCATCAAATATGGCTGCCATAACCACGTGACTTATGACGTCACAATTATCATAAAAACATTCTGCATAGGTGTCACTCCTACCCTGAAAGTTTCGTCTCAATCGGAAATATGGTTGCTGAGGAAAACGATTTTTAGCCCCTAGGGACGGACGGGCGGACGGACAATCCGAAAACATAATGCCTCCGGCGACTTTGTCAGCAGGGGCATAAAAACTAAAAATCCTCGTTCAGGCCGGAGCTGAGTGTCGGCCGACTAAGAACATTTTTTTCTGTTATATTTCCCTTTGTCCGTATTTGTGTCAGCATGGAGGGTCTCTCGAGTTAGATTTATAGTTTTACTTCAGCATTAATTTTTATTGTCTTACCTTTATTTCATTAACTTTATTATTGTGGCATTTTTCATTGTCGTATTGTTGATTTTCCTTGTCTCGTTTCTGTGTTTGTAGGTTTGAGGAATAAATCCCGTGGCTTTCGTCCGTGCAGGTAAGCACCCTGGTTTCCTTCGCCCGTGCACGACGGTCTGACCACCAATTTTCGGTTTCACCGCCTCGGAGTTAGAACTGTTCGGCAATCTGCCGCCGGTGATCTTAATCACCGGCGACACGACAAAATTTTGTGTAAGTACTGCTAAATGGGTTTTTGAAAGTACCAAGAAGGTGATTTGTGTTATCATCCAGTATTCAAGTATATATTTCAATTGAAATAAAATAATGGTTTTACAAAATGTACAAAAAAAAACAAATCGGAAGTTTACCGCCATTGATGACCGTCTTTTTCACCACTTACAAACCTCCTTATTTAACATGTTGCATTAGTTCTTCGTGTCTGTTGTTTGTGTTTTATGACATCCCCAAAAACAGTAATTTTTCTGTTTGGAATGATTTGAAATCTTGTTTGATTGGCAGACAGAGTAAATAAAATAACCTTACTCTTTACTTACTCTTTGCGCATGTGCTCTCGGGCATATGGTTGCTGATTCTGGCATTCGGACATATGGCATTCGGACATTCGGACATCGTGGTATGGCAGTATTAAAAATAGAAAATTCCATTGAAATTGGGTAGAAATAAGATTCGTGTTCCGATTCGTCTTCTACAGTATTAAAAATAGAAAATTCCATTGAAATTGGGTAGTTCGTCGCTCATTGACTGACGTTTGTAGACAGACAAAGTGAATCCATTGCTTAACCGCGCTTCTCGCTTCGCAGGTAACATTGCACAACTTTGCCGGGTATATAGATTATAGTACATCTCAAAATGAACAATCGATATTAAATTAGGTTTGTGTGCGGACAGGACATGCATCTGTCCTTTCCGGATCGGTCAAAGCTTATCCACAAACCTCGATACCTGCTCACCAAACCCACCCTGCATTTCTCTTACCTGCAGGACTATTGTTTATTGCCATCCATCTTGTCATCTCACTTTTCAACAAACCTTGCATTGCGTGCAGAAAAGTCAACTCTTCACCAAGTTTGTTTAATGTACTTCCCACCCCTCAATCCTGGATTCACCCTTCCAAAAAAATATATATATAATAATAAATTGCATTCTCTATTTCTCCAAATATATATTTTATATTTATTTATGGAAAACTGCCATCACTCAAAATTCCAAGTAACATATTGCTGTGAAAGTTACAATTTACCATGCAGGCTTTATATTGTCTCATTAACCTTCAATAACTCTCATATAATCCTCTCAACTAACAATTTACTTGTTCTCGTCTCTCGTCGCAACATCCATATCCTCCCATGCACGAGCTCAGGTAAAACACAGTAAATTTCAAAAAACCTTCAAAATCATGAAATTTCCTCCAAATTATATGCAGTGCACGCAGACAAAAGCACAATTGCCCGGGATTCCAAAACATGCCCATCCTTTTGTACGCCGGATGGAATGTAGTGTCAGAGTGTAGCGAAATGAGGGCTGGAGAAACACCCGCTTTGTGGAAAAGGAAGTCCCATGCAGTAAAACATTCGGAATGGGGCAACGCGGCCTCGGCTCCACCCAAGCGATCGCATTCCTGAATCCGGTAAGGCCACGTTAGACATATACGATAAAAGCAGCATCAGGTCCAGAGAGCTCTTACCATCTGTCAGCTGTAATATAGATTCTACACGCAGTGCCCGAGCAAAGCCACAAAGTGCCCCTAATGAAAGCCATCCATTCGTGCCTGATTGAGGGCAATCCAAAACATACAGAGTTCATAAAAACCCTTGCCAAGTAATACCCTGAGCAGCCGCCGACTGTTATTCATTTGAACCGGCTAAGACATGTACAAACTCCATGTTCACTTTCGCATGCTCCATGTCCTGTTCGCAAGTGTTCCAGGAGCACTTGATGTGCTCGAGGTACGAGGTACACATGCACCACCTTTGGTGTGGGGAGGGTATCATCTATAGATCGCTCAACAAACCATCTCCGAATACGATGCCAAAGCTCGAAATAAACTTTCAAAATATTGCAAATATTTTTCTATTCTGATTTTGACTAACAATTCATGCGCATTATATATATATATATATACACTAGCTTGGCTCGGCTCGCTACGCTCGCCTCACCGAGCGTCGTTACTGAGGAACGGGCTTATTTTAGCTGAGGACAATGACTGTACCTGAGTTGCTGTGTTGTCATGATTTACACCAATCAAAATACAAACAATTATTTTGCACAAATGTATTTGTTGTGTTTGTGATATAGTGGGGCTGCTTAACTGATGAATTGTGCCTTTTCCCTTAAAAGCTTGAAACTTGGCACATGGCTAGAATACCCCAAAAGAAAGATTTTTAGTCCAGGGGGCATCTCCAATTTCACCCCATATGGCGGCCATCTTGAAATTCAAGATGGCCGTCATACAAGACCTGTTTTGATGGATATTTCCATAATTAGAACAGATATCGAAATGGTTGAAGTATCCATACCTACATATTTACGGTCTATGAATCCAATAGCAACATAAAATGTTCAAACGTATCTTGAAATCCAAGATGGCCGCCATACAGGGCCGGTTTGGCTGAATATCTCCAAAACTACAACATACTAGTATATCGAACTGGTTAAAGTTCCCGTTCCTGTATTTTAGGGTCTAGGAATTCAATGGTAACCAGTGGCGTGGCTACGGGGGGCAAGGGGGGCACGTGCCCTGGGCAACGCCTTATAGGGGGCGCCGAATCGCCCACTTCATCGCCCGATATATCGACTTTGCATGTGCTCTTCCAGGCGGTGAAAGTCAAAATTTAAACATGTATAGTCATTCGAAAGACTGTCCTGGAACCTCTCTCCAAATGCCTGTAGGAGTTGGTATCTTACAATATTCTGATGCATTACATAATACGACGTGAATAAAAATGGTCCCGAGATGGTGGCCATCTTGTGATGCCACACATTAACCAATATTCTACGTTTTCATTTGATCATTGACCCAGAAAATTGGCATCAGCGTTAAAAAAATAATTACTTTCATAGATGCTTTAAATCACAGAAGAATGCCAACCTGGTAAGAGTATTTATGTGCTTTCCCAGTTTGCATGATACTATGCAAAATTAATATTTTCATATGGCCGCCACATACTGCTTAATATTTTATGTTACCATTGGATTCCTAGACCCTAAAAATGTAGGTGTAGGCACTGCAACCATTTAGATAGCTGTTCTAATTATGGAGATATTCATCAAAATCGGTCTTGTATGACGGCCATCTTGGATATCAAGATGGCCGCCATATGTGGTGAAATTGGGGATGCCCCCTGGACTAAAAATCTTTCTTTTCGGGTATTCTAGCCATGTGCCAAGTTTCATGCTTTTAAGGGAAAAGGCACAATCGATCCGAATTTTTTAGCTAAGCCACCCAGCTAATATTACATTTTTATAGACAATTTAGGTTGAAGATTTAGGTTGAATGTTTTTTTTTCAAGAAAGAACCCCTCAGCACATACATAGGGGAGGGGTAGGTGCAGACTGGAAAGTTTGGGACGATTACCCCTCACCACCAAGTAATTCAAAACACCTCACCACCAAGTAATTCAAAACACCTCACCACCACATAATTCAAAACACCTCACCACTAAGTAATTCAAAACACCTCACCACCAAGTAATTCAAAACACCTCACCACCACATAATTCAAAACACCTCACCACCAAGTAATTTAAAACACCTCACCACTAAGTAATTCAAAACACCTCACCACCAAGTAATTCAAAACACCTCACCACTAAGTAATTCAAAACACCTCACCACCACATAATTCAAAACACCTCACCACCAAGTAATTTAAAACACCTCACCACCAAGTAATTCAAAACACCTCACCACTAAGTAATTCAAAACACCTCACCACCAAGTAATTCAAAACACCTCACCACTAAGTAATTCAAAACACCTAACCACCAAGTAATTCAAAACACCTCACCACCAAGTAATTCAAAACACCTCACCACTAAGTAATTCAAAACACCTCACCACCACATAATTCAAAACACCTCACCACCAAGTAATTTAAAACACCTCACCACCAAGTAATTCAAAACACCTCACCACTAAGTAATTCAAAACACCTCACCACCAAGTAATTCAAAACACCTCACCACTAAGTAATTCAAAACACCTCACCACTAAGTAATTCAAAACACCTCACCACCAAGTAATTCAAAACACCTCACCACTAAGTAATTCAAAACACCTAACCACCAAGTAATTCAAAACACCTCACCACCAAGTAATTCAAAACACCTCACCACCAAGTAATTCAAAACACCTCACCACTAAGTAATTCAAAACACCTCACCACCACATAATTCAAAACACCTCACCACCAAGTAATTTAAAACACCTCACCTCCAAGTAATTCAAAACACCTCACCACCAAGTAATTCAAAACGCCTCACCACCACATAATTTAAAACAGCTCACCACCAAGTTATTTAAAACACCTCACCACCAAGTAATTCAAAACACCTCACCACCAAGTTATTCAAAACACCTCACCACCAAGTAATTCAAAACACCTCACCACCAAGTTATTCAAAACACCTCACCACCAAGTTATTCAAAACGCCTCACCACCACGTAATTTAAAACACCTAACCACCAAGTAATTCAAAACACCTCACCACCAAGTAATTCAAAACATCTCACCACCAAGTTATTCAAAACGCCTCACCACCAAGTTATTCAAAACGCCTCACCACCAAGTAATTCAAAACACCTCACCACCAAGTAATTCAAAACATCTCACCACCAAGTTATTCAAAACGCCTCACCACCAAGTTATTCAAAACGCCTCACCACCAAGTTATTCAAAACACCTCACCACCAAGTAATTCAAAACACCTCACCACCAAGTAATTCAAAACACCTCACCACCAAGTTATTCAAAACGCCTCACCACCAAGTAATTCAAAACACCTCACCACCAAGTAATTCAAAACATCTCACCACCAAGTTATTCAAAACACCTCACCACCAAGTTATTCAAAACACCTCACCACCAAGTAATTCAAAACACCTCACCACCAAGTTATTCAAAACGCCTCACCACCAAGTAATTCAAAACACCTCACCACCAAGTTATTCAAAACACCTCACCACCAAGTAATTCAAAACACCTCACCACCAAGTTATTCAAAACACCTCACCACCAAGTAATTCAAAACACCTCACCACCACGTAATTTAAAACACCTAACCACCAAGTAATTCAAAACACCTCACCACCAAGTAATTCAAAACATCTCACCACCAAGTTATTCAAAACGCCTCACCACCAAGTAATTCAAAACACCTCACCACCAAGTAATTCAAAACACCTCACCACCAAGTTATTCAAAACGCCTCACCACCGAGTAATTCAAAACACCTCACCACCAAGTTATTCAAAACACCTCACCACCAACTAATTCAAAACACCTCACCACCAAGTTATTCAAAACACCTCACCACCAAGTAATTCAAAACACCTCACCACCAAGTTATTCAAAACACCTCACCACCAAGTAATTCAAAACACCTCACCACCAAGTTATTCAAAACACCTCACCACCAAGTAATTCAAAACACCTCACCACCAAGTTATTCAAAACACCTCACCACCAAGTAATTCAAAACACCTCACCACCAAGTTATTCAAAACGCCTCACCACCAAGTAATTCAAAACACCTCACAGCCATAAAACACGTAATAAAAACACCTCACCACCAAGTAATTCAAAACACCTCATCACCAACTAATTCAAAACACCTCACCACCACATCATTAAAAACACATCACCACCACGTAATTATAAATACATCACCACCACGTAATTCAAAACACCTCCCCACCATGTGATTTAAAAACACCTCACCTCCATGTGATTTAAAAACACCTCACCACCATGTGATTTAAAAACACCTCACCACCACATCATTTAAAAACACCTCACCACAACGTCATTTAAAACACCTCACCACCACATAATTCAAAATACCTCACCACCACGTGATTCAAAACCACCACAACGTTATTAAAAACACTTCACAACCACGGAAACAAAAGTTTGAGGGAGTCGTTAAGTGACAACACAGACACTGCCCAGGTGTGTAGATATCTATCTATAATTCCAGTAATCTCTGTGTGTATGTTTGTATGTTTGTATGTTTGTATGTTTGTATGTTTGTATGTCTGTATGTCTGTGACCGCTGTTTCTCGACAACCACGGGTCCGATATACTTTAAACTTGCCAGGTATATTGCTGGGGACCCGAGGATGTGCCTTTTCAAGGTTTCATATTAATCGGAGAAGTAGTTACCGAGCTATGTCCAAAAAACGATTCAACCAATCAGAGAGCAGCGAGCTATCACGTGTGCCGAACGTGGCGAACAGACTCTGCCTCGGACGGCACATTTGAGAGCGTATTCATTTATTTCACGTTGGAAAACTATGTTGCCGTTAAACTATGTTTTAAAACTAATTAAAACTAATTTGCGATTCATCGTAACTGCGATTTGCGACCTTCCGGACAGTGAAGACTGCACTTCCGGCAGCCAATCACAGAACGCGTTGTTGCGTAGGCGTGGCCGATGTGAGAGCGAGCCGAGCCGAGCGCGTGCGCCATTACGGTTCGTAATTCGATTTCTTCCGGAGAAAATAATAATTTCTCGATTTCTTATGCGCATTATTTCTCCCAATTCAGTCAGAGCGAAGGGCGGAAGCGAAGAGCGTTGTTTTTTTTGTTTACGGGCGTACGGGCGTACGGGCGGGGTAGAGCGTACGGGTAGCGTTTTTTTTTTTTTTTGGCAAGGAACGGGCACCCACGTACGGGCATGCCCTAGTATAGATAAATGACTGTACCCGAGTTGCCGTTTTGTCATGGTTTAAACCAATCATAATTTAAACAATTATTTTGCACAAATGTATTTGTAATATACGTGATATCACATTTTATAAACAATTGAAGTTGGAAAAAAACAAATTCCCCAAAAAATTCCAAAAAAAAAAAAAAATTTGGAAAATCTTTCAAAGAAAATACCCTTAGGACATACAGACGGGAGTTATATGTGCATACCAGAAGTTTGGTACGATTTCACAAAAGTTTGAGAAAGTAGTTCAGTGACAACACAGGACAACACAGGACAGACACTGCATAGATATATATATATATATATATATATATATATATATATATATATATATATATATATATATATATATATATATATATACACACAGTCACGTGAAAAAGTATACACCCCATGTAAAGTTTTGACTTTTTCAACATATTTCAACGTACAGCTATTTGATCTTCATTTCAACAATATTGATAGATAAAGGTGATATAATATAACAAATATCATGAAACATTTACATTTTGTAGTCCGTTGTGTAATTTAAATAAACATAAATGCAAATTTCGCATGTGGAAAAAGTAAGTACACCCCTACATTTATCACTACTTCAAATACCTAAAATTAGAATCAGGTGCACCAGCTCAGGTGCAAATGATTAGAACATCGTTAGAGAGGATCTTGGAGGAATCTGTCGTATTTAAACCTCAGACATTTCGTTTGGGTTGGTCTTTGTTGTTGAAGTGTGCGGCGTCACCATGCCTAGATCAAAAGAGCTCTCTGAGGCCTTCAGAAAGAAGGTTATAGATGTCTACGAGTCTGGGAAGGGATTTAAAAAGATCTCCAAACAATTTGAAATCAATCATTCGACTGTCCGGAAGATCATCTACAAGTGGAGAAGATTCCAAACAACTGCCAACTTGTTCAGGCCACCCCAGCAACTTCAGCACAAGAGCAGACCGCAAGATGCTGAAAGAAGTCTCGAAGAACCCCAGAATATCATCACGGGACCTACAGGTAGCTCTTGACACTGTTGATGTCAAAGTCCATGGGTCTACCATTAGAAAGAGGCTGCACAAATTTGATCTACATGGTAGGTGTGCCAGGAGGAAACCTTTGCTGTCCACAAAGAACATCAGGGCAAGACTAAAGTTTGCCAATGAACACCGAGGCAAAGACCAGCACTTCTGGAACAATGTGCTCTGGACAGATGAGTCAAAGATAGAGCTATTTGGCCACAGTACCAGAAGACATGTTTGGTGAAAACCAAAGACAGCATTTGACCACAAGAACCTGATACCAACTGGAAAGCATGGTGGTGGAAATATTATGGTTTGGGGCAGCTTTGCTGCATCAGGGCCTTGGCAGCTCACCATCATAGAATCCACTATGAATTCTTCATTGTACCAGAGGGTACTTGAGGATAACGTGAAGCCATCTGTCGGAAAGTTGAAGCTCAACCGAAGGTGGACCTTGCGACATGACAATGACCCGAAACATACCAGTAAATCCACCAATAGTTAGGCAGTTAAGAGGAAGCATCGTTCATTTTTTCAGGAAAGCACCAAATTTGGCACAGATGTAGTATGGACCTATACAATTGTTTTCCTGAGGGGCGCCCAAAAATTCAGAAAATTCAAAAAATCCAAAAAAATGTCCTGGATGCCGTGAAAAAGGGGAGAAAACGGGTATTGATTCGAACTGTAGATTCTGATATTGTGGTCTTGGCAATAGCACACTACTTTACCAACCAGTCACACGGTGTGGAGGAACTCTGGATTGCCATTGGCACTGGTAAAAGCTACCGCTATCTTGCCATCCATAAAATTGCCACCGGCCTTGGCCGCAGGAAGTCCGAGTCTTTGCCATTATTTCATGCCTTCACTGGCTGCGACACAGTGTCATTTTTTGCCCAAATTGGGAAAAAGACAGCCTGGAAGGCTTGGGAGGCATACCCCAGCATCACGCAGACCTTTCATGCTCTCGCTTATAGGCCATCTGTGGACGCTATTTCTATGGAACTACAGAGCATAGAAAGATATGTTGCCATCCTCTATGACCGGACTACGAGATAAAGACAGTGAATGACATGCGCCGACACTTGTTCACGAAGAAGGCAAGAACAATTGATCACATTCCCCCAACAGCAGACGCCTTCGAACAACACCTAAAACGTGCATGTTTTCAGGCTGGACACATATGGAGTCAGGCACTCGTGCCCTACCCAGAACTTCCATCACCAGCTGATTGGGGCTGCATGAAAACATGGACTTCTTGGACACCAATTTGGACCACAATACCACTGATACAGGAGGCATGTTCAGAGCTTACAAGCTGCCATTGTAAGTCGGCCTGTAAAGGCAACTGTAAATGCTCCAGGGCAAATCGGTCCTGCACATCACTGTGTGAGTGCGATGGACAGTGCTTGTCGTACTATGCGTCTGTGCGAGAGCCTCCACCTTTCAAGTGCCCACAATATTTTAAGTTAAAACTGCAACTGTGTGTAACTTTGATTAATTGATACCATTCCATTGTTATCAGAGACCAATAAAACAATGTGTATCACTTGGAATTGAAATTTTACCTAAAATACTATGAGAGATTCAAGGAAAATGGAACCACAATGGTGGCCATCTTGAAATTAAAGATGATGGATGCCAATCTTTATGCAATTGATCCCATTGGATTCAGAGACCATGAAAACATGGGGTAAGACACTGGAACTGTGGTGTTATCGCTCATAGTATAGAAGTTATTGAGGGAAATAGGTCACGGAGGGCGGTCATGTTGAAATTCAATATGGCGGCCACCAGGGGTTCTGAATTTTTGGGCGCCCCTCAGGAAAACAATTGTATAGGTCCATACTACATTTGTGCCAAATTTGGTGCTTTCCTGAAAAAATGAACGATACGCCCTATTTTTCGGTCTTAACTGCCCAAGTACAAGGAGTGGCTGAAAAGAAAGAAATGGAGGGTTCTGGAATGGCCAAGGCAAAGCCCGGATCTAAATCCCATCGAGATGTTGTGGGGGGATTTGAAACGAGCTGTGCATGCAAGAAACCCCTCAAACATCGCACAGCTGAAAGAATTCTGCATGGAGGAGTGGGCAAAAATTTCTCCCAAAGTCGATGTCAGAGGCTGGTAGACAGTTTTTTTATTTTTATTTTTTTTTTTTTTTTTTTTGTATACAAGATCGAGGCTCGTGAAAGAGCGAACATTAATCACACAGAAAGACAAACCGACACATAAAATATATAACATCGGGAGCGGTAGACAAGATGGGGAGAGAGGGGGAAGGACACAAACACAACATTTGAGAGCAGGGACCGAGAGACATGGAGACATCGAGAGATCTGAGAGAGGGCGAGGGCTTTGGGGGGGGGGGGCATGGGAAGGGGGCGGTGGGAGAGGTATAAAACATATGGACACTGCCAGGACTTCCAGGAAAGAAGTTGGAATTTCAAACAAGGTGGATCTGGGGTGAATTAGCGGGGGTAGAAAAGATCAAGGTTTTGGATGGGGGAAGATAAGAGATGGTGGTGAACAGCTGTTTTAAAGACCTGGAGGGAGGAGTGGGATTGAAGGGAGTGAGGGAGTTTGTTCCAGAGGCGGGAGAAAAGAGGAATGAAAGAGTGAAGGTGAGCAGAGAGCCGAGATTTCGGCAGTTTAACCATCAGAGGGTTGCTGGCAGATCTTGTGCGACCTGTAGGAATATTTGGGGGACAGAGCACAGAGAGAGCTGGGGGTGCAAGGCCGGAGAGGAGTCGGTAGAAGACAGAAAGACCACCTACCTGCCTGCGGTGAGTGAGTGAAAGGCCCTCAGAGATAGCTTCATCGCGGGAGATTCCAATAATTCTGAAAGCTTTGGTTTCAACAGCGTGAAGCCGAGCTAGGTGTGAGGCAGGAGCACCGGCCCATAGGGGAGAACAGTATTCCATTGAGCTGCGGATGAAAGCCTTGTATGTGGTGAGGAGCTCAGGTGTGCCGAGGAAGGACTTCGCACGACGGAGGATGCCCAGTCGGCGACTGGCTTTGGAGGCCAGCTTGGAAATGTGGTTTTCCCAAGAAAGATCATGGCAGATAGTGAGACCCAAAATCTTGAGCGACAGAACGTTATAAGAAACGCCTACTTTTGGTTGTTTCTGACAAAGGGGGCAAAACCACCTATTAGAGCCAAGGGTGTACTTACTTTTTCCACATGCGAAATTTGCATTTATGTTTATTTTAATTATACAAAGGACGACAAAATGTAATTGTTTCATGATATTTGTTATATTATATCACCTTTATCTATCAATATTGTTGAAATGAAGATCAAATAGCTGTATGTTGAAATATGTTGAAAAAGTCAAACTTTACATGGGGTGTACTTACTTTTTCACGTGACTGTATATATTGTTGCGGAACTCTCGAGCCTGTCGACATACAGAGGGGGGTTAACCCTTTTCCCCCTCGGGCCTTCGAGTCGACGAGGCCGCGACCCATGTTATGCTCGTGGGACGGATTGCAGAGCAATTCCATCCACCACCCCCGTCGTGAGCGTGCGGAAGGGTATCGGGTCGAATCACCACGTACCTTCGGTACACACTCTGCCACGAAGATGGGTGCTGGACCTCGCACAAGCCACGCTAGTCGGATACGCCGAGCGATTGGCGTGTCATGTGACTCGTGCCGTTAATTCTTATTGAACCCGATTTGAGCGGTTTTATTCCTGCGATGCTAGGCCAATGGTGTGAAATGACATGCACGGTCAAATGGAAGGAAGAACACAGGTTTATTTACAATTATACAGTGATCAGGGTAAAGAGAAGAGACACAGAGCAGACACTTAGTCAATCTTACTTAATTCCCGCACAAGGGCCCACTCACTCACGCAGGGAAAAGGAGGAAGGAAAAGTACACGCTCCAAATGCGTCCTGGCGCCGTTCGGTCCAGACAGCTCGCCGGGCGTGGCCCTCGAAGTGTTCACGGCACGTGTGCAGGGAGCCCAGGTAGGAAGGTCGTCGGCGTAGGTGGCCCTGGGAGAGGACAGTCCTCGCAAGCGCGATTAACCGACAGCAAAGCGCAGGGCAGGGAGAGTTCGTGCACAGACCGCTTAGACAGAAGCTCTGACTATCAAACTCACTGGGTCACTGGGGCACTCTCTCTCTGACTTGTTGACTCGGGGCACTGAGACTCACTCCGTCTGGTGTGGGGGGCACTCTCTGACTCACTGCGTGACTCGTAGACTCGTGACTCACTGGGGCACTCTCTCTCTCTTTGGGTCACTCACTCTGACTCACTGGTCACTGGGGCACTCACACTCTGACTTTGGTTCACTCATCGACTTGTTCACTCTCTCTGGGTCACTGCGTGACTCGTAGACTCGTGACTCACTGGGGCACTGCTGCGGGGGGCCCCAGGGCAGGGTTTTATAGCCCCGCCCCAGAGTCTTACCTGAATGTTCCAAGCCCCTCCTCTGGCTGCTGTTGTTAGCCACTTCCCCTTGAACCTCCGATTGGCTGCTCGCCGCTTACCCCGGGCACTCCCCTTGCAGCTCCTCCTTCGGGCCCCTGCCAGACTTGTTTCTAGGCCCTAGCATGTGGTGTTCCAGCCCAAAGAGCACCGAAGCCTAAACTTACTGGCCTGCTCAACGCATACTAACACCGGAAAGGAGACTAACCTTACATTTAATAAGGAAATAACTGAACTAAAGCGAGGCTACATGTTGTGGTGCAACTACCTACGAGGGGGTTATCCTCTATTCGCAAAACCGCAACAATATATATATATATATATATACATATATATATATATATATACAATATATATATATATATATTATATATTTATATATATATATACATATATATATATATATATATATACATATATATATATATATATACATATATATATATATATATATACTGTATATATATATATATATACTGTATATATATATATATATATATATACTGTATATATATATATATACTGTATATATATATATATACTGTATATATATATATATATATATATATATATATATATATATATATATATATATATATATATATATATATATATATATATATATATATATATATATACATACATACGCACGCAGACTTGGCATTTAATATGGATTTTTTTTTTTTCTTGACTTGGGTTTACTTTCTTAACTCAGTATATCAATCTGGTGAGTTTCTTTTACACTTTGGTGATTTATTTGTTAAAAGAACCATGTCACTGATTGTCTGTCGCAGCAAGAAGTCAACAACAGGATTATATCACAGGGGGCGTGGCAAAATGTACGGACAGGTGCATTTGATGATTGGCTTCACAGTCGGGTATACAAGGGTTGTTGCGTTCTGTATTAGTGGAAAACAACTGCTGCAGCTGCAGCTGCACGTCTCCAAAAGTTATTGCCGCTTCCTCTGGAGATCGTCCATCAACTCGACAATGCTGTTTGTCATGGAGTGGTGGCTTTACGAAATTACGGCATGAAACAGCGTGCTATTGCTCGGCAGTATGGCATCACTCAAGGTTAGGTGTCAAATATCCTGAAACGAAATGCTCAGAGGGGTGTCTCTACTCCAATACCGAGGCCTGGACGTCCCCACAGAACCACAAGGAGGGATGATCACCAGCTAAACCGGTTATTCCTCAATGGCCGTACCAAGTCAGCTAATCGGCTTAGGGCTGAGTGGCAGCAACTGACAAATGTGCCTGTATCCAGAAGGCTAGTCAACCAACGACTGGTTCAAGCAGGCTATCGTGCCAGGCGTCCCCTGAGAAAGCCACGACTGACCAGACAACACCACCAGCGCCGATTGCAGTGGGCCAGAGAGCACCGTCAATGGCAGCCAGGACACTGGAATCACATGATCTTCAGTGACGAGTCTAGATTTCTGGTCTATCGTCAAGATGGCCGCGTCCGAGTGCGCAGACAAGTGCATGAAGCCTACAACAAAGATTGTATAGTGCCAAGAGTCCAAGCTGGAGGTGGTGGGGTGACCGTTTGGGCTGCTTTTCATGCAGGGGGCAAAACTGACCTGGTTGTTCTGAATGGAAACCTGAACCAGTTAAAGTACAGGGCCATTCTGGAAGAAACATTGCTTCCATTTGCTCGTGCAGCCTTTCGAGGAAACTTTGTCTTCCAAGATGACAATGCACGGCCTCATCGTGCTTGCATGATCCAACACTTTCTTGCTGACCGTAGTGTGGAGCATATGGAGTGGCCTGCCATGTCCCCCGATATGAATCCGATAGAGAACTTGTGGGCAGAATTAACGCGTCAAATCGACCACTTGGACCAGCATCCGACCTCTGTGCGTGAATTGCAGCAGGCTATTGTCACTGCATGGCAAGCGATTCCTGTCCAACCCTTGGCAAATCTCGTGAACAGCATGCCTCAACGTGTACCTGCTCTCCTGAATGCTCGTGGGGGTTACACGAAGTACTGAACTGTAATTTTACTGTCCGTAATCCCAGTCATAATTTAACTTTTGTTTTTGTTAAAAAAAAAATTGGCTGATGTGCAAAATAAAGAGATACTTCTGGAAAACGTACAGAAGTTTAACACAGTACTGTCCGTGAATTGAGTTCGATATCAGTTTACATCACTTTCAAGGATCAATTTATTTGTTTCGAAATGTCAAATGTGGTTTTTGTTTCTTTTAAAGGTCACATGAACAAAATCTAGAATAATTTCAACATAATTCCAATGAACTTTTGGTTCTAAGACATCTTGAAAAGTAAATTCACCCCCACAAAAAAAATATTCCATATTAAATGCCAAGTCTGTATATATATATATATATATACAGTGGAACCTTGACTTACGAGTTTAATTCGTTCTGTGACCGAGCTCGTAACTCAAATTGCTCGTTTCTCAAATCAAATTTCCCCATTAAAATGCATTGAAATGCTATTAATCCGTTCCAGCCCGCCAAAAACCACACCAATTTTTTTTTAAATATACAGTATATATAAAAATATCTCGCGCTTTATATTTCACCTGTATGCAGCATACAAGTTGGCAGGATGGCCTGGACTGGAGGTACGCACACTTGACTCTAAAGTCTAAACTGTCCAGCCTGGGTTTGAATCCCGACCCAGCTATAACCTGTCATGGGTGAATCACAGGCAGGGTGATTCATCAATGTGTGTACCGCTAAACTGGGCGCCCCGTTTGCGTCCCATTAGTTGTTGGATGTTAAGGATCTCACCGTGTTTTCCACAAAGAGAAGGCGAGCTATCGCCGGCACTCTGAACAAGTTGTGGCCTGGCATGCTCTTCTCCTCTGCCGTTATATACGTCCTCCTCCTATACGGTTAAAACTAAGAAATTTTCCAAAATAACCAAAATGCGAAAACAAAAATGCAGTGCTATACGGCAGAGATACTGTACTTGCACGGCAAGATAACCACGTGACCAGTACCCACCTGGTGGCGTAAACTCAAAATAACCAACATGCGAAAACAAAAATGCAGCGCTATACGGCAGAGATACTGTACTTGCACGGCAAGATAACCACGTGACCAGAACCCACCTGGTGGCGTAAACTCAAAATAAACCAACATGCGAAAACAAAAATGCAGCGCTATACGGCAGAGATACTGTACTTGCACGGCAAGATAACCACGTGACCAGAACCCACCTGGTGGCGTAACTCAAAATAACCAACATGCGAAAACAAAAATGCAGCGATATACGGCAGAGATACTGTACTTGCACGGCAAGATAACCACGTGACCGGGTGGCGAAAGCTCGTAACTCAGATCTCGGCTCGCATCTCAAAGCAATAAACCGCCCGAGCGATGGCTCGTATCTCGAAAAACTCGTAAGTTGGGGCACTCGTAAGTCAAGGTTCCACTGTATATATATATATATATATATATTGTTGTGGATATGAGAATGGTTTTGTTTTTTGTTGTTGTAGTGTAAATTGTTGTTAAAATATCGCCCTCCTTACTCCAGTGTTGTATAAAGGTCAAAGGGCGTTCCCGTAGTTAGTTCCATAAAGCATACATGAAGGACACCATAATATCCCTGTTCAGTAGTTTATTTCCTTATTATGTGTATTAGGATAAGGCCTTGTCTTCCATTAAGATGACACTCCATTGCACCAGGTGAAATAAGAGTAGATTCCGTTCACATTCCCTTTTCGCCAATTGCCATTCGCATTGCCAACTACAATTGCCGCCATTAAGCATGTGCTCAGCTCGGGGAAGAAGGGCGTGCCCGCCCATCGTCATCAAGGGTGGAGTCAGAGGGCCTGTGCCCACCAATCAGGGCCGAAGCGAGCTCACCGAGGGGCGTGTCCTGAAGGCCGGCGGCTTGATCGCCTGAGGCGCTATAAAAGGGATCGCCTGAGGCGCACAAAAAGGGACACCAAGAGTTGCGTCGACGCCACCGAGGTTTTCCCGCCAAGAACGCGAGGAGTCGGAGCTGTCACCTCCAGCCCTGCCGTTTGCAGGGACCTGACCCTTCCTCCCCCTCCAGCCGTCAACCTCCTGCCATTCCTATCATCATCCCCCGTGTAAGTGTGTTCGTAGTCTGTCTTTTGTCTTGTCCCTGGGTATAAGTAAGCTTGTATAAGTTAATATTTGCACTGTGTCACCTGCTTTTTCCATTTTCCCTGTATATAACCTTGACTGCTCCTTTTGCTTTGTGTGTGTAGATAATAAATCCTGTTACTCTTCTGTACGTCTTCTTCTTCTTCCTCTTTCCATTCGGTCACTTTAGAGGTTTCCCCATTGAATATCTGTGGCGCGATTCGGCCAACGTTCAGGAATCGGGTTAGTCGGGGTAACTGTTAGGGCCGCAGTGCCATCCGCTCGGCAAAACAACATCTTATCTGCGGTCCGTAAGAATGTTTTTTTTTTTTTTTTTTTTTTTTTGTATACTGAATCGAGGCTAGTGAAAGAGCTGACATTTATTTCACAAAAAATCAACCAGACAAACAAAATATATAAGAAGAGGGAGGGAAGACAAGAGAAGGGGAAGCACACAAACACTTGAGGGCACAAAACATTTAAGAGCAGGGAGATGTGTGGGAGGGAGAGGGCTTGGGGGGAGGGGGTGGCAGAAGTATCAAACACAAGGACACCAAGGACTTCCAGGACAGAAGTTGGTATTTCAAAAAAGTGGAATTGGGGTGAAATTAGTGGGGAGAGAAAAGATCAATGTTTTGGATGGGGGAAGATAAGAGATGGTGGTGAACAGCTGTTTTAAAGACCTGGAGGGTGGAGTGGGATTGAAGAGAGTGAGGGAGTTTGTTCCAGAGGCGGGAGAAAAGAGGAATGAAGGAGTGAAGGTGAGCAGAGAGTCTTGATTTTGGCAGTTTAACCATAAGAGGGTTGCAGGCAGATCTTGTGCGACCTGTAGGAATATTTGCTGGACAGAGCCCAGAGAGAGCTGGGGGGGCAAGGCCAGAGAGGAGTCGGTAGAAGACGGAAAGACCACCAACCTGCCTGCGGTGAGTGAGTGAAAGGCCCTTGGAGTTAGCTTCATCGCGGGAGATTCCAATGATTCTGAATGCTTCGGTTTCAACAGCGTGAAGGCGAGCTAGGTGTGAGGCAGGAGCACCAGCCCAGAGGGGAGAGCAGTAATCCATTGAGCTGCGGATGAAAGCCTTGTATGTGGTGAGGAGCTCAGGTGTGCCAAGGAAGGACTTCGCACGACGGATGATGCCCAGTCGGCGACTGGCTTTGGAGGCCAGATTTGAAATGTGGTTTTCCCAGGAAACATCATGGCAGATCGTGAGACCCAAAAGCTTGAGTGACAGAACTTCTTGGAGAGGATTATTCAGAAAGTGGATGGGAGGGTTGTCCAGTCGGTCTTTTCGGAGAGACATCGTAAGAGTGTGAGATTTGTCAGGATTGAAAGACATGTTCCACTTGTTTGCCCAGTCTGTGATTTTGTCCAGGTCTGCAGAGAGTGAGGAGGCTGCAGACTGCCGATCTGAGGGATGAAGAATGGAGCGACAGAGAGTGGAGTCATCAGCAAAGAGATACAGAGGATTTTCAAGAGAGTCAGAGAGATCATTGATGAAGACCAGAAAAAGCACAGGGCCCAGAACACTGCCTTGTGGAACTCCAGCCTGAACAGGAAGAGGAGATGAGAGAAACCCATTCAGGGCCACACGTTGACTACGACTAGAGAGGAAGTCCGCCAGCCATTCATGGAGATTTCCATGGATACCAAAAGAGGAGAGTTTGGTGAGCAGAGCGGGGTGCCAGACCGTATCGAAGGCACGTGATATGTCAAGGGAGACAGCTCTAATTTCCTGTTTGGCAGAGGACCTCCATCCATTGTTGAGAAAGCAGAAGCAGCATGTCCAGAGTAGAGTGACCAGGTCTGAAACCAAATTGATGATCAGAGATCAAGCCATTAGAGAAGAGGAAAGATTTCATATCTGAAGCAATGATGGATTCCATGACTTTGCTGATAATTGGGAGAAGGCTGATTGGTCTGTAGTTGCTGGGATCTGTTTTTGCACCTTTTTTGTGCAAAGCGTTGATGTTGGCAGATTTCCAAGCAGATGGCAGATGACCTTGAGCAAAAGAGAGGGTGAAGAGAACAGAGAGAGGGAGTGAAAGAGCGGAAGAACAGGATTTTAGGATCCGTGGGCTGATGCCGTCAGGTCCAGTTGCAGAATCAGAGTCGAGGGTTGACAGAAACTTTTCCACCTTGTCAGGAGGAAAGGACACAGAGTCCAGGAGCAGCTTGGTACGACTGGGTACGGTGGGTACAGAGAGGGATGGGTTTGGGACACAAGATTTAGAGGCAAACACAGAGTTGAGGCATTCAGCTTTTTCACGTGCGGAATCAGCCGTGTGGCCGTTTGAGGTGAGGGAGGGGATGGAGGGGGAACAAACACCAGAAACAGATTTGACCAGATGCCACCAGGATTTGGAAGAGGGAGACAGATAAGAGAGTTCTGTCCTGAGAACGGAGAGATATTGTTTCCTGGCTCTCCTAAGGGTGGACACACACTTGTTTCGGGCTTTGTGAAAGGAAATGAGATTTCCTTCCGTTGGATTTGCTTTCCAGGGGACGAAAGCAAGTTGTTTCTGGGCAATAGCCTCACCACAAGATTCCGTGTACCATGGACGGGAGGAAGGGTATGACAACTGAAGACGAGATGGGATAAATCTGTGCATGAGAGAGAGCAATTTACTTTGGAAGAATTCCCAGGATGAGTTGATGTCAGAGGCGGTAGAGAGGATTCGGTTGATGTTGCGGTTGATGGCCGCAACAAATTGGTAGTGAGGATTGGTATTTGAACCCTGACCAAAAAAATAAAATTGGACACCAACAAATTGGACAGCAACAATTTGGTGTCCGGGAGTGGGATAATTGAACCCAGAGTGCGCTTCACGCACTCGAACGAAATTACGAGTGGACGAAATTTAGTTGTTTAAAATTTTTTTATTTAAATATTCGTACAATGGCTGGCCAAGACGGTCAAATGCCGGTGGGAGTAATGATAGATGAAGAACTAATGGCCCAGGACCAGCAGGGACAGTTAGTCGTGGAGGAAAGTGAAGATGGTGAGGTAGTAGGTGAAGACAATGGCCGCGCTTTGCGCGCAAGGCCGGCGGCGGAGGCCGAGCCCGCTGTGCAAGCGGGTTCTCACATTGAGTTATTACTGAGACAAATATTAGCGCTCTTGAATGGGTGCAATGATCGAATGAACAGGGGAGAGGAGGCGAGATGTGAAATGAATAAAAAGGGTGATCGATTGGGTGATCATATGGATAAAATGGGTGATCGGATGGACACCACGAGGGAAGAGTCAAGAAAGGACATAAAAAAATGGGGGAGGACATTGGGCGTGAGCCGGGCGAGGAGGCAGCAGTGGTACATGGCGGGGTGACGCGGTGCGAGGACCACGTGGAGAATGAGCCAGAGCGGAGGACAGCCAAGTTGACCGGGGCTATGGGAGTCGCGACGCAGGGTGTAGAGGAGCCGACGATCATCGAATTGGGAAAGAAAATTTGGGGGGTGCCGACAATCGTCGTCGTATAAAAAGAAATAATTGGATTAGAAAGACGGGGGTTCAAGAGACGAGGAATAAATCACGGGAGGTGGAAATGGAATCCACGCAAAGTTCGTGTTTGCACCGTAATGCCGTGCTTGCTAACCCAATAAAAAGTTTGCAGGTGCTGGCGGAGGAGGAGGGCCCCGAGGTGAGAAATAATGGCATGAATGTGTTTGGCGCGAATGGGTGCTCGGCACGCTTGGGAGAGAGGCGAGACCCGGGCGTTCGGGATGGGCCCATTGTGCGGTGTGAGAGGGAGTCTGTACCAGAGCGCGTGGTGAGAGAGTGTGTTATGGAGTGTGAGCAAGAGTGCACACCTGAGTGTGTGAAAGAAGAGTGCACAATGGAGTGTGTGAAAGGCACGTGTGCGCCTGGGTGTGCAGTAACGGAGTGTGTGGGGGGTGCGTGTGTGCCTGGGTGTGCGAGTGTGGAGTGGGTCGCACGTGGTGAGAATGCGGCTCATGCATCGACACAGACCGGGGTAGCGCGTAGTGGGACTGGTAGCGTACGTGAGCCCCCGGTGAGTTGTGTGCTGCAGGGACCGGAGGGGATCGGTGCTGCGTCGGTCTCACAAGGACCGGCGTGCACGATTCGTGCCTCCGGCCCCCGTACTGTATGATTGGTGCCGTGTGGCGGCAAGGCCGATCGGCCGGGTTCAAGGGGAGGTAGGAGTTATCGGAGCCATGCACCTTACCGGGTGAGGTGGCCGGTTGGGTCATCGTGCATCGGACCGCGAGGCCCCGCGCAGGGATGGAGCCCGGCACCTGGACCCATCAATCCCTTCCCCATTGGATCAAAAATGCCGGACGGACACCCCATTCAGGCGACCAACCACCGGCATGTATCAATCGGCCCTTCGAGGCCGAGCCGTGACAATGTACTTCCACACGGAGGGGATCGTAGCATAGAGGACTGTGGAGAGTAGTGTACCCCACGTGGGGGGAATGGTAGTGTCACCATTCCACTCACGGGGGGGGGGGGGCATGAGCATTAGTTTAGGGGGATAGCAGTGTTAGGCCCATGGAGGGGCAGCAACGGTTGCCTCCATGGGGCACCGAAGCTAGCCGAGGGAGGGCCAGGATAATGATAGGGATTTAGAAAGACAGTAGGGACAAGAATTAAGTAGGGCACCTGAAATATGCGCCTGGGTGTGCGCCTGGGTGTGCGGTAACGGAGTGTGTGGGGGGCGCGTGTGCGCCTGGGTGTGCGAGTGTGGAGTGGGTCGCGTGTGGTGAGGACGCGGCTCATGCATCGACACAGACCGGGGTGAGGCCGTAGGTCAAACCTCAAATCTGATTCTGCAACTGGATCAGACGGCATCAGCCCACGGGTCCTAAAATCCTGCTCTGCCACTCCACCTCACCCTCTCTCTGTTCTTTTCACGCTCGCGTTTGCTCAAGGTCACCTGCCAGCATCTTGGAAATCAGTAAACATTACCACTTTCCACAAAAAATGTGAAAAAACAGATCCTTGCAACTACAGACCAATCAGCCTGCTTCCAATTATCAGCAAAGTCATGGAAATCCATCATTGCTTCGGATATCAAATCCTTCCTCTTCTCCAATGGCTTGATCTCTGATCATCAATTTGGATTCAGACCAGGTCATTCTACTCTGGACATGTTGCTTCTGCTGTCTCAACAATGGATGGAGGTCCTCAATGCCAAACAGGAAATCAGAGCTGTCTCACTTGACATATCACGTGCCTTCGATACAGTCTGGCACCCAGCTCTGCTCACCAAATTCTCCTCCTATGGTATCCATGGAAATCTCCACTCATGGCTTGCGGACTTCCTCTCTGGTCGTAGGCAACATGTGGCCCTGAATGGATTTCTCTCATCTCCCCTTCCTGTTCTGGCTGGAGTTCCCCAAGGTAGTGTTCTGGGCCCTGTGCTATTTCTGGTCTTCATCAACGATCTCTCCGACTCTCTGGCAAATCCTCTCCATCTCTTTGCTGATGACTCCACCATCTGCCGCTCCATTCCTCATCCCTCAGATCGGCAGTCTGCAGCCTCCTCACTCTTTGCAGACCTGGACAAAATCACAGCCTGGTCAAACAAGTGGAACATGTCTTTCAATCCTGACAAATCTCACACTCTTACAATGTCTCTCCGAATGGACCGACTGGAAAACCCTCCCATCGACTTTCTCAACAATCCTCTTCAAGAAGTTCTGTCGCTCAAGCTTTTGGGTCTCACTATCTGCCATGATCTTTCTTGGGAAAACCACATTTCCAAGCTGGCCTCCAAAGCCAGTCATCGACTGGGCATCCTCCGTCGTGCGAAGTCCTTCCTTGGCACACCTGAGCTCCTAACCACATGCAAGGCTTTCATCCGCAGCTCAATGGAATACTGTTCCCCCCTTCTGGGCTGGTGCTCCTGCCTCACACCTAGCTCGGCTTCACGCTGTTGAAACCAAAGCTGTCAGAATCATTGGAATCTCCTGCGATGAAGTCAACTCCGAGGGCCTTTCACTCACTCACCGCAGGCAGGTTGGTGGTCTTTCTGTCTTCTACCTACTCCTCTCCGGCCTTGCTCCCCCAGCTCTCTCTGTGCTCTGTCCCCCCAATATTCCTTCAGGTCGCACAAGATCTGCCTGCAACCCTCTTATGGTTAAACTGCCAAAATCTAGGCTCTCTGCTCACCTTCACTCTTTCATTCCCCTTTTCTCACGCCTCTGGAACAAACTTCCCCACTCCCTTCAATCCCACTCCTCCCTCCAGGTCTTTAAAACAGCTGTTCACCACCATCTCTTATCTTCCCCCATCCAAAACCTTGATCTTTTCTACCCCCGATAATTCACCCCAGATACACTTCTTCTTTTTTTTTTTTTTTTTTTTTTTTTTGAAATTCCAACTTCTTTCCTGGAAGTCCTTGCAGTGTTCATATGTTTTATACCTCTCCCACCTCCCCTCAAGCCTCCCCCTCCCACATTTCTCCCGATGTCCCTGCTCTCAAATGTGTTTGTGTCCTGCCCCCTCTCTCCCCATCTTGTCGACCGCTCCCCTTATTTTTTGTGTTTTATGTGTCGGTTTGACTTTTGTGTGACTAATGTCCGCTCTTTCAAGAGCCTCGATCTTGTATACAAAAAAAAAAAAAAAAAAAAATAGAGGGGACGTAGAGAGTTTAGGTGGTTGTTAAAGAAAAGGGAGTGCATAGTGTAAAGGGACGACGAGGGAAGCATGAGTATTAGGAGAAACTAGGTAGATAGATGATGCTGTGTGGTTGAGGAATTGTGTTGAGGCAAACGGAATCGTCTAATGGTGTGAGAGATAAATGGTGTGCAAGAATGCTTGTTGTGGAATAAAAGGTGTGGAATGCATGGTGCGAAGGACTGAATGGGGGGGGGGGGGTGGAACCCATTCGCGAAAGCCCGGGGTGGGTACTGTAAAGCCAGGTAGAGGGCAGAGGTAAATTGCATGGATATTGACACCTGTGGTGCGGTTAGTAGCAAGTAGTGTTTTGTGGGGTGCAGTAGTCTGTGGAATGGCTGGGCGTGTGGCTTAATTGGTGCGTATGGTTATTGGGGCACTCCGCCACTGGTAGTTTGTCGGCCAGGTGAGGCCATAGGTAGGCTCTGGGAGCCGGTTAGGATAGTGTGTGAGTGGGGCCTGAGTATCCAAGGGAAGGACCCGGGTTGCCCGATGCCAGGGTGGGCATAGAGGGGCTAAGTGCCAGGGAGGGCCTTCCCCGGTTAGGTAGTTGCAGGAGCAGGCAAGCTCGGGAGGCGGCTTCAGTGGCGGAGGTGCGCAGGTAAGTAGGCCTGCTGGTAGAGCCACACGCCCCAGCCCTGAAATTGTGCGAGGGCACAGTGAGAAAATTTGTTGGGGTGAGACCCAAATTTGGAGGGCACCACAGTGTGGGCAATGGGAATTCAGGTTCTTAGAACCACATAGTTTAAAGAGGCCGATTGGCAGGGTACGACCCCGGGTAGTTTAAATGAGCAAATGTTAGTAGAGTAGTTAGGATATGAGAAATCCCTTCGCACCATCCACAGCCAGTCACCAAGGAGGACGAGCTCCACACCGAGGCTCTGTAAGCCGATTGAGTAGTGAGACACATCACGATGTAAGTGAGACATTGTTGTGTTCCATCCCTTCCTTCCTTCCTGGGAGGGATTTGGAGACGAATTTGGCAAAGAGGGGGATATGGGAGACAAGACGTAGAGACGGATTGTAAATACAACGGGGGACTAGGGTAGTGTAGCCGATGGTGGTGGGTATGGATGGCCAGGGACGAGCTTGCTCTGCTCGCTCTACCGCGTCCCTCGCACCGCACCAGGCATGGTGGTGTCTGGTCACCTTGTTTTTTATGTGCCACTGTGTCCTTTCCGTTTGCTTTGTATACAATATCGAGGCTCGTGAAAGAGCGAACATTAATCACACAGAAAGACAAACCGACACATAAAACATATAACATAGGGAGCGGTAGACAAGATGGGGAGAGAGGGGGAAGGACACAAACACAACATTTGAGAGCAGGGACAACATTTGGTCCATAAGTGTGACAAGGGTGCAGCAAGGTGGGTTTGGCAGCAAAGTGCTGCACAGGTCAGCTGCACAGATGTAGCAAGGGTGCAGCAAAAGGACTGGCAGCGAGGTGTTGCACAGTTCGGCTGCACAGGTGTAGCAAGGACATGGCAGCAAGGTGCTTGTTGCGCTTCTTCTTCCCTCCCCACCCCAGGACCATTTTGGAGGCCAAACTGTGCAGTACCTTGCTGCCATGTCCTTGCTACACCTGTGCAGCTGAACTGTGCAGCACCTTGCTGCCATGTCCTTGCTACACCTGTGCAGCCGAACTGTGCAACACCTCGCTGCCAGTCCTTTTGCTGCACCCTTGCTACATCTGTGCAGCTGACCTGTGCAGCACTTTGCTGCCAAACCCACCTTGCTGCACCCTTGTCACACTTATGGACCACAAGCCTTGTGGCTCACACCTCTGCTGTGCAGCATCTTGCTGCAAAATCATCTTGCACCTTCGGACCACAGGAGAGTGGCCCTGCTGGCAAATCATAAAAAGCATTGTTTACTATTGTGTGCTGGGAACGAAGATGTGGAAGATTAGATGGCCTTGATGCTTCATATGGCCTGTATGCCGGTCAGGGCCAGCCGGTTTTGTTAGCCGCACACAGAAGATGCAAGATGCAAGATGCAAGCAGCAAGTGCCATAATAAGTGTTGATTTTCTCTCCTCCAATCTCTTTCCCAAAGTGCAGGTCCTGGGTCATAGAATTGTAAATAAAGGTTAAGTTCCGTGCTTGTAAATATAAGAATGTTGCCCACCGGCTACGTGTGTAGTTTGAAAATTCCGGAAATACTCGGGTAGTTGTGGGTGTGAGTCTGATAGAGTAGCTGCTCAATGCATTATGGGGGACATATCTAGTGTTAAAAATGTTGCACACATGGGTTACAATAAATGCTAGGGGGATTACACCTATGTGTCACATGTAAAGGTAAGGGTAAATTTGTATGCCAGGCTCTCCCGGTCGTTCCACTGTTGGGGTCGACTCAGGACGAGCCTGGTGAGAGAGGGGGGTAGTGTTGCGGTTTTGCGAATAAAGGATGACCCCCCTCGTAGGTAGTTGCACCACAACATGTAGCCTCGCTTTAGTTCAGTTATTTCTTATTAAATGTAAGTGTAGTCTCCTTTCCTGTGTTAGTATGCATTGAGCAGGCCAGTAAGTTAGGTGTTCTTTGGGCTAGAATGCCACGTGCTAGGCCTGGAACAAGTCTGGCAGGCCGAAGGGAGGAGCTGCAGGGGAGTGGCCGGTAAGCGGCGAGCAGCTAATCAGAGCTCAAGGGGAGTGGCTCACAACGGCAGCGAGAGGAGGGGCTTGGAACATTCAGGTAAGGCTCGGGGGGCGGGGATATAAAACCATGCCCTGGGCCCCTCGCCCCAGTCAGAGTACCAGTGACCGAGAGAGAGAGTGCCCCAGTGAGTCAGTCACCAAGGGAGAGCTTTTGTGAGAGTGCCCCAGTTGCAGAACGTGTCAGTGAGTGAGAGAGAGAGAGAGAGAGAGAGAGAGAGAGAGAGAGAGAGAGAGAGAGAGAGAGAGAGAGAGAGAGAGAGTGAGTGAAGTCAGTCTGAGCTGAGAGTCAGAGCCCCAGTGAGTCACGAGACGACGAGTGAAGTCAGTCTGTTGCTTGTTATATCTCTCTCCCTGTGCCCTGCGCTCTGCTGTGGGTGTTAATCACGCTTGTGAAGACGATCCATCCCGGGGCCACCTACGCTGACGACCTTCCTACCTGCGCTCCCAGCACACATGCCGCGAACATCCGATGGCCATGCCCGGCGAGTTGTCCAGAGTGAACGGCACCAAGGCGCTTTTGGAGTGCGAACTTGTCCTTCCTTCTTTTCCCTGCATGAGTGAGTGGGCCCTTGTCCAGAGATTAAGTAAGATTGACGAAGTATCTGCTCTGTGTCTCTTCTCTTTACCCTGATCACTGTGTAAATAATAATAAACCTGTGTTCTTCCTTCCATTTGATCGTTCCCGTCATTTCCATCCATTGGCTTCGCATTGCATGAATAAAACCGCTCAAATCGGGTTCAATACGAATTAACGGCACAAGTCACATGTCACGCAAACCGCTTGGCCTATCCGATTAGCGTGGCTTGTGCGAGGTCCAGTCCCCATTCTCGTGGCGGCGTGTGTATCGAAGGTACGTAGGGACTCGACCAGATACCCTTCCGCACGCTCGCTATGGGAGTGGCGACTCGGCCTCATGGACTCGAAGCTCGAAGGGGGAAAAGGGTTTAATCCCCCTCTGTACGTTGATGGGCTCGAGAGATCTGCAACAATATATATATATATATATATATATATACATCTATATATATATATATATATATATATGTATATACACACACATATACAAATATATACAGTGTGTTTCAAAAAGATTGATTCAACTTTGACTTTCTGCCATTTCTTTGTTTTTTGGCCTATATCGTTTTCCTGTTCAGTGTTTGGTGGTGTTGTCGTCCTATTTGTTCCCTGCGATATCTCGCTCCATAGCTCAACTATGCCATTGACTGTGGAACAGAAGCCAAAAGTGGTCGTTCTGTGGTACGAGACTAAATCATATGTAGACACCTGCTGGAGGTTCTGCCTGGATTACGACCTCAGAACACGTGATGGACCCACAAATTGTGCCATTAAACATATTGTGAAACATTTTGAGCACAAGGGTACAGTGCACAAACCAGAGCAATGGCAACAGTGGCAGGCCAGTACCAGTAACCAAAAGCCAAGCCAACACCGACGCCATGCGGGATTGTGCTTTGGACAGTCCCAAGAAGTCCCACCGCCGGTGCTCCCAGGAGCTGGGCATCAAACCAACATCAGTCTGGCATATCCTCACTAAGGAACTGAAGCGTTTCCCATACATCATCTCCATTAGGCATAAACTGAGTCAAGATGACATGAGAAGGAGACTTGATATGTGCAATTAGCTCAGTGACAGGATGGAGCGGTACCTAAACTGTATCAACCTTATGTGGTTCAGTGATGAAGCCCATTTCCACTTGAATGGTGCCATCAACAACCACAACAACATTTTCTGGGGGGCAGAACCACCTGAGACCTACAGGAAAGTTGGACAGAACTTTGGAGTCAGGATCAATGCTTGTCTGAACACATCGACAACGTCAATTACGTGGATTTTGCGTGAATGCCAATTTCAGATCTTGGGCTCTCGCTAACTCCAGCAGTGACTTACTGCAATAGCAATCAGTGATAGAAAATGCCATGTCATAAGCTTTCAAGAAATCCAATAATACTTTATATCAATGGCCATAACGTCACATTGTACAAGTTTACCCTGTAGATCCACATGAAGAGGTTGGTGGCCAAATGCTATAATTTTGTCGTGTTGACCTGTAGTGAACACCTCACGGTGACGGATGGCCAAAAGAGCTTTAAACTGCTTTAAATGTGCGGGCGAGGTTTGTAGTCTTACCTGATCGATAACACGCGCAGGGGTTAATTCTAACCCACAAACACAAAGACGGGACAGCAAAATCCACAATACAAGGAAAGTAAAATTCAACAAATAATGATTTAATAAAAATAAATGCAAATAACAATGAGAGGTAAAAACTAAAATTCCAAATTGAGACACCTCCAAGCAGACTCGCATACAAACAACGGGAAAACGAAAGTAAAAGAAAAATAATGGCCTTTTGTATAGTGCCGGCACTTATCTCTCTCAATGAGGTCGTGGAATGAAATGGCGGTTCAATGTGGCCTGGAACCGCTCTGATAATAGCGAACAGTCAATCTCCGCAGCGACACGTACAGTCACGTGAAAAAGTACGTACACCCCATGTAAAGTTTTGACTTTTTCAACATATTTCAACATACAGATATTTGATCTTAATTTCAACAATATTGATAGATAAAGGTGATATAATATAACAAATATCATGAATTGGGGGCTCGTCCAATTGACTCGGGGGCTCGAAATTGGGTCTTCGTCCGGGATTAAATTCCCTGATAATTCGTCCGGGATAGAATTCCCTAACATTCCCAAAATTCCAAAATTTGGAATTTTTCTAACATTCCCAAATTTTTCAAAAATTTGGAAATTTTTGTGTGAAGGTTAACCAGTGTTAACTGATAGTCACCATGGTGTTTGATGCAGGAAAGTTTGCGGCATCCCCTAATGAGGCACAGTTCCAAGCGTTAAAAAAATCGGAACTCTTGATATTGGCCAGACATTTAACTTGGAGGTCCGAGTTAATATGAAGAAAGCAGAGATGCAGACATTGGTGATAGAATCTCTGGTGGGACAGGGCACATGGACAGAGGTAGCCATGGATTGGTTACCCGAAGAAAAAGAAAATGTGGAGCTCCGGAAACTGGAGATGCAACTGCAGAGCCAGGAAAGGTTAAAAGCAGAGGAAATGAAGGCAGAAAAGGAAAGAGCAGGACAGGAACGAGAACTCGAGGAGAGAAGAGCAGAGGAAAAAGCAGAGGAAAGGAGAGCTGCACGAGAACTCGAGGAAAGAATAGCAGAGGAAAGGAGAGTTGAAAGGGAACTCGAATAAAGAAGAGAAAAGGAAAGAGTTGAGGAAAGAAGAGCCGAAAGGGAGTTAAAGGAACGTGACTTGGAGTATCAGAGGGAACTTAAACTCAAGGAGCTGCAAATAATGGAAGAACGGGGAGAGGTAACATCCATGCCGGCTAGTTCGACAACTAGTCAGAACACCTGGGATGGTGGTAGGCATGTGAGGCTGGTCCACCCTTCAATGAAAAGGAGGTAGCCAAGTTTTTTTTACACTTTGAGAAATTGGCTCAAATGCTAAAATGGCCTGGGGAGTCCTGGACTATGTTAGTGTAAAGTGTTCTGGTGGGTAAAGCTTGTAGTGAAATTATACCGAAGGTGAACCCAGGGTGTGCTCGCTTCAAAAGGGGCGTCTATAAGACCCGGGACAACCGGGGCGCACGAACACTCCAGCGGCACTCACTGTGACATAGTCCTGTAGTTTGAATGGTATGTACGCCCCTATATGCTGCGCTGATTGTTTTCTCTATTGATAGCGGCCATTGCCCATGAAATACTCTGAGTCTAATGTCTGTTGCATGAATGTATTTTTACAGGATGTTACTTCAGATCTAAATTATATTGTTACGGTCCGCGGATTAGGATGTTATTTTTACTGAGCAGAGGTATAACCGTGGCCGAACAGTTGTTCCCTGACTAAACCCGATTTACCCAAACGTTGGCCGTATCACGCCACAGCTACTCAATCTGGAAAACTCTAAAGCGACCGAATGCAAAGAGGAAGAAGACGTACAGAAGAGTAACTGGGTTTATTATTATTTACACACATAAGCAAAAAGAAAGCAGTCACGTTTATTTACAGGGGACATGAGACGCAGGTGACACAGTGCAAATTACTAGCTTATACTGACTTAGTTTACTACCCAGGACAGAACAAACAAAACAAACTCACGTAGGCAAAATGGGGAACTTGCAGGCAGGAATGGCTGGAAAGGATGAGCAGGTGGGATCACAGGGCACAGCGAGCGGGTCCACTCCGGGCGGGAAGCGGGGGGGGGGGGGGGGGCGGCGGCTCCTTGTATTCCGCTTTACAGCGCACACCGTCAGGGCTTCACGCGGCTGGTTGAAACGGGGCTGCGCTCCTCTGCTGTATCTCTCGTGTAGCTTGCTTTGTAAAAGCTCCTCGGCTTTCTCTTGGACCCTTCCTTTTCGTGTACCTCTCCACGCAGCTCAGCTCAGCCTTTCTCTCACTTCTCTCCAGCCCATCTGCCTGGGGGACACCCCCGCGGCGGGTTATATAGGCCCCGCCCCTCAACCTTTGCGAACCTCCCCCAAACGCTCTTCCTCCGCCCTCTCAAACCAAACCCCTCGTGCTCGGTTGGTTGTTCGGGGCTGGCTCACTCCTCCCCTCTATGACGAGGTGGAGACACGCCCTTCTTTCCCAACCCTGCCTCGTGGCCAATGGTGGTTGAAGAAAACCGCCCAAAATGCAGTTGGCCATTGAAATGAAATGAAAGGGGATCTACTCTTATTTCACTTGGTGCAATGGAGTATTTAAATTAATGGGAGACACAGCCTTACCCTAAGACACATAATAAGATATAAGCTACTGAACAAGGGTTTTATCGTGTCCTGCAATGTGGTGTTTATGGAATAACTACCGAGACGCCCTTTGACCTTCACACTACGGAGGTATTTACAAGGAATTATTACATTTTACAGAGGGTGATATTTACAACAATTTACTATACAATACAACACAATAAAAAAAACACAATCCTCATATCCGCAACAATATTAAACCTACCCAAGGGTCAAGTCGTGTCTGAGCTTGATTTTCACGACATTTAATATCATTTAGATCGCCGAAATGGCTGACCACAAGATGATCGTTGTACCGATTCTCGGAGCCGACTCTCAAGCTGAGGGATCGGGATCGGAGTTCACCCACTGGCTCAAAACGCTGGAGAATTACTTTGCCGCTCACGAAACAGAGCCCACCGATGCGGTGAAGCTGTACGTGTTACAGTCGAAAGTCCATCACACCGTTTTCCTGAGCATTGCTCGATTTGTGACATATGCTACGGCTCTGGCTGAGCTGAAGCGACTATACGTAAAAACACGGAGCGCTGTGCACGGCCGGCATCAACTCTCCCAGTGGCGACAACAACCATCTGAATCGATCGATCGCTACGTGCAGGAGTTGCGTTACCTATTGGCGGACTGCGTGCAGGAGGTACGGACCCACGAGCAAGTGCAAGACGACTTGCTCCGACATTCATTCGTCTCCTGAATTAATTCTGGAGTCTTGAGGCTCTGACTCCTGGAGGTCGCGGAGCTGACATTTACGGAGGCACTACGGCTGGCACGCGTCTATACAGATGCCCGAGAACAATCCACCACTTATGATCACCCACGAGTCGTGGCGGGGACTTCTCAACTCGCGCGACCGGAGAGGGGTACCACCGAGGATATGGAGGAGGACCCGACCACCACAGCCGAGTCTCTGGGTGCTCCTGAAGCGGACTCCGCTTCCGGCCTAACTGCTGCCGCCGCTGCCTGGCCACGGCCTGACCGGTACGCAAAATGTTATTTTTGTGGGAATCGGCAGCACCCTCGATCTGACTGCCTGGCTCGGGAAGCCATATGCCACCTGTGCTCCACCAAGGGCCATTTTGCAAAGGTCTGCAGGAAGGCCGCTCGGGGCACGCGTCCCCGCGCGACCTTGAATGGGCTCATCGCTGAGCCAACGGATCGAGCACCTGACGGGGCGCCTCACTCGGCTTTGATGAGCCGACCTCCTTCTCGCGGGCCTCTGGCTGCACGCCCGACCTTGGTGAGATACACCGGGCCGCCGAAACAAATGGCGCGAACGCGACCGGCCGCAGCGCGACCGACCTTGACTGGCGTTCGAACGCCTACTTCAAACAAGTGACATGCTCCTGCTTTGGAAACTCCTCTCGATATGCGGCAAACGCAGCACGTGACTCGAGCCCCATCTGACGGCGGCTCTTACGAATTACATGCACCCACTCTGGCATATGAATCTGCAGACGGCAGTGATCCTTCTCACGTGACTCGAGCGCCATCTGGCAGCGGCTCTTACGACCTACACACACTCACTCCGGCAAATGAAACTGCTGATGAGCCAACTATGCGCTTGTCACGAGGATCCTCCCTGGGCTGCCCGAATGACCGGCAAACTGCAGCCGGCATGGGAACGTCCTCTGACAGTGGGTATTACGATTTCTATGCTCCTGCTGAGGCCCAACCTGCCGACGATGCCCAGAGGATTGCAGCCGGAGTGGGATCCACCCGCGAGGCGCGATTTTCTCGCCCGGCCGGTACAATACCTGCCGGGTCTGCCGGCCTTGCTCAGGCCATCATTCCGCTCAAGGTCGCGGGCGTTTTTGCGCAAGCTTTGATTGACACGGGGTCTACGGATAGTTTTATTGATCAACGACTAGTGCATCAACATGGGTGGCCGGTTCTCGGGACAACACGCCGGATCTTCATGGCCTCTCAGGGACTTCGGTTGAGCACAAAAGGGGCGTGTCGATTGAAACTTGTGATAAAGGGACGCACGTTCCCGGACGTGTATCTCATGGTATTACCTGCTTTATGTGCCGACGTTCTGTTAGGACTTGATTTCCTTAAGCGGCATGGACGTTTGGAAATAGACTTCGGTGGGCCGGACACGCTTGCGGTGTGCGCCCTCGCTCAAATGGACGTGGAGCCTCTCTCGCTGTTCCCCAACCTGACCACTGATTGTACCCCTGTAGCCGTCAAATCGCGGCGCTACTCTCGCGCAGACGCGCAATTCATTGCGGAAGAAATGGCCCAGCTCTTAAAGGACGGTATTATAGAACCCAGTAGGTCACCGTGGCGGGCCCAAGTCTTAGTGGTGCGAAGTGAGGCCCACCGCCGGCGCATGGTAATCGACTACTCGCAGACGATTAATCGTTTTACACAGCTGGATGCCTACCCCTTACCGGGGATGGACGCCCTGGTACGCCAGGTGGCCCTGTATTCCGTTTATAGCACTCTCGATCTGCGTAGTGCGTATCATCAGGTCCCCATCTCTAGGGCTGATCGCGTCTTTACAGCCTTTGAATCGGGTCAGCGGTTGTACCAGTTCACTCGACTCCCCTTTGGGGTAACTAACAGAGTCTCTTCCTTTCAGAGGGCTATGGATGACCTCGTTGCGAAGGAGAACTTGACCGATGTCTTTGTCTATCTGGACAATCTTACGGTTTGTGGGTATGACCAGGAGCATCACGACGCTAATCTGAAGCACTTCCTCGAGGTCGCGCGGAAATATCGCCTAACCATGAATGCGGCTAAGTGTCATTACTCTCTACGCATGGTAGATCTTTTGGGGTACACCGTTACCCATGGCTCTGTCTCTCCGGATAAGGAGCGTCTGCGCCCTTTGCTCGATATGGCTCCGCCTAGCGATCGGGCTTCGCTGAAACGCGCTCTTGGGCTGTTCGCCCACTATTCAAAGTGGGTGCAAATTTCTCCGCGAAGCTCCGCCCCCTCATGGCCTGCAACACGTTCCCCATGGGCCCGGCCGCCATGGCGGCCTTCGAGGGCCTTAAAGCCGACATCGCTGGCACCGCTGTCACGACGATTGACGAGAGTGCCTCTTTCGTTTTGGAGAGTGATGCCTCAGATCATGCGATAGCGGCGACTCTCTCCCAAGGGGGCGCCCTGTGGCTTTCTTCTCGCGGACTCTCACCTCCGCCGAGCGGAGGCATTCGTCTGTCGAAAAGGAAGCGTACGCGATCGTCGAATCAATTCGGCGATGGTGGCCGTACCTGCTTGGGCGGTGTTTCCAAATCGTCACGGACCAACAAAGCGTTGCATTTATGTACGACACCTTACATGCTCAGCGCATTAAGAATGAGAAAATCACCCGTTGGCGTATCGAACTCGCCGACTTCTGCTACACCATCAAATACCGCCCGGGGAAGGATAACCAGGTCGGCGACGCCTTATCGAGGCCGGCCACTTGCGCGGGGGTTGTCACTTTGGAGGGGCTGCGCACTTTGCACGGCACTATGTGTCATCCCGGGGTAGCGCGTTTCGCGCATTTTGTGCGCGAGGGGAATCTGCCGTACTCGATTGAGGACATCCGCCGCATCTGCCGTGATTGCACGATCTGTGCGGAACTCAAACCGCGTTTTTACAACCCTCCTATGGGGACGCTCGTTAGGGCTACTAGACCGTGGGAGCGCTTGGCGATGGACTTCAAGGAGCCGCTGCCGTTGTCGAGCAACTCTCGCTATCTGCTCACTATCGTCGATGAGTATTCACGATTCCCCTTTGCTTATACGTGCGGGGATATGTCGGCTGCCACGGTTATTCGGTGCCTGCAGAATTTGTTTTCTATGTTCGGGTATCCAGCCTACGTGCATACCGATCGGGGTGCGGTGTTCCTGTCCCAGGAGGTGAGGGGCTACTTGCTCCAGCATAATGTCGCTTCTAGCTACACCACCCCGTACCGGCCCCAAGCGAATGGGCAGATCGAACACTTTAATGGGATTATATGGAGGGCCGTCATGCTAAGCCTTCGGACCCTCGGCCGAGGCCTCGATAAATGGGCGTGGTCGCTACCTGCCGCTCTAAACTCGATCTGGGCTCTCCTATGTACTGCCACCAACCAGACTCCTCACGAGCGACTGTTCCACCACTCTAGAAGCTCTGGCAGTATCCAATCTTTACCCAGCTGGCTCGCTGAGCCGGGGCCCGCCTATCTCAAACGAGCGGTTCGCGCTAGCAAGTACGACCCCCTTGTTGACAAGGTGCGGGTCCTCCAGGCTAATCCCGAGCATGCTCGCGTGTTAACGGCGGACGGCCGTGAGTCTACTGTCTCCGTACGCCATCTCGCCCAATGTGGGGACGACGACCGGGATATCGACGAACCCGTCTACGAGTCTATGGACTCTACCGAAGCTTCCTCTATGGAACTACCACCGACACTTCCGTCGTCACCCACTCCCGTGCCCTAAGGTGCTGGGGCGTCCCCTCCGACACCCACCTCCGGCGGCTATTCCGACGCGGGGGACTCCGGGCTTGGGGACGCCGTACCCGGTAGTTTCCGAACACGAACTGGCAGGGTAGTTCGCTGCCCCGACCGCTACGGGTGGACCGACTGACGTGGATTGACGTGACCCATTCGATTATTGCTGACGCTTGCTTGCAACCTGCCGAGCGGCAGTATAGTTCTAACGGCGGGGAGAATGTAGTGAAATTATACCGAAGGTGAACCCAGGGTGTGCTCGCTTCAAAAGGGGCGTCTATAGGACCCGGGACAACCGGGGCGCACGAACACTCCAGCGGCACTCACTGTGACATAGTCCTGTCGTTTGAATGGTATGTACGCCCCTATATGCTGCGCTGATTGTTTTCTCTATTGATAGCGGCCATTGCCCATGAAATACTCTGAGTCTAATGTCTGTTGCATGAATGTATTTTTACAGGATGTTACTTCAGATCTAAATGATATGGAAACCTACCCAAGGGTCAAGTCGTGTCTGAGCTTGATTTTCACGACAAAGCTCAAGATATATTTTCAGCTTTACCGATTGACCAATGTGCAGATTATGAGATAGTGAAGAAAACCATTCTCAAAGCCAATGAATTGGTCCCTGAAGCTTACCGGCAAAAATTCCGGAATGCCAGGAAGAGGGAGAGTGAGACCCATGTGGAGTTTGCCAGAATGAAGGAAACCATGTTTGATCGGTGGTGTGATTCGAAAGGGGTTGGGAAAGACTTCAAACTGTTGCGACAATTGATCTTGGTGTAGGAATTCAAACAGTGTGTCCACGAGGACATCAAAGTACATCTGGAGGAAAAGAAGGTACCAGAGTTGTATGAGGCAGCCACCGTGGCAGATGACTATGCCTTGACCCACAGGATGGGGTTCCACAAACCTAACTTCCCGCCTAGAGTTCGCCAGGGGAGTTATGGTACATCCGGTGCGGAGAACGAAGATTCATGGGGATGGCCTAGAGATGACTATGAGGACAGATCTGAGACCGCGACTCTTAGGGATCAGAAGTCTACAGTTCCAAGACAGACTTATCTTCCGGGGGGCTCGAGGCAGACCACGAGTTTTTCCTCTGGGCCTACTTGCGCTTTTTGCAAGAAACCTGGACATTTGATGTCCCAATGTTATGCCCTGGAAAGGAAAAATCAGGAGCGGAGTCAGATTAGTACAACTCCAAATGCATTGGCAAATGTGAGAAATCGTCCTTGGAGGACAGAGTCTTGTGGAGGTTCCCATGCCAAAGTTCCGGCATCTCAGAACGACCTTGTTCAAGTGGGTTACAAACCTTTTATTTCAGAGGGGTTTGTGTCACTGGATGGAGACTTGACTAACCAGAGACTGGTTAGGGTATTGAGGGACACAGGAGCACATCAATCTTTGATGCTTGAAGGCATTTTGCCATTGTCAGAGAAGACGGCAACTGGTGTTAGTGTTCGTTTACAGGGGGTTGGTGGCTATGTTAAAGCTCCACTTCATGTCATCCATTTGCAGTCTGATTTGGTGTCAGGACCGGTCACCGTAGGTTTACAAGCCACTCTTCCTGTAGAGGGAGTATCTTTTGTTATCGGGAATGATTTGGCCAGTGGTCAAGTTTCTGGTAACCCGATGTTTGTTGAAAAGCCTAGTATGGAAAATAACGCCGCGCAGTTAGAGCAGGAGATTCCGGGTATCTTTCCATCCTGTACCGCGACTCATGCTATGGGTAGGAAGCGCTCTGAAGAGAAGAGGAAGGTACTGACGTCACGCTTTGCACAGGCACGTCTTGTCAAGTACCAAAAAACTACGTGTCAGCACACACAAGTCATGGATGGAGGCTATGTTGGCAAGCTCTTTGTAGGTGGACTGAACTTCAAAACAAGGGAAGATGTTCTGGACTCTGTCTTTGGCAAATATGGACCGCTCTTGGAAGTGCTACTGATAAAAGACAGGGAGACGCAAAAGTCAAGAGGGTTTGGCTTTGTCACGTTTGAAAACACAAAGGACGCCAAAGGTGCAGAAAAGGATTTGAATGGTAAGGATTTGGATGGTCGGACCATAACAGTAGAGAAGGCAGGCCATAGACGTCGATGGGGCTACAGAGGAGGAAAACGTTGAGGTCGTTTTAGGGGTGGCTATGGCTCCCGGGGTGGGAGTTGTAGTTTTGGTGGTGGCCGCAGTCGATATTGCTATGGAGGCTCCCAGAGTTACGGCAGCTCCCGAAGGGATGATTATCAGGGTAGTGGCCGAGAAGGAGACCACTATTCACGTGACTACAGCGACAAGCGTTCCAACCATGATTATTATGAAAGTTAGGAAGAGTTAAGCACTGAATGCTGTGGAGCAGCCGAGCCAAGATTCCTACATGGATTAACCGTGAACTCCACGTTCTTTAAAGGCGTCCATGTAGTGAACTTTCCTACACGGATTAACCGCGAACTCCACGTTCCTAAAGGCGTCCATGTGGTGAACTTTCCTGCACGGATTAACCGTGAACTCCACGTTCCTAAAGGCGTCCATGTATTGAATACTTCCAGGCCTCACCACCCAACCACCATTAAACCTGGCTCTCAGCTCAGCCTCCCTAAAAAGTGTTATAGATTTGCTTGACTTTGGATTTTTGATCACACCCCCTTAACCTTCATTCAAAAAAATGAAAAATATAATTTGAGGTTGATGAGATGGAGTTTGGCTTTGCAGGAGTTCAACTTGGAAATTGAGCATGTAAAGGGCAGGGACAATGTCGTTGCGGATGCTTTGTCCAGAGTGAACTAACTTTGGAGATATCTGTAGGTTGTTTGAAGTTTTGTTGCTTTATTTTTGGGAAATATTGATTATCGTTGCTCACGAGAATTGATGATTTGGGTGTGAGTTTACTTTTGTTTGTTGGAAGAGTTTTGCCTACAAAGAAAGTTTTCACTATGTTCAAACTTTCTTTCTTGAGCGGGGGAAGTGTTACGGATTTGTCACTTCCGTTGTGGTGGCTTTCATCCACTTGAGACATTTCTGGTTCCATGTATTATTATTATTGTTGTTTGAGGGAAATAGCAATTATTCTTGTCAAAAGGTAAAAGGAATGTTTTAAAAATGAAACCGGATCAGGAACCGGAAGACGAGGAAGAAGAAGAGAAAAAAGGGCGGAGCGAATGAGTCGGACAAGAAAGCCGAGTTGCTCCGGGTTCTGAAGCGAACGTTGGCGAGCCAGAGTCACTCGCGAACTTTCGGGTTTCCAGGAGAGGAATTCCTACGACGGAGTTGTCATCGCTGTGACCGGTCCCTGCATGTCAGGTTTTGTGATCGATTCAGGAGAGAATCGTCGCCGTGCCGTGCGCTACGAGACCGGGTCGTCGGCCATTTTGACTCGCGTAGGATTTGTGCTTCGCTCGCGGTTTCGTTTCTTTTCGACCATTCTCACCGCGTTCGGACGTCGATCTGGGGCATGTGTGTGACGGGGATTTTTGAAGGCTAATTCGTCCATACCCGACGGTGTGATCTCTCGGTCACCTGTGGGGCGCCTTTGGATTTCCCAGTTGCCTTGAGGGCGCCTTTGTACAGCTTCGGCTGTGTGACTGCCCTGGCCATCCGCACGGGATTCTGGTCTTTTGGACATCGTCCTCGCGATCGCTGGAGCGAATCAGCTTCGTCTTGGAGCCGGGAGTGAGAGACATTGGGGAATGTTCTTGTTGCACTCAATTGGAGCACAGTCAGTTATATATTGCAAAACAGATGGTGCCATCATAGGACATATTGATTTTACTTTTGAATGCTATTGTTGTTGTACCGTTATTCTTGTGTGATCTCAATGCAATATTTGTTTGTGAGTAACAATTGGGGTGGCTTCTCCATTGATCTTTGACACACAGAATAACACCGTTTTCTGCCGTGGCTCCTCTCGGGGCTCGGAGGTGCGCCGTGGCCGGGGGGTCGAGGAGGAGCACGTCACAGAAATTGGAAAAACAGACAGAAACATGAAACATAACAGAACAATGTGTTATTCTGTATGTCAAAGATCAATGGAGAAGCCACCCCAATTGTTACTCACAAACAAATATTGTATTAAGATCACACAAGAATAACAGTACAACCATAATAGTATTCAATAGTACAATCCATGTCCTATGATGGTACCATCAGTTTTGGTAATATAGAATTCACTGTGCTCCAAGTGAGTGAAACACGAACATCCCCAATGTCTCTTATTCCCGGCTTCAAGCCCAAAGTTGGTTCGCTCCAGCGATCGACAGAACGATGTCCGATCGAGACCAGAATCCCGTTCGGATGGCAAATACAGTCCCACAGCCACAGCTGTACAAAGGCGCCCTCAAGGCGACTGGGAGATCACACCCTCGGGTATCGACGAATTAGCCTTCAAAAAGCCACGTCACACACACGCCCCAGATCGACGTCTGGATGCGGTGAAAATGGTCGAGAAGAGACGAAACCGCGAGCAAAGCACAAATCCTGCACGAGTAAAAATGGCCGATGACCTGGTCTCGTGGCGCACGGCACGGCGATGATTCTCTCCTGAATCGATCGCAAAACCTGACATGCAGGTTGACCGGTCACAGCGATGACAACTCCGTCGTAGGAATTCCTCTCCTGGAAACCCGAAAGTTGACTCTGGCTCGCCAACGTTCGCTTCAGAACCCAGAGCAACTCGGCTTTCTTGTCCGACTCATTCGCTCTGCCCTTTTTTCTCTCCTCTTCTTCTTCGTATTTCGGTTCCCAATCCGGTTTCATTTTTAAAACATTCCTTTTATCTTTTGACAATAGTAATTGCTATTTCCCTCAAGCAACAATAATAATAATTTAAACCTCAGACATTTAGTTTGGTTTGCTCTTTGTTGTTGAAGTGTGCGACGTCACCATGCCAAGATCAAAAGAGCTCTCCGAGGCCTTCAGAAAGAAGGTTATACAGTCACGTGAAAAAGTAAGTACACCCCATGTAAAGTTTTGACTTTTTCAACATATTTCAACATACAGCTATTGGATCTTCATTTCAACAATATTGATAGATAAAGGTGATATAATATAACAAATATCATGAAACATTTACATTTTGTAGTCCATTGTATAATTTATATAAACATAAATGCAAATTTCGCATGTGGAAAAAGTAAGTACACCCCTACATTTATCACTACTTCAAATACCTAAAATTAGAATCAGGTGAAACCAGCTCAGGTGCAAATGATTAGAACATCGTGAGAGAGGATCTTGGTGGAACCTTTATTTAAACCTCAGACATTTAGTTTGGTTTGCTCTTTGTTGTTGAAGTGTGCAGCGTCACAATGCCTAGATCAAAAGAGCTCTCTGAGGCCTTCAGAAAGAAGGTTATAGATGCCTACGAGTCTGGGAAGGGATTTAAAAAGCTCTCCAAACAATTTGAAATCAATCAGTCGACTGTCCGGAAGATCATCTACAAGTGGAGAAGATTCCAAACAACTGCCAACTTGTTCAGGCCAGACCGCCCCAGCAAGTTCAGCCCGAGAGCAGACCACAAGTTGCTGAAAGAAGTTTCTAAGAACCCCAGAATGTCATCATGGGACGTATAGGTAGCTCTTGCCACTGTTGATGTCAAGGTGCACGAGTCTACCATTAGAAAGAGGCTGCACAAATTTGGTCTACATGGGAGGTGTGCCAGGAGGAAACCTTTGCTGTCCAGAAAGAACATGAGGGCATGACTAAAGTTTGCAAATGAACACCCAGGCAAAGAACAGCACTTCTGGAACAATGTGCTCTGGACAGATGAGTCAAAGGTAGAGCTATTTGGCCACAGTACCAGAAGACATGTTTGACCACAAGAACCTGATACCAACTGTAAAGCATGGTGGTGGAAATATTATGGTTTGGGGCAGCTTTGCTGCATCAGGGCCTGGGCAGCTCACCATCATAGAATCCGCTATGAATTCTTCATTGTACCAGAGGGTGCTTGAGGATAATGTGAGGCCATCTGTCGGAAAGTTGAAGCTCAACCGAAGATGTACCTTGCAACATGACAATGACCTGAAACATACCAGTAAATCCACCAAGGAATGGCTGAAAAGAAAGAAATGGAGGGTTCTGAAGTGGCCAAGTCAAAGCCCGGATCTAAATCCCATCGAGATGTTGTGGGGGGATTTGAAACGAGCTGTGCATGCAAAAAACCCCTCAAACATCGCACAGCCGAAATACTTCTGCATGGAGGAGTGGGCAGAAATTTTTCCCAGTCGATGTCAGAGACTGGTAGACAGTTGTAAGAAACGCCTACTTGAGGTTGTTTCTGCCAAAGGGGGCAATACCACCTATTAGAGCCAAGGGTGTACTTACTTTTTCCACATGCAAAATTTGCATTTATTGTACACTGCTCCTTTCCTATGCCATCTCCAGGCATTGCAAATCGTCCCTGATGGGCACCAAAGGGGGTTCGGCAGTGACGCACGCTGAAAGGGAGGACTCAGTTTTCACTCTGGTTGTTTGTTTGTTTGTTTTCTTTCTTTCTTTCTTTCTTGTTTGTTTGTTTGTCCGGGCGATATCTCAGCCATCCTTTGAGCTAGGAAGCTGAAATTTCGGCACAATAGTGAGCAAGTCCTTTGTCAAAAACGTTATTTTTTGTTTCTTTGATTAATCAATTAATTGAGGAGTTATTTAATTATTAGCGAATAATTAAGTACTTATTTAATTAATCAAATTTCCTTTCTCTTCTGACCATCAACTTAGGCACCTTTTGAGTTAGGAAGCTGATATTTGGACATGCCAATGACCAGGTGATTTGGCTGCAAAGGCTATTTTTAATTTATTAATTAATCAATTAATCAATTAATCGATTAATTATTTAATTATTCGATTAATTATTTATTTTTTTATTAATGAGTTATTTAATTAAATTTCTAAAATATACATCTTCGGATGAAGCACTAGTGGTTTAGTTATGCTATTAGCCAATTGATTAAGAAAATATTTTGTGATAATCTTTTATTGATTTTAATTATACAATTAATCATTCAATTAGTGTACACCTCTCCCTCCCAATGCAGCCTCTATGAGCTGCACTGCGGTATTACCGGGCGCCTTAGGTGCCCCGGCAATGCCGCGCTGTAGGATATTTAATTATTTGGCATGGGTGCGATGTACTTTGAATGTATCTGTACTTGTGTTTATTTAAATTATACAATGGACGACAAAATGTAAATATTTCATGATATTTGTTGCATTATATCACCTTTATCTATAAATATTGTTGAAATGAAGATCAAATAGCTGTATGTTGAAATATGTTGAAAAAGTCAAAACTTTACATGGGGTGTACTTACTTTTTCACGTGACTGTATACGATCTTACTCGAACATTTGACACTACTTAGATACATCGAGGTGGGTTATTCTGCTTCACGACACTCGGAGCATGCTAATTTATACGATTCTATCTCGGCCAGGTATTTCATTGTTTACCCCCCCCCCCTCCAACATAACAATATATTATATCCTCTGTATCCATTTTTTAAAATGGCGTTTTAAATGTGAACAATTAGCAGTGTAAAAACTCACTTTTTGTGGAAATAATTCTGAAACATCGTGCAACCCATGCCTACAGAAAATAGACATTTTGGAATGCCGGCCACATTTTCCACCCAATCATCATGTAACTTTGTTAAAATAATTCTCCATGGGTCGGTGCTCCAATGGTGAAAGTTTTGTGTCAATCGCTCAAGCAGTTGTAGAGAAAACTAATTTATAGCGAATTCAATTAATTGATTGTTCCTTTGTGCCTGAAAAGGATGGACATTAATTAAACTGGGTCTCCTGTCTGCTGTTATTAGTTGGTGACCTCAGAGGTAAGTGTGGATACCTCTAAGCTATCCTGCCAGCATATATACAGTCAATACACCATATACGAATAAATAAATTATCATAGCTAGGAACTTTTTAATAGAAAAAAAAATCCCACAAAATGTCAGTTATCTGTTTTTTTAGAAAATCAAAAATACAGTACCAGGAGTTCTGTTTTTCCCATAAAATATTTTCAGCAACATTTCTTTTTAACCATCCAGGTTTCCTATCATTTGTTTTGGAACTCTTTCAAGAGCTTAGACATTGCTCTTTAAGAAGGAAAAATTGCCCTTTGATGAATGTCAAAATTCAAGATTCCTCGAAGATGGGAATATTAAGTGGGAAGTTACTCAAGGTGCCTTGTTTGTTCTGGCAGGTAACGGCTCGTCATTACCCAAAAGGGAAAGGTCGTCTTTCCTCCTTTGTGTCATTGCCATTTGGACCGTCTTTTTGTTGTCAGTCGGATTCCTTCAGGGTGTTCGACACGGGGGCCCTAGTGGATCGTGTAATGGTTCTGAAGCACGTGTGGATTCCAAACACCGTGGGTCATTACATAATGCAGTGTCGAGGAATCCTACCCTCCCACTCTGCCACTAAATCCACAGCAACAGAGTTCGCTTTGCAGCCAAGCTTTTTCTTGAGGGAAAACAAATGTGTTTTTCACAACTCTCTACTTCACTGACATTGCCTTTAAAGAAGGTTGAAAAGCTCAATTGAAAGCAATTTTGCTCTGATACTTCCATATAAACAAGGTGTGATAAAAGCAACTTCCAATGCCTTGATTTCTTGATAGCTGAAACACCCTGCATTTATTCCTGATACCTGGAAAAATCCCAGGCAGGGTATAAGAATATACTCACTGCACTTACATTGCCTTAAACGAAGGTTGAAAAGTTCAATTCGATAGCAATTTTGCTCTGATACCTCCCTATAAACAAGGTGGAATAAAAACAACTCCCAATGCGTTGATTTATTTTGAAACGACATTGAACGCTGATGATGAAGCCTCCATTGCATATACGTAAAGCAATGGCTAAAGCAACGGGTGGCTTTCCATTCTCGTAACAGACATTTTCTTGGGCGTTTATAACAGAACATTTGTTATGAGACAATGGCAAATTTTCACATATTTTTGGCAGAAACTTTGACCGAGAGTCGTGCTTTTTGCCAAGCTCTAATTTCTTACATCGACTTTACTCAGCACTGTTGTTATATCCCAAGCACACTTCAAATTGCTTTGAAAAAGTCAATGAAAAATATTTTAAGCAGTTGTCAACTCAAATGCAAGGAATTTCGTGTTTGTGGTGTCGCAGGCATGGCGAACATTTATCTGAAACATCACTCAGCGGTTGATCTGTGAACACAGCTTGTGATACAAGCACCCACAATGTGATACAAGCTGAGCAAAGTAAGGTGGGGAGTTTGGCTGGGGCAGTACACCTGTAGAAGAGGAATGTAGGCATCCAAAGGTGAGCTCAAAGTCGACAGACCACACCTGGAGAGCATAAGGGCAAACATATATGTGTGGGTATGACAATGTGTAATATATTTCTTAGTATAGATCTCTTAGTATAGATGCAGTTAGGGATATTTTACTAACTGCGCATGTTCCTCGTCACCTTTTTGTATGATCAATGTGGGCATGGGATTTCTGGAGATATGAATATTATTAGTAGCTATGCTGAAGTACCCGGCGTTGCCCGGGGAAATTGAATGAAATATGTATTCAAATATCTCCTGCATGACGATCACCAAACATATTACTTGATCACTCCTGTGAAAAACGCAGGCAAGGTATTATCAATCTTTTTCATAACAGGTGCATGTGAAACACTATAACAATTAAATTTGTGTTGGTGACACCAAATCACGACATACAACTTCAACATATGATCTTCACAAAACATATTACTCGATTGCTCCCGGAAAAATCCCAGGCAGGGCATAAGAATATGCTCACTTGAGGCCTGAACACGGACATGTGATAATAAACCTGTGTAAAGCAATCTTTATTATACGAGACGCACGTGCAATACTATAGTAATTAAATTTGTGTTGATGACAACAAATCACGACAACCTCAACATACGATCTTCACAATAAATATTACTCGATCACTCCCGGGAAAAGCCCAGGCAGTATACCGTATAAGCAACATACTCACTTGTAATAAACCTGAGTAAAGCAATATTTCTAATAAAAGGTGCACGTTTAAAACATAGTAGTAATTAAATTTGTGTTGTTGACAACAAATCACTATATACAAACTTAACATACGATCTTCACAAGAAATATCACTCGATTGCTCCAGGAAAAAACGCAGGCAGTGTATAAGTACAAGACCTGATCGAGGCCTGAAGGCCAATTATCTGATTTTAATATTTTTTAATTCTCAATTTGTTTTATCCAAACATAGCGCCCGACCTTCCTCTGGATGAAAGAGAAGGCCATGCAAAGTTTGGTTGCACTGGTTCCTGCAGGGTCCAAATGCATAACAAACAAACAAACTTTCTTCTTTATATATTAGATAGTAACATCAGGGACCTAGTAAAAATGAGTGCCAACTACATGGAACCAGTGACTCGGCCATGGAGTTGTATAAGATCGTCTATTGTACACCGCACCTTTCCTATGCCATCTCCAGGCATTGCAAATCGTCATTGCTGGGCACCGAAGGGGGCTCGGCAGTGACGCACGCTGAAAGGGAGTACTCAGTTTTCACTCTCGTTGTTGTACACCGCTCCTTTCCTATGCCACCTCCAGGCATTGCAAATCGTCATTGCCGGGCACCGAAGGGGGCTTGGCAGTGACGCACGCTGAAAGAGAGTACTCAGTTTTCACTCTGGTTTCTTGTTTGTTTTCTTGTTTCCTTGGTTGTCCGGACGATATCTCAGCCATCCTTTGAGCTAGGAAGCTGAAATTTCGGCACAATAGTGAGCAAGTCCTTTGTCAAAAACGGTATTTTTTGTTTTTTGATTAATCAATTAATTGAGGAGTTATTTAATTATTAGCGTTTAATTAAGTACTTATTTAATTAATTAAATTTCATTTCTCTTCTGACCATTATTAACTCAGGCACCTTTTGAGTTAGGAAGCTGATATTTGGACATGCCAATGACCAGGTGATTTGGCTGCAAAGGATATTTTTGATTTATTAATTAATCAATTAATCGATTAATTATTTAATTATTCGATTAATGACAAAAAATTTTTTTTTTTTAAAGTTACAGATTCTGATGAAATAGTGGTAGTTTATGTGTTCTCTGACCAAATTGATTAATAATTTAATTTTTTTATGATTATTATTTATTTATTTTCATTATTAATCATTTATTTATTTTCTTTCTCATTTGGCCAATATCTCAGGCACCTTTTGAGCTGGGAAGCTAATATTTGGACATGAGTGACCAAGTGATGTGGCTATCAAGGATATTTTTGATTTATTGATTAATCATTTCATCTATTAAGTATTTATTGATTAATCGATTAATTATTTATTGAGTAATCAATTAATTATTTAATTTTTTATAAATGACTTATTTAATTAAATTTCTAAAATATACATCTTCGGATGAAGCACTCGTGGTTTAGTTATGCGATTGGCCAATTGATTATGAAAATATTTTGTGATAATCTTTTATTGATTTTAATTATACAATTAATCAATCAATTAGTGTACACCTCTCCCTCCCAATGGAGCCTCAATGAGCTGTACTGCGGTATTGCCGGGCGCCGGAGGCGCCCCGGCAATGCCGCGCTGCAGCATATTTAATTATTTGGCATGGGGCGGTGTACTTTGAATGTATGTGTACTTGTTTGTTTTCTTGCTTTCTTGTTTTCTTGGTTGTCCGGGCGATATCTCAGCCATCCTTTGAGCGAGGAAGCTGAAATTTCGGCACAGTAGTGAGCAAGTCCTTTGTCAAAAACGGTATCTTTTGTTTTTTGAATAATCAATTAATTGAGGAGTTATTTAATTATTAGCGATTAATTAAGTACTTATTTAATTAATCAAATTTCCTTTCTCTTCTGACCATTAACTCAGGCACCTTTTGAGTTAGGAAGCTGATATTTGGACATGCCAATGACCAGGTGATTTGGCTGCAAAGGCTATTATTGATTTATTAATTAATCAATTAATCAATTAATTATTTAATTATTCAATTAATGACTAAAAATTTTTTTTTTTTTAAGTTACAGATTCTGATGAAATGGTGGTGGTTTATGTGTTCTCTGACCGAATTGATTAATAATTTAATTTTTTTATGATTATTATTTATTTATTTTCATTATTAATCATTTATTTATCTTCTTTCGCATTTGGCCAATATCTCAGGCACCTTTTGAGCTCAGAAGCTAATATTTGGACATGAGTGACCAAGTGATGGGGCTATCAAGGATATTTTTGATTTATTGATTAATCAATTATTAATTAATCAATTAATCAATTCATCGGTTAATTATTTAATTATTTGATTAATGACCAAAAAATTTTTTTTTTTTAGTTGCAGATTCTGATGAAATGGTGGTGGTTTATGTGTTCTCTGACCGAATTGATTGATAATTTAATTTTTTAATGATTATTATTTATTTATTTTCATTATTAATCATTTATTTATTTTCTTTCTCATTTGGCCAATATCTCAGGAAACTTTTGAGCTGGGAAGCTAATATTTGGACATGACAGTGACCAAGTGATGTGGCTATCAAGGATATTTTTGATTTATTGATTAATCATTTAATCGATTAATTATTTATTGGTGAATCAATTAATTATTTAATTTTTTATTAATGACTTATTTAATTAAATTTCTAAAAGATACATCTTCGGATGAAGCACGAGTGGTTTAGTTATGCTATTAGCCAATTGATTAAGAAAATAATTTGTGATAATCTTTTATTGATTTTAATTATACAATTAATCAATGAATTAGCGTACACCTCTCCATCCCAAAGCAGCCTCTATGAGCTGCACTGCGGTATTGCCGGGCGCCTGAGGTGCCCCGGCAATGCCGCGCTGTAGGATATTTAATTATTTGGCAAGGGGGCGGTGTACTTTGAATGTATGTGTACTTGTTGTTAATTCTGTTTCTTATTTTGTTCGTAAAATGTGTAAGGTTTAGGTGATCTGCAAATGGTTTTAGTGCATGGTATGATAGGGTTGTGGATATTTTGGACAACAGGATTAAATGTTTAGTAGTTGAGGCTTGTTTTCCCAGGATTGGCCAAAACCATTGTTGAGAAAGCTTAATGTTCATTAGGATATCCAGAAACTGCACGAGCGGTATGTTATAGCTCCGGCAGATGAAGCAGCTAATCATTTTGTGGAGGTTTGTAAAAAGTTGTACATCGAGGTTTTATTAAGGGTGTTAGGTATTGATAAAGTTACTTTCACTAGCATAGTTTCACGATTTCCCGATGTCCCTGCTTTCAAATGTTGAACTTGTGTGATTCCCTCTCTCTCTCCCCATCTTGTCTCCCGCTCCCTTTATCATGTTTTTTGTGTCAATTTGTCTTTTGTGATCAATGAGCCTCGATATTGCTCTTACACGAGCTCTTACACGAGCTCTTACACGAGCCTCGATATTGTATACAAAGTAAATAAATAATAATAATAGAAAATAGCACATATGCTCCATGCCAAAAGCCTTTCCAAGACATTATATCTGAGCATCAGGAAGTTTTGGGTAATAATTTTAACATTAAATGTAAAGAGGTAAATTATATAAATTCCCCATTATTTCTGGATATATAAGCTTCATAAAAACACATTTAAGTTTAGGTTTATAGCAGGAGCTAGGCAATATACTTTGAAACAATTGTCAGTTCTGGTGAATTCAGGGTTATGGGTGGCTGGGGAGCAATTTAGGAAATATTATTTAGCAATTAGTCCGAATTCTGGTATTAACACTTTCGGGAGTATTAGTTCCACTTTCGAGATCTTAGCTCGGATTTGATTCCTCATTTTTAAATCTGTTGATGTTTTTTCGACCTTGTGTACAAATTTGGATTTGGCATTGGTTAATGATGCACTCTTTAGTGTTATTGATAAAGTTTATAACACCTGGAATAAATTTTTACGTATCAGATTTGATGTCTTTTCTCAGAAAAAGTTTCGCCAAACATTTTTTTATTGTTTCGTCAAACAAAAATTTGAAGATGTTGTTAATTTTATTTTGTTTAACATTTTTGTGGGAAAATATTTCAACAAATAAAAGGTATTCCAATGGGAGGGGACTGTCGCCTCCTATTCGCTGGCATTTTTATTGTTTATTGTGAGTTTTCCTTTGTGCAGAAGTTGATGAAAGAGAAGAAGTTAGACTTAGCTAAATGTTATCTTCTACATGTCGTCATATTGATGATATTTGTGTGATTAATTGTAGCTTTTTTTGATAGACGAATTAACAGGATTTATCCAGAAATCCCAATAACAACTAAGTGTAGCATTGATGATAGTGTTGTGGCATATCTGGATGTGTTAGAGTTAGTATTAATTGTTTTAGTACAAATGTATATCATGAAGTTGCCTATTTTAGTTTTCCTGTTGTCTTTTGTCTTGTGCACCTTTCCGTCTGGTGATATACCGGTTAAGATATGAAAGAATGAAGTGAGGAACACGAGACAACGGACACAGGGAGATCATAACTGATGATTCCACAATCGGTGGAATAAGGAGATTAATGAATGCTGCTGTGCAACTTGTCTGGACTTTGCGAGGGTGAGCAGATTAGAGTTTCCAGAGGACCATGTGTGACCTGGGGTGGCTTGGGAAGGGTGTATGTATGATAGTATCAAGACCAGATGTAAGCTTGTATAAAATATAGTGCAAAGAAAATTTTCACCGAAGGGAGAGTGACAGCCCTTGGGAATCCCCCTCATGCCTTGAAATACCAATGGTGTGGAAGGCCTCGTTTTTGACCACTTCAAGAGGAGCCAGGTGGGAATCAGCAACACCTCACCTCACCAGATCAATACCCACTGGAGCTCTGCATACTTGTCATGAGCTCAATGCAGCCAAGGAATGCCTCAGCTGTATGGAGAATACCAAGATGGGACATGCCCTTGAAGATAGCTTCGTGATATGACACTTCCAAGAAAGGTTATGTCAGATATTGAGACAAGGAGTTCCAGGAACTGTACTTCTTCCAGTCGTTGTCCAGAGAATTGGATCAGATCGTTTGATTGTCTAGATAGTTTGATCCTTGTGGAGAGACAGTGTGAGCATCATGTGACTTTCTGCCATTGAGCATTATGTTCCAAGTAGCTGACCATCAGCTTATCTTGTCCAGATCTGACAAAAGGGATTCTGCAGTGGCTGAGCTTTCACAATTGTGATTTATTGTTCTGCAGTGAGTGGAGTCATCAGCAAAATTGTAAAGTTAGTTTTGCAGAAAAACACACAGATCATTGATATAGATCAACAATAATGCAGGTCCTAAGATGCTGTCTTGTGGAACTCCTGCCTGAAGGGAAAGACAATGGGAAGGATGGCATCAAGGGCCACCTGCTGTTTCCGCTTACAGAGGAAATTAGATAAACATTTGAGCAAAGGGCCCTGAATACCAAATGAAGATACCAAATGAAAGATGGATGCCAGACAGTGTCGAAGACTTTTAAAGCTCGAACGGCACTCGGTAGCACGCATAACTCCACCAGGTTGAACAGTTTACATTTTGTATGCCACCAAAAAATCTAAAGAGCTTGTTCTTGTCACCGAACCAACTCATCCACCAAGTTTTATCATAACCTTTCAAAAAAATTTTTAAATATGGTACTATATATCGTTTTTAGCCCTATTTCTCAATTATAAAAAATCTGTTTAAAAAAAATTATCTTATCCAGATCAGGATCTTCACCAAAATCGTGCATCGATAGGTTGAACTAAAATGCGTGCGAATCGAATCGAATCCTGCATTAAATGTTGTGCGTGTCATAGGTAATTTAAAATGCTTAGCTGAACCGGTTAGGACGCGGTGCAATTTTTAATATTAAATAGGCAAAGCCTAGAAACAAACGAAACATATTAGAATTACCCTTTAGAACCTTTTGGAATTATCCTTTAAAACCCTTTAGAATTAAACATGGTGGGTTATAAAGGTTCTTCTTCTTCTTCCTTATTTTTGAAGGACGGACAGACGTAACCAAATATGAAAGTGGCATCGCAGCTTAAAAATAAATAATAAAAAAAACAAAGAATGTTGAAATCATAATTTTGACACTGAAAGTCGTACTTGTGTATATCTAGAAAAACGCTTATCATAACTAGAACGGCACTTGGTAGCAAGCATAAGTCCGCATGGCTGATTGCACTGATAGGCAAGATCTGGACTCGGACCTGAACCAAAATTTAATCTGCCTTGGATGGAATCTAATCTGTTTCACAGCCGTCCCTTGGATGGATGTCAAGCCGGGCATCTGCTGACATTAGTTGTTGGTGGACGTTAAAGATCCCATGGTGTCCTTCGTGAAGAGTAAGCGAGTTGTTAACGGTGTATGATATAGGAACGGTTCTAAAAGAGAAAACCAGAATGGTTGGGTTTGAACGAAGAAAACAACACAACACTGAATGGGTTTGAAAAGAGAATGCTAGTGCAACCATTCCAGAATCTGATTGGGCATGTACTCCAGTCTTGTACGTTAAAGGTAAAGGAGAATAAAAATATGTTGGCATTTTGAAAATCTGTGATAAGCTCATTATTTTTCCCTTCAATAATCCTCAAAAGTTTTCGAAAAAGTATTTTTAAACAACTTCCGCTATTAACTCCAAACTCATATTTGACCCTAATGCTTGGCTATTGGGAATACGGAAACGACTTCAACCACAAATTCCAAAATTCCCCAAATGCCCAGTGCTCGTTTTGGCAAAGTCTATTGCGTGTTGTATAATTCTCGAACATCCCGCTTGGACCCACGGCTGGAATGTCCACCGGGTACTTTAAATGTACACACGAGGATATTCCCTTCAAGTTTACAAAAGTTAACTTTTATAGGTACATGTAGGCACCCAGATAAATGAGGAACTTATAACATCTGTTTTACCATCATTTATATTAATTAAACCTTGGGATATTAAAAAAGGAAAGAAACCCAAATCTTCCGTAAAGGCCATCTTGATTAGAAGTGTTAAAAGCAGTCCATAAATGTGGATCGTGGATTCCAGGAAGACCATAATTGGTTGTACTTTCTGCACCTACGTCTGCTCACGTGCGAAGCTCACAAATGGTTCATGCGCAAATACCCGGGGAGCTAGATCCAGCTCCATACAAACACCAAACACCCGGACAGAGAGCTAAGTCCAGCGTCGCGCAAACACCCGGTGGAGAGCTAAGTCCAGCCCGCGCAAACACCTGGAGAGCTAGGTCCAGCTCCATACAAACACCAAACACCCGGACAGAGAGCTAAGTCCAGCGTCGCGCAAACACCCGGTGGAGAGCTAAGTCCAGCCCGCGCAAACACCCAGAGAGCTAGTTCCAGCTCCGTGCAAACACCTGGAGAGCTAGTTCCGGCTCCGCACAAACACCCAGAGAGCTAGCTCCAGCTTCGCACAAACACCCAGAGAGCTAGTTCCAGCTCCGCGCAAACACCCAGAGAGCTTGTTCCGGCTCCAAACAAACACCCAGAGAGCTAGTTCCAGCTCTGCGCAAACACCCGGAGAGCTAGTTCCAGCTCCGCACAAACACCCTGAGAGCTTGTTCCGGCTCCGCGCAAACACCCAGTGAGATAGTTCCAGCTCCGCGCAAACACCCAGAGAGCTTTTCCCGGCTCCGCGCAAACACCCAGAGAGCTAGTTCCAGCTCTGCGCAAACACCCGGACAGAGAGGCTAGTTCCTGCTCCGTGAAAACACCAAGAGAGCTTGTTCCAGTTCCACGCAAACACCCAGAGAGCTAGTTCCAGCTCCACGCAAACACCTGGACACAGAGGCAAGTTCAGCACTGCGCAAACACCCGAACAGAGAGGCTAGTTCCAGCTCCGCGCAAACACCCAGAGAGCTTGTTCCAGTTCCACGCAAACACCCAGAGAGCTAGTTCCAGCTCCACGCAAACACCTGGAGAGAGAGGCAAGTTCATCACTGCGCAAACACCCAGAGAGCTAGTTCCAGCTCCGCGCAAACACCCGGAGAGCTAGTTCCAGCTCCACGCAAACACCCAGAGAGCTTGTTCCAGTTCCACACCAACACCCAGAGAGCTTGTTCCGGCTCCGCACAAACACCCAGAGAGCTAGTTCCAGCTCCGCACAAACACCTGGAGAGCTAGTTACAGCTCCGCGCAAACAACCAGAGAACTAGTTCCAGCTTTGCGCAAACACCCAGAGAGCTAGTTCCAGCTCCGCGCAAACACCCAGAGAGCTTGTTCCGGGTCCGCGCAAACACCCGGAGAGCTAGTTCCAGCTTTGCGCAAACACCCGGAGAGCTAGTTCATGCTCCACGCAAACACCCAGAGAACTAGTTCCAGCTCCGTGCAAACACCCAGAGAGCTAGTTCCAGCTTCGCGCAAACACCCAGAGAGCTAGTTCCGGCTTCGTGCAAACACCTGGAGAGTCAGTTCCAGCTTCACGTAAACACCTGGAGAGCTAGTTCCAGCTTCGTGCAAACACCCAGAGAGCTTGTTCCGGCTCTGCGCAACCACCCGGAGAGCTAGTTCCAGCTTTGCGCAAACACCCGGAGAGCTAGTTCCAGCTCCGCACAAACACCCTGAGAGCTTGTTCCGGCTCCGCGCAAACACCCAGTGAGATAGTTCCAGCTCCGCGCAAACACCCAGAGAGCTTTTCCCGGCTCCGCGCAAACACCCAGAGAGCTAGTTTCAGCTCTGCGCAAACACCCGGACAGAGAGGCAAGTTCCAGCTCTGCGCAAACACCCGGACAGAGAGGCTAGTTCCTGCTCCGTGAAAACACCAAGAGAGCTTGTTCCAGTTCCACGCAAACACCCAGAGAGCTAGTTCCAGCTCCACGCAAACACCTGGACACAGAGGCAAGTTCAGCACTGCGCAAACACCCGAACAGAGAGGCTAGTTCCAGCTCCGCGCAAACACCCAGAGAGCTTGTTCCAGTTCCACGCAAACACCCAGAGAGCTAGTTCCAGCTCCACGCAAACACCTGGAGAGAGAGGCAAGTTCATCACTGCGCAAACACCCAGAGAGCTAGTTCCAGCTCCGCGCAAACACCCGGAGAGCTAGTTCCAGCTCCACGCAAACACCCAGAGAGCTTGTTCCAGTTCCACACCAACACCCAGAGAGCTTGTTCCGGCTCCGCACAAACACCCAGAGAGCTAGTTCCAGCTCCGCACAAACACCTGGAGAGCTAGTTACAGCTCCGCGCAAACAACCAGAGAACTAGTTCCAGCTTTGCGCAAACACCCAGAGAGCTAGTTCCAGCTCCGCGCAAACACCCAGAGAGCTTGTTCCGGGTCCGCGCAAACACCCGGAGAGCTAGTTCCAGCTTTGCGCAAACACCCGGAGAGCTAGTTCATGCTCCACGCAAACACCCAGAGAACTAGTTCCAGCTCCGTGCAAACACCCAGAGAGCTAGTTCCAGCTTCGCGCAAACACCCAGAGAGCTAGTTCCGGCTTCGTGCAAACACCTGGAGAGTCAGTTCCAGCTTCACGTAAACACCTGGAGAGCTAGTTCCAGCTTCGTGCAAACACCCAGAGAGCTTGTTCCGGCTCTGCGCAACCACCCGGAGAGCTAGTTCCAGCTTTGCGCAAACACCCGGAGAGATAGTTCATGCTCCACGCAAACACCCAGAGAACTAGTTCCAGCTTCGTGCAAACACCCAGAGAGCTATTTCCAGCTCCGCGCAAACACCCAGAGAGCTAGTTCCAGCTTCGCGCAAACACCCAGAGAGCTAGTTCCGGCTCTGCGCAAACACCCAGAGAGCTAGTTCCAGCTCCGCGCAAACACCCAGAGAGCTAGTTCCAGCTTCGCGCAAACACCCAGAGATGTAGTTCTGGCTCCGCGCAAACACCTGGAGAGTCAGTTCCAGCTTCACGTAAACACCTGGAGAGCTAGGTCCAGCTCCACCCAAACACGCGGAAAACTAGGTCCAGATCCGTGAGTGGTCACTCGTGAACACCCCGAGTTGGATGGTTGATGAGTTAACGGGAGACATCGGGTTTGAGGGTTCGTCGATTGAAGATAAACCTTCGGGCCATAAGCCAAACTCGAACCTGTCGTGCAGTCCTCTCAGGTGGGGTCTTTCTTTTTTAAACAAGTGTCGCTGCACGGACAATGATTCCGAGAAAACTATGAAAGAGATGTGAAGATAAAGTTGGAACAACAATGTAATCAGGAAATTCATTCTCGTGTAATAGCTTTCTGAGGATTTGGTGCCATTTCTAAAGAAATAAATATATATAAAAAAGAGAAGATTCCGACGAAGCGATCTTGACGTCATGCACGCGATTTCCGAGCGTTGATTAATAAGATACATTGAACGAGCCGTGGTCCAGTATTTGGTCTTGTCCAGAAAGAGGTGCCGATTGCGTTTGAGATTAATTGCTTGCATTCGTTCACCTAATTATATGGAGGATGGAGGTTAGATTGGTAAAACACACACACGCCGCACGTGCGCACACACATGCACGTACACACACACACACGTACACACACACATACGCACACACACACACATGCACGTACACACACACACACACACACACACACACACACACACACACACACACACACACACACACACACACACACACACACGTTTAATTGCAGCTGCAGTAAATGGTAATTAGTCGAGACACGGTGCATCAAGAACATGCTTATTGTTTCACTCATTAAAAGTTGCACTCGTGAAAAAAAAACTTCTTGTTTCATCCAGGTAATCCCGGAGAATCAAAGGTGAGGTTAAAATACCATTATTCCGCAACGGTTATTATTGCCTGGGGTGTTTGCAGCCATATATTTAATACGTACACGAATATCTGAAATTTTGACTCACCCGCGTTCTCCTTTCCGTACCATGTGTGTCCCATCACGCCCCTCCGGACTGGCAAGAGACCGAGGGGTTCGTACACTCGCGATAAACTGTCTAGCCTCGTTTCGAATCCCGACCACATGCTATAAACGGTCATCCCGGTGATTCATCAATGTGTGTGACGTCCCGCCTGCTAGCATGAAGTTGGTGGATGCTAAAAATCCCATGGTGTCCTTCGCGAAGACTAGGCGAGCTATCGCAGGCACCCTGAACAAATTATAAATTCTTGCCATAATCGGCAGAGGGCGTTGCTTCACCCTCAGCGGCACAGCCACGCCCTCAACCGATGACGCCACCCCGTAGCTTTGTACTATATAATGAAGAAGAAGATGCCACACGCTCACTTTTAAGTTTTATCTTTTTCCAACTTTGTTCCCTTCATTCCCACTCGTCGCACACTCCTGTACTCTTTCATCAATAATTTCCTCCTTTTTTCCCCCCCATCGCCGCAACCGTCCGTACGTACGTAATATGTAAATATATTATTCTCTTCCAAATCTGCTCCTTTTAACCGTCAGTGATTTATTTTAAACTCAAACACTTTGAAGAGAAAGGTCACGTGTTGGTTCATCAGGTGAAGATGGAAGTTCCGCTTCGATCTTCTGAAGGAGTTGATCTGACGAATCCACCTATGGATGACCTGAACTAAAGTACGATTGTGGTTTTGTGGTTGCATCACCACTAAAAGGAGGTGTCCATTGATTATGGTAGGATTTTACATGTTAGCTATGGTAAATTCATAAATTGGAACTGGAGCACAATGGCCGACTGATTTTGAAAGGAACCGTGATGGTTGATGTGGGGTGGGAGCGGGGAGGGGGGTGCGGGGGGTCTCAAAAAAAGGTTCGAACAACACTCTGGATCCCAAAAGGTGCACTTTATCACCTGTTTTCTCACCTGGAGCTCGTCTCACTCCCTAATGCAAGGAGCGTTTGGTTTCAGCTCAACAATTGGAATCCATGGATGGACTGGGATGTCTGGGATTGAGCGACACCTATCGATTCGTGTACCATGCACCTTCTCGTCTACCACCTATCTATTCGTGTGCCATGCACCTTCTCGTGTACCACCTATATATTCGTGCACCAATCACCTTCTCGTGTACCACCCATAGTTTAATGTAACGTGCACCTTCTCGTGTGCCACCCACCTATTTATGTACCATGCACATTCTTGTGTACCACCCACCTATTCATGTACCACTCATAGATTAATGTAACATGCACCTTCTCGTGTACCACCCATCCATTTATGTACCAAACACTTTCTTGTGTACCACCTATCCCTATCTATTCATGTACCATGCACCTTCTCGTGTACCACCCATGTATTCATGTACCATGCATCTTCTTGTGTACCACCCATGTATTCATGTCCCATGCACCTTCTCACGTACCATCTCTTTATTCATGTACCAAGTACATTCTCTTGTACCTCCCACCTAGCGATGTACCTTGCATCTCCTCGTGTACCACCCATGTATTCATGAACCATATCCCTTCTCATGTACCACCCATGTATTCATGTACCATCCACCTTCTCATGTACCACCAATCTATTCATGTACTACCCATCTATTCATGTACCTTCTCATGAACCCCACATCTATTAATGTAACATGCAAATTCTCGTGTACCACTCACTTAGTGATGTACCACGCATCTTCTCGTGTTCACCCACAAATTCATGTACCATACCCATTCTCGTGTACCACCTATCTACTCATGTACCATGCACCTTCTTGTGTACTACCCATCTACTAATTTACACCTTCTCGTGTACCACCCATCTATTCTATTCATGTACCATGCACATTCCCATGTTCCACCCACTTAATGGTGTACCATGCACCTCCCCATATATCCCCCACCTTATTCGTGTACCAAGCATGCTGTCGTGTATCACCCACCTGTTCGGGTACCCTGCACTTTCTCACGTACAGCCTTGATGAGTTGATGTGCATATAAATCACCTTCCAATACATTAACCACCACCAGTTCATGTACTTTGCACCTTTTCATGTACCACAAGGCAATTCGTGTCACGTGTACCTTCCCATGTAACACCCAACAAGTCATTGTACCTGAAGTGACTGTCCATCCCAGGCACCTGTTTTAAAACCGTTGAAACAATGAAAACACACCTCCAACACCATAATCACGTGACCATTCGAGTATGAATTGCAGACCGTGATTGGTTCTTTTTATTATACAAAAACCTTCGTTCGATTTCTTTCTGCACGATCGTCCACAATCAATAAGATCAGTGACAGCAACATCCGAGCAGGACCATTGAGCATCGGGAACGCGCAAAACAACATCCCTTCACCTGAACACTCCACATCCCTTCACCTGAACACTGCACATCGCATCCTCAATTAACCACCAAACCTTCCAGGATTTACTCTTTCAAATTGGAATCGATGATTAATTATGGCAATGAAAGCCACAAGCGTGAGCACGATCGATACCCACAAGGAAGGATTTCCAAAATTGAGCGCGTGTATTTTGTCCACAAAGTACGTACAACACAATTTGTATTGACCTCCTGCCCCCCCCCCCCCGGCCCCCCTTCCCCATAAAACGCTTATTATAAATACATTCTATTCTCTAAGCAGCGATACCAAAAATAAATATTCTCAACATAGAAACCACTATAGCGTTTGTTTGTCTGTTTGTTTGTTTGTTATTTACACCTATTTACAGTTTACCTTTTTTTTTTTTTTTTTTTAATTAAAAAAAAAACCTTACGTAAAGGTGAAATAGCGTTAACGACTTTAAAATATTTCTCTTTCTCTTACAGTAGATATATAAATATCATTTTTAAAAATAAAAACGTACCGACTTAGAGGGACAAAGCGACAAAGGAAATGGTCTTAAGTTCGGAGGAGTAATTAGCGGCACCCGCAACCCTCGACCACCATGTCTTGGTAGTTCTTCAGGACCACCTTGTCGTACTCGTCCAGGTAAAGTAGCGAGATGGCGCTCAGTTCCGTGGGGACGCAGCAAGCCCGGGGCACCGCCGGGTTCACCGAGTTCACGAGGGTCTGCACGATGGCGTGGTTCGTGGAGTTTAGGTGTTCGGCCAGGGGGAAGGGGCATTCACCTTGGCAGAAAAACGCGTGGTAGCCAGGTGGAGCCACGATCCAGTCGTTCCAGCCCACGTCGCTGAAATCGACGTACAAAGGGTGTCGGTTACAGGTACCACGACCGCGGCGTCCTCCTCCTCCACCCACACCTCCTCTACCTCTCCCACCTCTTCCACCACCTCCCGATCGATGTTTGCCCGCACGACGTTTGCCGCGGGTCCGACCGTCCTCTTCGCTCCGGTCCACGTCGGTCGCATCCTTTCGTCCGTCGTGGCCAAAGGTGACGAGCAGCGGCCGCTGCTGCGCCCAGGTGTCCGACTCGTAGCCGTGCAACGACCGGCTCAGACGCACGTTGTGGCTCTCGTCTCGCCAGGTAGATTGCTCGTCACCCCCCCGCAATACCTCCACCAAGACCCCATGGTTGTGAGCCGTGGCCGCCGTCCATCGCCAAACCGTCGGGCTAACGTCGAACGCTTCCCAGCCGCTCTCGTTGGTCCACACGAGGCGGGTGTCGAGCAGACGAGCGACCGACACTCCGTGTGGCGGCGCACCTGGGCGCGTGACCTCGTACACGTTGATGCGCTGCCGCTGCCGGTGCTCTCGGAGCGACGGTGCTCGATATAGGCGCAGTTCGGCTGCCCAAATGACCTCTTTTTCCGGGATGCTGCTCATGTTGAACAGGTAGCGCCGTCCGGGGTATGACGAGCTCGCCGCAGGTATGACCTCGAGCAATTCTGGCAAAGGGATATAGAGAGAAAACAGGCAGGTGGTCACAACCCTGAAAGGTGAAAACGCGCGACGGTGAGATCCCTCGGTGCTCGGGCCGTACGAAGGGAACGCGGCGCCGTCCGCGGCGTAAAGGCAAACCCCATATAGCAAAAGCGAACGGGAGCTGTTTGTATGATGCAAGGAGCGACAAACACGGACGCACCTTCGTGGTGGAAGCTCCTGGCCGTGTTGGAGAGGAGACCGCGCGGAACGGACGGCCCAGAGGAGCGACGTGAGCGGCCGGGCCTGGCACGCCGGACCCCTCTGTACAGTTCCCACATGTATTCCGGCACCACGGCGTTCGGGGCGGGTCGGGGCCGTCGCTGGAGGCCAAAAAGGTCGAGGAGTCGCCGCTCGAGGACGCGCAAAGAGTCCGCGAGCTGCACTTCATCCGCCCGTGAGGGCAGCGCCGGGTCGCCTCTCCGCGCCCTCCGGAGCCCCGCCGCGTCTCGCGGGACCAGACCGATGTCGCCCCTCGAGACGCGATGCGACGCTAGCAGGGCCATGAGCGTCAAGAGGCTACCGACAATCATGGTGGCGTGTCTGCAAAGAGCGGTCGGGGTGGGGGAAAGGGTGTCAAGAACAAAAAGGGGGCGAGAGCACGGCGCACGGATTCCAAGGTGATATCGTGCATGCTGAGGCCGTCCGAACGTCGGGGGTGGGGGTCGCGACGAGGCGCCGGGGAAGGCGACGAGCAGACGCGGCCGCGGAGGAGACGCGGACGATAATGGCGGGGCCGCTGACATCGCGCGATAATAACAGACACAATGGTTTCTGGATTAACACAAGAGCCGCATGAAGAATAGCACTTGGGAATGGCGGCCCCGCCCGCCGTCCGCCGGCATTTGCATCATAACGAGGCGGAAGAGCGAGACATAATGCGAGAGCGATCGCCGCGAGGTGGATCCTGGGGAGATAATGCGCATGACAAGGCGAGCGCAGCGCACTCCGCGGGCACCGACACGCGGCTTTGGTCGGGAGACTTACAAAGTACGAGGAGAGGAGGCGATTCCACGAGGGTCCCGTACGGAGGAGCCATGATCCCATTTGCTGCGTCGCCGATCGGTGATATAACGCGCGTTTCCGAGCGCGGCGGGGGTCGCGAGGGGGGGGGGGTTGGGAGAGTATGGAGGGGGGGGGTGGGTCACGCGTTCCCTGGAGCGAAAGCGCCGACGCCTCTACTCACTGATGGCGTGGACGCCGCGCTGGCACAAGCCATGGCTTCCCGAGCAGAGCCGCTCTACAGGTGACCAGGTGACCGCGGAACGAGCGCAGGCAAGCGAGGCCGGCCTCAAGGTGCTCCGGCCAGTTATATATATATATGTATGTGCGTGTGTGCGTGTACACTTGGAGGTGGGGGAACAGCCGACGGGGTGATGTCACTGGGCGCGGGGTGGAGAATGGTGGCTGCACATGACGAGCCAAACGATCCCAACTGCTCCTGCGCTTTAATAGCTGCCCCTCCCCCCCCCCCACTTTTTTCACCTCTTCGCCCGAGTTTTTCGATCCTCGTTTACGCCGCCGTGATCGTTAGTGAAAGTATTTGTAGTTGAGCCATGGACTCAATCTCGGCGGTTAATGCGCACGCGGCGATTTTAGCGCATTTACGCGCCGACGCACCGGGTTCTTAAACTGTCGGTGCGTCCTCGAAGCATCAACTTGTCGGTGCGTCCTCGGGGCATTAACTTGTCGGTGCGTCCTCGGGGCATCAACCTGTCGGTGCGTCCTCGGTGCATCAACCTGTCGGTGCGTCCTCGGTGCATCAACCTGTCGGCGCGTCCTCGGTGCATCAACCTGTCGGCGCGTCCTCGGTGCATCAACCTGTCGGTGCGTGCTCGGTGCATCAACCTGTCGGTGCGTCCTCGGTGCATCAACCTGTCGGTGCGTCCTCGGTGCATCAACCTGTCGGTGCGTCCTCGGTGCATCAACCTGTCGGTGCGTCCTCGGTGCATCAACCTGTCGGTGCGTCCTCGGTGCATCAACCTGTCGGTGCGTCCTCGGTGCATCAACCTGTCGGTGCGTCCTCGGTGCATCAACCTGTCGGTGCGTCCTCGGTGCATCAACCTTTCGGTGCGTCCTCGGTGCATCAACCTGTCGGTGCGTCCTCGGTGCATCAGCCTGTCGGTGCGTCCTCGGTGCATCAACCTGTCGGTGCGTCCTCGGTGCATCAACCTGTCGGTGCGTCCTCGGTGCATCAACCTGTCGGTGCGTCCTCGGTGCATCAACCTGTCGGTGCGTCCTCGGTGCATCAACCTGTCGGTGCGTCCTCGGCGCATCAACCTGTCGGTGCGTCCTCGGCGCATCAACCTGTCGGTGCGTCCTCGGTGCATCAACCTGTCGGTGCGTCCTCGGTGCATCAACCTGTCGGTGCGTCCTCGACGCATCAACCTGTCGGTGCGTCCTCGACGCATCAACCTGTCGGTGCGTCCTCGGCGCATCAACCTGTCGGTGCGTCCTCGGCGCATCAACCTGTCGGTGCGTCCTCGGCGCATCAACCTGTCGGTGCGTCCTCGGTGCATCAACCTGTCGGTGCGTCCTCGGTGCATCAACCTGTCGGTGCGTCCTCGGTGCATCAACCTGTTGGTGCGTCCTCGGTGTATCAACCTGTTGGTGCGTCCTCGGTGCATCAACCTGTTGGTGCGTCCTCGGTGCATCAACCTGTTGGTGCGTCCTCGGTGCACCACGAGCACCTCTCTCGTTCGTCAAGTGTTTGCAAACTTTGACATCAAACGCACCACACCGAAATCGCTGTTAACCACAGTAAGCATCAAATAGGCGTCGAACCAGGACGCGTTGGTCCCTTTGATCCGCGGCTCGAAATAAATACCGATTGTGCACTTTGTGCGTGTAAAAGTTACGTTTGTGCTCAGGGTGCTGCACACGCACGTTAATGGTTCCCATTTTCCAGGAGCCTGGGACTGATGGGTGCGCGGAACGTACGGGGTCAGTCTGTGTGGGCCCACGGGGAGAGGGAGTGGGTGATGGAATTGCGCGGGGTGGGGGGTTTACAAAAGGGAATGGAGGGGAGTATTTGCTCACGAGGCATTTGTGCGAAACGGGGGGAGGATGGGGGGGATTTCTGAGCGTCCGTGCATGAGTGTGTGTGTGTGTGTGTGTGTGTGTGTGTGAGGGAGGGTGGGGGGTGTAATTGTACGTGGCGTCCTGTGTGTGTGTGAGGGAGGGGGGGTAATTGTACGTGGCGTCCTGTGTGTGTGTGTGAGGGGGGGGGGGGGGAATTGTACGTGGCGTCCTGTGTGTGTGTGTGTTTGTGGGGAGGGTTAGTCGTATGCGTGCATGTATGCCTGTGGGGGCGGGAGGGGGGAGGAGAGGGGGCGGGGGATTTTGAGCGTGCGTGTGAGGGTGGGGGGGGGTGAGCGTGCATGTGTGTGTATGTGGGGGGGGGGGGGTAATTGTATGTGGCGTCCTGTGTGTGTGTGTTTGGGGGGAGGTATTTGGATGTCTATGGGGGTGGGAGGGGAGGAGAGGGGACAGGGAGTTTTGAGCGTGCGCACGTGTGTGTGTGTATGTGTGTGTGTGTGTGTGTGTGTGAGTGTGTATGTGTGTGTGTGTGTATGTGTGTGTGGAGGGGGTAATTGTATGTGTGTCGTGTGTGTTTGTGTGGGAGGGGTATTTGCGAGCATGTGTGTGTGTGTGTGTGTGTGTGTATGTGTGTGGGGGGAGAGTGGAGTATTTGTGAGCGTTGTACGTGGGAAGCATTTGCGCGGAGGAATAGACACTGACTAGCAGGTGGGGTGGTGCATTTCATTTTCGCGGGGAGGGGCAGCACGTGCACGGTGGGGTGGGGAGGACATTTGCGCTTGCACACACTCACATCGTCAGGGCGATTGGGATCCGATGAGGGCGATTGGGATCACATGCCGCACAACCAACCTCGGAGGGGTTCCTTCTCTGCGCACTTTCTACATTCCTGGCTCACAGTCAAGACGCGAGTTATTTATTTTTATCAATAGAGCGCCCAAGGGAGCCGTGACATCATAACACACACGAGCGAAGCATTCGCACGATTTCGGAATAATGCGCCTTTTTTACGCACGTCCGACCTGTTTAAATGGAGCCGGGCACGCATTGAGCGCCCTAATTATTTTAATAACGAATTCCCATGGGCTCCTGATTCAAGACCGAACAACCCGAGGCGCTCATGTACCCGTGTGCTGACGAGCACATCTCGCATGGCGGTGACAGCCGAGTGATGAAGTAACTAAGTAGCACACGCGAGGACAATGCACACGAGGCCTCGGCCGAGGACGTGGTGGCACAGCAAGAGTGAAGAACGGTAAAGGAAAACGGGGACCATGTACGATTCGTGCTAAACGCACGTCCCGCTTGTGACTTCATTTGCACTCACGTCAAACGCCATTCGCTGGCTTTGACGTGTTATCACAAATGCTAGGCGCGTGTTACCGGCCCATGTTTTATGGGAGTGTGGTGTGGGCATATTGTTACATTCGGGGGGTAGATGATGGAATGCCATAGTGGAGGAAGGATTGTATAGGCATAGCATGGACCGTGGACGAGTTGGAGACATCTCTATGTATTAAGTAGGGAAACTGGAGCTTAAGTGTTTACGTGTCTTCGCACGAGGGGTGAAGCTATGGTAATTAGATAGGGGTTAAGATTAGTTTTCCCCCAGTATGTCATTGCCCTCGGTGGTTTTTCCCTAAGTTTTCACAATTACAACAAGGCCGGCCATAAACCATCCATTAACCAACAATAACCGACATAATTTCTGACAGTACCCAAACATCGTCGATCGGCAAGTAAGCCACGCCTTTGTGACGCGCCAAGCAAAGTGTCAGGCCACACCCCGAAGTTCGTCATTGGTCGAGCACGACCATGTGGTGATTCGATAGGGCTCGGCGATTGGTCTGTGTGACGTCTTAGAGCGAGAATCTTTGAGCAGGAGGAAGAAGAGTTGCTCGGGTGGTCACTTGGTCTCTGGACATGAACAAGAAGCTCGCCATTGTTGGTGTGTTTGGTGTGCTGGGATTTGTGTGTGCTTTTGAAGGAGCATGGATATTTTGCTGGGCTGGCAGCATCTCGACAGAGGCGGGAAACATTTGGGCTCATCAAGGAGCTGGGGTCCGCATGGAACTTGATAGTGAAGAGCGAAAGGCAGTCATCTTGGCTGCTTGCTTAGCGCCTGGGTGTTTGACGTGCAGTTTCGCCACAATTTTTGGAGCGCTTCCCGCGCAAGTGGCTGCACCGGCTGCAACGATCACCAAGCCCCTAAAAGCATTTTGGACCAAAGCTGAGTGCTGGCTGGCTAAAGGGGTCTTCTTTATATTTTATCATTCCCGTGTGTTCGTATTTGTGTCTGATGGAGGATCCTCAAAGTAGGAATTGTAATTCGATCTACCTCAGCATTAATTTTATTCTTTCATTTACTTTCCTGAAATTATTTGTTGAATTTATTTGTCGGGTCGTGTCATGTCTGTTCATTGTGGGTTTCGGAATAAACCCGTGTGCTTTCATCCAGGTAAGGACTCCGTTTCCTTCATTTCCACGCACATCACAAACAACCACCATTTTTCGGGCAGTCGCCTCGGAATTAAAGACCGTCCGGCTATTTGTCCAAGGCTGGTGTTATCGGCCAATGGACAGGACAACTGGTGTCAGAGTGGAGATATTTGAATCCATTGGACCGTCACGATCCAAGTGAGCTGAGCTTGGAAAATTTAGAAACTAAATTTTAAACAATTGTCTCTCTCTCATCGAGGGGGACGGGATCGTAGTACCGAGGTCTAAATTGTATAATTCGTTGGTGTCGGGAAAAACGCAAAAACAGCGCATTGTAAAATTTTAAGGGAAATTTTTTTTTCTGAGATTAAGCGTGCGCGGTGAAAAAGCCACTGAACAAATAAAATGGCGGGGCGACAAGAAGGCAGTGACGTTAATGGGAGCGAGGCTCGGGTAGATGTCATTAATGAGGATAGGATTGGTATGTTCCTGAGCCCCCCCATTGGTACCCCCGTTCCTGAGCGATAGAGCGATGTTTAAATTATTAATGGCAGTGAATAATAATATAAATGAAACTAGGAATGAAATGGATGCCCAAATTAAAGAAATAAAAGCCCAAACGAAAGAAATAATAGCTCAAAGAGAACAAACAAATGAAATAAAGGAAGAAATAAAGAATGAATTACGGGCACAGGAGAGGAAATGTTTCTTTAAAAATGGCCTGGATGAACATCGCACCTGTGTGGATGCCAGAATGCAAGAGCAGGGTTTTCTGAAGCACCAAGGTGGTGGTTTGGCAGATGAGGTGAAAGATTTGGAGTCCGGTGTAACAGAACAAGAGCGGGTGTTAATTCATAAAGGCCTGTGGGGGCCACAATTGACTGGGGAAAGGATGGATGAGATGTTACTGGAGCGACTGAACACTAGGGACAATACCATCAAGAGGGAGGTTTCTTGAGTCCAACAGAGTCTGCGAGACGAGGTGAGTCGGTCTTTTAAGCATCTCCAGGATGAGATCAAGGGGACCCACACCACGAGCCACATTTGGGAACAGGACGTTCTGAAATTGAGCACCCAGCTGGGGGGGTGTTTTGGCCCCGAGCTGGATTCGGATATGGGGGAGTCTGGGGGGGGGGGGGAAGAAAGCCACGGGAAAGGCGATCCCCCTAGCAAATTTGTACCAGCTGCAGGGACAGGTAGAAAAACCAGAAAGAGGGGGTTTTGACATGCAGCTGCGGTTGGACATGTGAGGCCGGATTTAAAAAATTCAATTTAAATGGAAGTTTAATTTGGCGCAGCCTTGAAGGGAATTGGTTCCTGGGCTGCGCAATTCAGACAAGGGAAGGTCATTGGAGTCGGCCTAGCGAAAAACTGAGAGGGACATTTGTGAGGCCGTGGTGGACACTGGGGCCAGTGACACCATTATTAACCTGTGTGAGACCAAAGTGTTGGAGGCTGGGACAAAATTGATAGGTTAGTAGGACACAGCCTTAAACTCGCTGCGGGGGCGATGGCTCCAATGTTGGACTGCGGGGTTGTAGGGATGGAGTATGGCAGTCTGGAGGTCAATGTGGTGCTATGGGTGACCGAGGTGTGTGACCAATGTCTTCTGGGATTGAGTTTCCTGGTGGAACACGACTGTCAACAAGACCTTGGGCGAGGTCATATGTGGTTGGACACTGAGAGGCTGCAATTGGTCAGACTGGGGGATGACGAGGAGGTGCAGGGTACGTGGCTGGAGGTGCCACACACTGTGACCGTGCCTCCCAGGTCCGAGGCTGTGGTAATGGCGGAGTTGGCAGCAGGTGCTCACCACATTGGCCAGCTTTGGATAGTGGAGCCATGGTCCTCACAGGGGGCTGAAGGATTGGTGGTGGGTCGCACCCTTGTGAACACTCGTGGGCCTTTGTTGGCGGTTCGACTGTTCAACTTGTCTGATAGCCCTCGCACGGTAAGGGGCGGAGCTGTCGTAGCCAAGTGCAGTCGTGTAGTAGTCACCGGAGGTGGCAGATCCACATGCTTGCCAATACAGCCGGACAAAAGGAAAAATTTGGGAGAAATTGATTGGCCCAATGGGATAAATGGAAACTTGTAGTGGTGGATGACACTCTTGGACCCGACCAACCTGCGACGACCAGCACTTAAGGTAAGATGCCTTGATGCTTACTGTCCCAGGTGTTCGGTTCTTGCTCAGAAATTGGGACAGGGATAATTGGAATGGAAGTGGGTGAGAGTGACTCAATGGTCGGTAAGTGGATCGGTTTGGAAGCCAAAAATGTCTTGTGGTTGGTGTCTGTTACGTGTAAAGGGTTTTGTGTTGTTGTGAGGAAAGTTGAGTTGTGTTTGGAAGAGTGAATGGGGATTATAACATGTATGCAAGCCATGGCAGTTTAGGAACACAACCATTTTTGCATTACCAGTGCTTTAGAATTGAATGGCAGCAGGGAGGGAATGACATTTGGGATTTTGTGGGTGGGAAAGGTGTGTGTCCGCAGAAATTGATCAAGCACTGGAGGAGCGGTGACTGCTGCCGCCCCTGAGGTAAGTTGTCCCCTGGCAGCCGGTGGTGTCTGGAAATGGAGACCCGTCGGATGGTAGAGGGACCCTTGGCGACCCATTATAATGGATGTAATGGAGACCCTCCCCGGCGGGCGTACAGCAAAAGAGCTGTTTGGCTGACTGGGACCGAATAGTTGAAGGGGTGAGGGGTGGGGGGGGGAGGTGTGAGGGGGAGGTGGAGCAGGGGGTGTGGGGGGAGGGTGAAGAAGTTGTAAGTCGGGTGACTTGCTTTTGGACTGTGGGCACCACAGCCTGAAGCGTCCCCACCATCTTGGTTGTACGGTACCTCCCCGCTGCCTAATTGAGGATCACACATGTGTGTAATAATATTTATTCCATGGTCTGGCAGGGTTGGAATGAATGTTTTAATTATTGGGTTTACGTGTGAGCGTGTGGGGGAAGGTCCACCGATCAATGTCACTAAACTGTACCAGAAGGACACGGCCCACGGAAATTTGTATTAGGAAAATTGGGATGACTCCGCAGGTAACGTTGGGTATTGTGGCATCCACCAGGGAATGCAGTCTATCAAAGGGGTTGTACACATGTTATTGAGTTTTTGGTTAAGGTTTGTGGTTAAGGTAGGCCTGCATGTGACTTCTGACATTTTCTACCCGCCGCATGAGATAGGAGTGAGGAACAAAGGGAGATTTGTACATATTTGAATTACTGTGCTTAAGGGTGTAGAACGGTAAGGAGAACCGGTAAGTTAGCTACGGCTCGCTTCCCACAGCCCCTCCTAAATGATCTCATATGCTAATTAGGTGTGAGTCGGTAAGTGATAAGGCTGGAACGGTAACGCCTGCATTGAACCTTGCAGGAGCTACGGTTCCAGGGGATGGAGGGGGGGGGGTGCTACGTTTGTGGGGTAGGTGATGACATACCATAGTGCAGATAGGTTTGTGTAGTATTAGCATGGACGTTGGACGTGTAGAAGACATTTCTATGTACATAAGCAGGGAAACTGTGAAGTGTCGATTTATTTAATGAATGATTAATTGTTCGGAACGGAATCCCTTTGTAACCCAGGGATTCCCTGTACTGTATTTTCATATTTTGTGTTAAAGTTGCTTTTCACACGACTAGACAAGCAGGAAACAATTCGTTTTATATCCGTCAATAAATTATTGAATGAGCCTACCTACTTCCTTCCTTCCTTCCATGTAAATGCTGTTTCATCAGAATGAAGATTACCACACACAGTACCTCATTGTTCATTTTAAAATGATTGAATGCTGTGCCGTTCGCTGAACCAATCGATCAGAGAAGGGATTTCAAATGTATCGATTCACAGCTACTCGTCAGTACATTTCTCAATATTCTCATAAAACTTTCCTGAAAATTTGATGAAAAAAGCTCAAATGGTAAAAAAAAATTATGGCACAGACACACATAAGTGATTGCAAAACCCCATATCTCGCTGCGTGGGGGGCGGCCTAATAAATAATATAATATGCGATCATTAGGTACATGGCCTAAGTTAAAATCAAACACTCGCCACCTTTTATGTCTAGGAAAAAGAAATTGATTTGTGGTCTTTGGCAATGAAAGGCTGCTAAGATAGCCTAAAGGTATGCACACTCGCCTCTAAGCTGTCTAGCTAGACTGGGTTTGAATCACGATGTTTCACATGGTGTTTCACAGGTCGGGCGAATCATCAATGTGTGTGCCCACCCTTGATTGGATGTAAAGTCAGAGCATCCATCTGCCAATGCCAACACTGCAGATGGTTGGTGGAGTTAAAGATCCCCTTAGGTGTGATTCAAGAAGAGGAGTTATCACAAGCACCCTGAGCAAGCTACTGATTCCTGCCACCTTCAGGTGAAATTCAGGCCTAGCCAGCTGGTTAGTGAAAGATGGGCCTAAAAGCTTCCCGCCTGAGTCTGAAAATTTTATTGAGGCTGAGAACTACAGTACCTTCAGAAAGTATTCACACCCCTTGACTTTTTCACATTTTGTTTTGTTACAGCATGAATTTTAAATGGATTAAATGGAGATGTTTTGTCACTCATCTACACATAATGCCCAATTAATATCAATGTGGGATTTTTTAATAGAAATTTTTACAAAATAATTAAAAATAAAATATAGAAATATCTCATTTATTCAACCCCTTAAACAATACCTCGTAGAAGTGCCATGGGCAGCGATTATAGCTTTCAGTCTTCTTAGGTATGTCTGTATCAGCTTTGGACATCTGGATTTGGGGAGTTTCTCCAATTCTTCCTTGCAGATTTGCTCAAGCTCTGTGAAGTTGGATGGGGAGTGTCGACAATCTTCAAGTCTTTCCACAGATTCTCAACGGGATTAACGTCTGAGCTTTGGCTGAGCCACTCAAGGACTTTCACGTTCTTGTTCTAAAGCCATTCCAGTGTTGCGTTGGCTGTATGCTTGGGGTTATTGTCCTGTTGGAATATAAATCTTCACCACAGTCTGAGGTCTTTTGCACTCTGAAAGGGGCTCTCCTCAAGGATTTGCCTCGATTTGGCTCCATTTATTGTTTACTCTATCCTTACAAGTCTCCCAGTCCCTGTTGCTGAAAACATCCCCAGAACATGATGCTGCCACCACCATGCTTCATGGTAGGAATGGTGTTAAATGGGTGAGGTGATGAGCTGTGCTCGGTTTCAACCAGATGTTGCACTTTCCATTCAGAGTTCAATTTTCGTCTTATCAGACCACAGAATATTTTGCCTCATGCTCTCAGTCTTTCACGTTCCTTTTTGCAAATCCCAGGCATGCTGTCACATGCCTTTTTTCTCAGGAGTGGCTTCAGTCTGGCCACTTTCTCATAAAGCCTAGATTTGTGAAGTGCTGCAGAACCTGTTGTCCTTCTGGCAGGTTCTCCCATCTCAGCCATGGAAGTCCGTAGTTCTGTCAGAGTGGTCATTGGGCTCTTGGTCACCATTTTACCCAACCTCTGCTACATCCTGTGTCTTGAACTTCCTGTACTTCCTATATATATATTTTTGTTTGTTTAGCTTTATCCTTACATTTTTCTAACCTTCTCTTAGCCCCTTACCTAGAGTGGCTGTATGCCTTGTCTGGGTTGATATCCAGAAAAAAAAATCCACCCTGACCAAGGTCTTTCTTGCCTGGTTGCTCAGTTAGGCCAGACGGTCAGCTCTAGGAAGAGTGTCACTCATAAGCTCTAATGGTGGAGCTCACTGTGCTCTTGGGAACTTTCAACACTCTATAAATTGTTTTATACACATCGTCAGATCTATGCCTCCTCACAGTTATGTATCGGAGTTATACGGACAGTTCCTTGGACTTCATGGTAGAGTTTCTGCTCTGACATGCACTGTCAACTGTAGGATCTGATATAGAAAGGTGTGTTTCTTTATAAATCATGTCCAATCAATTGAATTGTCCTCCTCCCCTCCTTCCTCTTTTCCCTTCCCATGCCCCTCCCTCCCCCTCCCCCCCCCCCCCCCAAACCAATTGGTTCATCAGGAAGCAATGGATAGGCTCCGCTGGTGTTATACAACTGAGAAATCACTATAAAATTGGATTTAACCAAATTGTTAATTAAAGCCTCCAGTTACATGGTTTCAAGTGCGAGTTTAAATTTTGTATTCAACGTTAATACTGCGTGTTACTTTTACACTGTAAACTATTCCTTCATTGATACAGTTTAAACATCGCTTTTTATCACATAAGTCCCACTTTCCACAAGGAAACCCACCTTCATGTATTTCTGGCAGGACAACTTCCCATATAATAATCACATCGAGGGGAATAGACCAAGATCATGCTGGGCGGTTTGCCATCCCTCTCCCAGCAGTAGTTAGGGCAGCAATTTGGAATTGGGCCGTGGTGCTGGCGATAGGTCGCCAAATATTCCCGAAGGACACTGTGCAGGAATCTTTAACATCCACCAACTAATTCTGGTCGACCGGATGCCCGTTTAACGTCCATCCGAGAGACGGCACACGTTGATTAATCACCCTGCCCGTGAAACACCAGGGTGGCAGTTTACACTATCATGGCTTACAACATTCTTCAATTCCCTAGTGGATTCCTTTCAATTTATAAAACACCTCAGAGCAGTTACACCATTTGAACCATAACAGTTTGGGGTGCGAACAAGTGTTAAGTTCGTGTTGTAGCGGTTGCCGCTGAGAATACACAATCGCCTTACACCTGCCGAAGACGCAACCAGGGAGCGATCACTGTACCGGGCTCGCCCAGGCCACCCGGACATGCCCAGACGCGCCTTTCCCGGGCATGCCCGGACTCGCCTTTTCCGGGCTCGTCCAGGCCGCCCGGGCACGCCCGGTCTCGCCTTTCCCGGGCATGCCCAGACTCGCCTTTCCCGGGCATGCCCGGACACGCCTTTCCCGGGCTCGCCCGGGCCGCCCGGGCACGCCCGGTCTCGCCTTTCCTGGGCATGTCCAGACTCGCCTTTCCCGGGCTCGCCCAGGCCGCCCGGGCACGCCCAGTCTCGCCTTTCCCGGGCAAACGCTCCGGCATGACGTGTTTGATTGCATATATATATTGCTGCCCGATAAACGGGCTTTTCAGAGTACCCGAGTTTGGTTTTGCCGAATAAAGAAACTCGGATGAATTCCCGTCTTTTGTCGCGTCAATCCTTTCGACTCGCATAGGAGCACAGCTCCTTCAGTGTCATGGACTTGAGACCTAAATGGCGACAGTGTGGTGCACTTTTAACTTTATTATAGTTTCGCCTGAAAGGGGATGTGAGAACATTGCAATGCCTGTGTGTGTGTGTGTGTGTGTGTGTGTGTGTGTGTGTGTGTGTGTGTTTGTGTGTGTGTATCTGTGTGTGTGTCTGTGTCTGTGTCTGTGTCTGTATCGGCATCGGCATCTTTATATTTTTGCTTAATAAATGTTTTTCTCCGCAACCACTTGTCCAATCGATGCAAAACTTTAAACATTGGAGGTGCTACCCATGAGGAACATTTTATTGCTAACTCTGACATCATAGCTCACATGGTATGACAGACATATTGGATTAAATTTGAAAAATTAGACATCATTTTCTCCGAAACTACTCAATGATATTAATTGACACTTGGCATATTTCGTCAACTCCCCATGGGGTATATAGGGTGATAATGATGACATCATCAGTAAAGTGGTATTTCAGCCATAATTGTTTGAATTGAAATCCAGATCTAAAAATGTGAAACTTCAAATATCTAATATATGACCCGATGTGAATGACGAATTAAATTTATGACATTCATAACCGATGTCAAGAAACTGTGTGACGTAATAATGTGCACGGGTGGGGTATATGGACCATAATAGCAGTGGGCCATAATAGGTGGCAGGGTGGCATAGTGTGTTAAGTCAACGATGGTATTTTTGTTCAGAATGAACGTATGAGATGACACGATGCGCTCTACAAGTGATATTATAGTTATATAATTTATTGACTATTTTCAAACATTTTGCGACATCAAAGGAAAAATTAAGTAACTTGGTTATAAAGCCCACTAACCATTTATGATATATTTAACAAGCAGATCCCCAAAAGTTTTAAAAGGGTCAGATCGACCAAGTGTCAAAAAAACACATTAGCTGTGCAGCAGATATAATAATCCTGCGCTTCCACAAACATATTGTCCCCTCCGTAGCCGATGAACACCGGCCTTGGACGAATAGCCAAACCAGCTTTAACTCCGAGCCGTCCCCCGAAGATGACGGATATTTTTTGTGCGTGTGGGAATGAAAGATTGCGAGATGTTTAATTAAACGAAACACGCGGGTTTAATCCAGAACCCACAACGAACAGACACGACAAGGAAATTCAACAATAATTATTTAATGAAAACAAACCAAAGACGAAAATGTCAAATTTAATGTTGAGGTAAAAACTAATTCCTACGTGAGGTACCTCCACAAACGGACTCAAATACAGACAAGGAGAAAAACAAAATAAAATAAATGCAGTCACTTAGCTCTGGCCTCATGGGTTCCTCTGCAAGGTTTGCAGCTGGGGACGGGGCCCAGAGGTCGATGTCCCTCCAGCGGGAACCTGGCACAAGATGGCAGCCGCGCCGCACCCGAAGTAGCCACTGGCGTGAGGCAAGCAGACAGGACGGCCTCCTTCGCTTCACTCGCACCCTCCTCTGCCTTTGAAGAGCACTACAGCCAAAACAACACCACACAATGCTGCCCACGCAGCCAAGAGCTCCCCACACTCTTCAAGAGTACACCCCAAACACCAAGCTCCAGGACCACACAATAGCACTGCCTTCCTCCTCCAAAAACCCACACCGAGAGAGAGAGAGAGAGAGAGAGAGAGAGAGAGAGAGAGAGAGAGAGAGAGAGAGAGAGAGAGAGAGAGAGAGAGAGAGAGACTTGACTTTTACATCCTTTTATTACAAAAATATCAAAAAGTATATTTTGTAAAAAGTATAAATACAACCATTTCACAAAGCATTTCACAAATCAGAGGTAAAAAAAACAAGCAAAACCATTTAAAAGGGAACATTTACATGAAGACCATTAGTACATCAAGAAAGGGAACAGGAAAAAAATAATAAAGTGTTTTGCTCCTCACAAAGAAATCATATCGTGCTTGAGGAGTGATCAATCTGTGATCAGCACACCATTTTGCACAGAGCAAAGTGCATTATTCAATGCCCATATACTTTTGAAGATCAATACTTTATCCATATATGTATAGAAACAAAATTCTGTTTTAATCCGGGCAAAAACAAGTCCTTTAAAACAGGCCGGGAGGTTATCTGTACATCTTGTAGGATTTTCAATTTGCATTTTCCTCGTGCGATATATTGCTTTCTTTGCCATGGCAACGAGAAAGTTCGCTAGGGCCACTTCTATTTGGTGTGTGTTTGAGGCAAAGCAAAAAATGAAAGAATTCAAAGTAAAGTTTAAAGAAAGCTTCATGCACATTTCATGCAGCAAACCAAATAAAGGAATCAAGCGCGCACATTCAACATAAGCATGTGACACGGTCTCAAGAGCACCACAGAAGGGACAATGCTCAGATATTTCCGAAGAAAAAACATGCAAGAGCTTATTGGTGGGTAATACCCAATGTGCCAACCTCCACGACAGGTCGGCAGTTTTCTTTGGAATAAGTATGTGATAATAGGCTTTCCAGTTAGGTTGGAAGGGGTATTCTGTAGGCAAGCAATTGTGCCACTTCCTTGACTGCCAAGTTCCTAAGGAGGGCCGGATTGCTTTGACACAGGCCTGGTATATTGCACGATTTTCCAGACCTGCAGATCCAAAACGTATTTTTGGTAAATATTTTATTATTGTGCCACAATTCATTACAGTGGGGGTGACTTCTAAATTTGGGAAACAGAGGCTTGGCTCACAAACAATTAGGCCATCACCAGTGCGAGGAGATTGCTCCCAGTGCACCTTAACTTTGCGGTATACGCTAAGTATTTCGCATAGCACAGCAGATATTATGCGGTTTGACCGCATGCCAACTTTATTTGCAAGTGCTGCAGCACTTAACCATGTCCTTGTCTCAATCATTAGATCAGCAACGTGATGGACACCATTCTGAACAAAATAATCAATAAAAGAGCGTTCCGTTCTTATTCTTTTGAAGAGAGAGTTGTGGAAAAGAGGCTCTCTGAAAAACATCTCTTGGGTGTAGGAAACATAATCACGGTCGACCATGAAAACACGCCAAGCATTCAAAATTATATTGTAAAATGGTGGAAGCAAGGACAGATCAATACATTTCATGTTCATTAGGAATAGACCAAATGAATAGTCTAGCATGCCGGCTTGACGGAGGAGGAGGAGAGCAGTGGACCTCCAGGCTAGGTCTGATGGACCATAGAGAAGCCGCCAGATTGAGGCAATGCCAAATGCCATAGCCCTGCATACGATGTCCACAAGACCATGCCCACCTTCCTCTAAGGGAAGATTCAAGATCTCTGGACGAAGCCAATGTTTTCCACTCCAGAAGAAGTTTATTATTGTCTTCTGTATATTCAGCAGAAAGCGTTCAGGAGGTGGAATGGCTTTGATTCTGTGCCACAGTATAGATGCTGCTAGGTTGTTTATGACCAGGACTCGTCCCCGGTATGAAAGCAAAGCCAGCAAACCTTTCCATTTCCGCAGCTTTTGTTCGAGAGAGTCAGCGAGACCCTCCCAATTTTTCGCTTGTGTTGCTTCATCATCGATGTAAACACCAAGGTACTTCATTCCGTTGAGGGACCAGGTGAGGTGTTTCGGGAGGACAGGCATAGGGCGCTGGCATGGGCCCATCCACATCGCCTGGCACTTGTTCCAGTTTACCAAAGCTGAAGAAGCTGAACCATAATAGTCCAAGCAATCCACCAGTTTCTTTATCTCATCACTATTATGTACGATGGCGCAAATATCGTCAGCATATGCAGAGACTTTCACAGGCCTTGTGAGCAAATTTTTGCATCCGGTTAGGATGCTGCGGACTTTGATTAAAAGAGGCTCAATGGTTAAAGAGTACAGAATACCAGATAAAGGACATCCCTGACGGATACCCCTTCCAACCTTTACAGGTGAAGTTAGCTCAGAGTTTACTCTGAGTATTGAGGAAATGCCATTATAGAGCAGTTTTACCATGGAAAGAAAAACAGGACCAAGTCCAAAACACTCTAGCACCTTGAAAAGATATACATGACTTACACGGTCAAAAGCCTTCTCTTGGTCAAGCACAATCAAACCAAGATTGTCATTTTTTATTTTACACACATCCCAAAGATCTCTTAATAAAAAAATGTTATCGTGTATCTGTCGGTTAGGGATACAGAAAGACTGATCACTTTGAATCAACGATTCTAGGAGTGGGGCGATGCGTCGAGCTAGAACTTTAGAAAATATTTTATAATCTGAAGTTAGGAGAGAGATTGGACGCCAATTATCAATGAGCTGAGGGTCTCCTTTCTTTGGTAATAGACTAATGACTGCTCTACGGCAGCTCATCGGCAAGTCACCACAACGTAATGAACTATTAAAGACCTCCAATAGTTCTGGGCCTAATAAGGGCCAAAAGGATTTATAAAACTCTATTGGGAGGCCGTCCAACCCAGGAGATTTACCCGTAGGTAAAGAAGCAAGGGAAAGTGTAAGCTCTTCCAAGGAAAGTAAGGAGCCAAGCTGATCCCTTTGAGCAGCACTTAGCATGGGTAAGTCAGATGTGAAGTAACTTATTGAGCCATCGTCAACATCATTTGCCATAAACAGGTCTGAAAAGAAGTTATAGACCTCCCTCTTTATATTATCTTGTGACGTCACAGTGTTACCAGTTGAGAGCTTTAAGGTTTCAATTTGCCTTTGATTGGTAGTCTTTTTATCAAAATGGAAAAAAAATTTGGTCGGTGCATCTAAATTATATAGCTGATCCATCCGTAGACGGACCATTGCACCTTTTGCTTGGTATTCGACCAGGCTGTTTAGTAGAGTCTTCTTTTCCATAAGCAAATGATTATTTGTTCTATTGGGGCTATTTGCCACATCAGTTTGCAACTTCATTATTTCCTTTTCTAGTGTGAACCTCTCCCTTTTTACACTGAAAGAAGAGAAGTAATTAAACTGTTGGCAAAAGACAGCGATCTGCGCCTTTGCGTAGTCCCACCACAATATCGGGTTATCAAAATTATTCTTTCTTTCTTTGAGGCTAATCCAAAACACTTTGAAAGCTTCACAAAAAGCAGCATTTTCCAGCAACATGACATTGAACTTCCAATATGGGCTGCCATGTTGCTGCAGAGCAAGCTTAAAGGACAAGGTTACAGCCAGGTGATCAGAAAAAAGAGAAGGCACAATATCAGATTTCAATATCTTGTCAAGCATTACAGTATTGACATAAATTCTGTCTAACCTGGCTAGTGTGTGCATCTGAGACGTACATCTAGACCAAGTAAACTGCCGTTGCATAGGGTGCTGAATACGCCAGACATCTATTAATCCCGTCGTCTTGATGATTTTCTCCAAAGGTATGGCAGATCTAGGATGTGGCTCCGCACTGTTTCTATCTAACGCAGGGTCAAGAGTGCAGTTGAAGTCGCCACTCATTATAAAAGAGCAATTTAAGTCAATTGTACTCAGAAGATCCTCTAGCTTTAGAAAGAAGTTTTGCCTTTCAGCATTCTTACAGGGGGCATATATGTTTACAAAAACAAAGATTTGATTATTGGCAGTGAATTGAAGACAAGCCAGATGTCCGGGAATTATTTCATTATATTGAACTTGTGTAAGTGTTAATGAGGAGGAGACAAAGAAAGCAATTCCAGCAGTGAGACAATTGATATCACTGAAGAACCACTGGCCCTTCATTAGCCTTCTCCATTGGGCTTGGCCATTCAGATCTCCATGCGTTTCTTGCAGTAACAAGACATCCAGGTGCAAACGCCGGGTCAGATCTTTTACCTGAACTTTGCGTTCTAAACTAACACCACCGTTAATGTTTAGACTACCAAAACTAACACTCATTCTTTCGGAAAAAGAAAGAAGATAAATAACTAAATAGATCAAAAAACCCATGGGGACCTCATTTACGAAGCTCCTGCCGAGCTTTCTGGATCATTTTTCTTAGCCGGTGCTTCTGAGCATCAGTGAAATTTGGAGTGTCAGGGTTGTGCACAATTTCCTTCAATTTAAAAATCAACATCTGCAGATCAGGGAAATGATCTTTCAGTTCAATGTTCCTTTTCCGATAGGAATCTCTCAAAAAGTCCTGAAGCTCGTCATCCGAAGGGCTGTTTACAGCCTTTAGAATCTGAGAGGACTCCTCTTGACCCTCACCATCAGATTCCTCATATGGGGAATCAATTGGTGTTTCAGCTTCCTGGCGCACATCACATGATTGCTCAGTTTCAATAAAGTAAACTTCTTCAGGAACGTTTTGTGCCAGAGTCACATTTGAAACTTCTTCGGGATGCGAGGTGGGGGGCTCCAAGCATGTTTGTGACATGACCACCATGCTCGATTCAAGGATGTCACTCTCCTCCAGTGGATTTAAATTATCCTCTTTTATTCTCTCTGTGCCCTTATTTTCCTCATTTATTCCTTTTTTAGGGGGAGATTTTAAGTGCTTTTCCTCCTCTTGCGATTGACAGGAGGAAGCTGCACAATGAACGTCCTCGTGTGAGATGACACTGTCTGAAGGATCAGCGACACTCACTGGGATTGGAAAGTTAGAATCCACTTTTTCCTTGATGATGTTTGTACTAGTGGAGGTGTCCTTTTCCTCCAATAAGGCAAACCTGTTTTCACATTGAAATCCAGTGATGGAGTTTTCACTGATTTGCCTTTTCCCAGAAGGTGACGCACTTCTTACAGCCGATTTACGTTTTTTTACTTTGGAAACGGTGACAAACCCCTCATTTGCGCTGTCCATTGATTCAACGGGAGGGGGCGTGTCCACTTGTTTACCTGGTTTATCCTGCACATTTGTCGAGCAGGAAACGTTAACATTAATCTGCGAGTCATTGTTTCCCGTTTCGACCATGTTAGGCTGTTCCTTCTGATTGCGGCAAAACCGTTTCATATGTCCCACTGCACCACAACCAAAGCACTTTAGGGTGTCGGTGGTGATGTATACTTGATAATCGCGGCCATTTGTCGTGAATTTTAAAGCAACATTCAAGGAGGGATATTCCTTTTTGAGAACCATAAAGACCTGCCTACGGAAACTCATCACGTGACTGACACGTTCATCCTTACAGCCCAAAGGGAGCATTATTAATGGGGACACACATTGCCCATATCGCTGCAGCGCTGCAAGGATTGTATCGGTATCGAGAAATGGTGGTGCATTTGAAATAACCACTTTCTGAGCAGGAGTATCCAAGGGATAAACCATAACAAAGTGTCCGGAGTCGAGGGACAAACCTTGTTGTACGATGAGAGCAATGTGCTCTACATCGGACACAAACACGATAACCCGTTTGTTCATACACGACGCCGCACGTACCTTATCAAACCCGATCATGTTCCCGATCGCGAGAACAATAGCTTCGACTGTAATACCCTCGGGTGGAGAACACGCAATGCCATGCTCACGTGATAATTGCTCAAACGCTGCATATCGCTGCGAGTGAGCAGTCGCCATGTTTGGACACACGAGGCTCGACCTCGTCCTCCCAGCTCGGGAAGAAGAAGTTAGTAATGTACTCCGACTTTCCCAGCTTAGGGAAAGGGAGCGTTAAAAAAACAAACTAAGGAAATATAAGCGGGAAAAAAAGGTTTGAAGTGAAGAAAATAAGTCGGGGGAAAAAACAACAGGGAACCGCCCAAAAACGGCGATTACCTTAACCTGCACAATAAGTGTGCTCTATGGCTCTCTCTCTCGTCTCAACATAGAAGGGGAAACACAGGGAAGCTTTACAAATAGAAACAAGCACACGAAGGAGCGAGATGGGGGGGAGGAGGGGTGGAACAAACAGCCAAGACAGAGCACTCACGACACGAAGCGAGCAGACGCCATGACACTGCACCCAGCGCACCGACAGCCGATAGGTGGCGACAGAGAGGGAGAGGGAGAGAGAGAGAGAGAGAGAGAGACGCACTCTTCTTCCTCTCACTCCTCTCGAAGCTTCTTGCTTTGAAGTCACCCCGACCAATTGCGAAGCGCTTTCAAATCACCCTACGTTCCTCTCGACTAATCACGAACTTTGGGGCATGGCCTACCGGCTTTGCTTGGCGTGAGTGTTCATTAAGGTGTGGCTTACTTGCTGATCGGCAATGTTCTAGAACCTGTTTGCATGCAGTGGACGATTAATGTTGTTTAATGGAGGCTTTGCATGGCTGGCCTGGTTGTAGATGTAAAAACGTAGGGACAAGATCACAGAGGGTATATCAAGTACTGGAGGGAAATACCCTTAATCCCTAACTAGTTAACACAGCATCACCCCTCTTGTGAAGACGCATAAACAATCTTAAGCTCCAGTTTCCCTTCTTAAATACATCAAGATGTCTCCTATGCGTCCATGGTCGATGTTATAACTATACAATCCTATATTTACTATGGGATTCCTCCATCTACCCCCACAAACGTAACAATACAATCCCTAGGGAATAACACAAGCAATTAAAAACAAAAAAAAGCAATGTCTAATCGAAGAATTAGGATGTATATTAATGTAATTTTAGTATGAAAAGAGAGGGGGAAGGAATGAGGAAGAATTAGGGATCGTCTGTTTTCCCTCAATTTTCAATAAAAGAGAAAGATCAAACCCCACGGGCTCCGACCGTGTACTCAATAGGATTTTACAAACTTTATACAAATGCAGAAAAATGATTATCTAGGAAGTATAATGATGCTGTTATGTGATTCACTCTAATCAATTTACACAACCTTATACATTCATTCACATATAACCTTAACAATTTACACCACCTTAAACATTTACATATAACCTTATCAATTTACACCACCTTATACATTTACATATAACCTTATCAATTTACACCACCTTATACATTTACATTTTAACCTTGTCAATTTACACAAGCTTATACATTCAAATTTAACCTAATCAATTTACACAACATCAAAAAATTCACAATTAAACTTCTCAATTCAGACAACCTTACACATCCATATTTAACCTCATCAATTTACACCACTTTATGCATTTATATTTAACCTTGTCAATTTACTCAACCTTATAGATTTACATTTAACCTAATCAATTTACACCACCTTATACATTCACATTTAACCTTGTCAATTTACACCATCTTATTCATTTACATTTAACCTTATCAATTTACACAAGCTTATACATTCACATTTAACCTTGTCAATTTACACCATCTTATTCATTTACATTTAACCTTATCAATTTACACAAGCTTATACATTCACATTTAACCTTATCAATTTACACTACCTTATACATTCACATTTAACCTTGTCAATTTACACCACCTTATACATTTACATTTAACCTTGTCAATTTACACCACCTTATACATTTACATTAAACCTAATCAATTTACACAACCTTATACATTCCCATTTAACCTTGTCAATTTACATCACCTTATACATTTACATTTAACCGTATCAATTTACGCAAGCTTATACATTCACATTTAACTTTGTCAATTTACACCACCTTAAACATTCACACTTAACCTTGTCAATTTACACCACCATATACATTTACATTTAACCTTATCAATTCACACCACCTTATACATTTACATTAAACCTAATCAATTTACACCATCTTATACATTCACATTTAACCTTGTCAATTTACATCACCTTATACATTTACATTTAACCTTATCAATTTACACCACCTTATTCATTTTAAAATCAACTTTGTCAATTTGCACCACCTTATTGTCCCTCGTCGCACCGTGGAGCGAAAGGAGGACTAAGGGTTTCCCCTCCGTCCGTCCGTCCGTGCGTGCGTGCATACGTGCGTGCGTGCATGCGTAAGCGAAGGACCACATTCGAATTTGGTGTGTGGGTGCAACCCACGTCAAAATCCAAGATGGCCACCGCCATGTATGTCTGACGCCATGTATGTCTGAACCCTGTGAGAGGAATATCTTGAAAAATAAGTGAAGTACCAACTTCTAATCTGTTGTGTGGGTGTATCTAGGCATAAGGAAGAAACTTATTGAAAATTGCGTCGCCACGTCAAAATCCAAGATGGCCGCCACCATATAGATATGTCTGAAACTTGTGAGCGGAATATCTTGAAAAATAAACGAACTACCAACTTCTAATCTGGTGTGTGTGTGTATCTAGGCATAAGGAAGAACCCTATTGAAAATTGCGTCGCCACGTCAAAATCCAAGATGGCCACCGCCATGTATGTCTGAACATTGTGAGCTGAATATCTTGAAAAATAAGCGAAGTACAAACTTCTAATCTGGTGTGTGGGTGTACCTAGGCATAAGGAAGAAAGCTATTGAAAATTGGGTCGCCACGTAAAAATCCAAGATGGCCACCACCATATATATATATATGTCTGAACCTTGTGAGCGAAATATCTTGAAAAACAAGCATTCTGAGTATTGCGCTGCAATACATGTCCCCTACCGGCAGTCTGTCGTCCGGAAAACTGTTGGGGAAATTACCAAGGGTTATTTACCCACAGGTTCTGAATCGTTCCCATTCGGTAATTACCTCAGGATGGGCTCACCTGTGATTCACACTCGGGACTTCGATTTATACACCTTGCAGACAGATCAGCAGAAGCACGAGAAAATAAGTTGTTGATAAAGAACCTTTCGAGTCGCTAAATATCAGTAATTTATTATATTTTCCGGTTCACGATCAATGATCGATGTGTATATATATGTTGCTCGGCTTGGCTCCGCCCCTCCGGAAAGTGCGCTGTGTCGCGCTGTTGACATTCGCGAGACGATGCTGAGGGCGCGCGGTGCGGCTTGAGGAGAACTCCAGAATAAACAAGAGATATCCATTTTAAAAATATTTTCCTTTAATTGTCCCCCGTCGCAGAGCGAAAGGCGACTATGGTTTTCCCCTCCGTCCATGTGTCCGTCCGTCCATCCGTCCGTCCGTGCGTGCGTGCGTGCGTATTTGCGTGTGGGCGTGCATGCGTGCGTAAGCGAAGGACCACATTCGAATTTGGTGTGTGGGTGCAACCCGCGTCAAAATCCAAGATGGCCGCCGCCATGTAGGTCTGATGCCATGTATGTCTGAACTTTGTGAGATGAATATCTTGAAAAATAAGCGAAGTACCAACTTCTAATCTGGTGTGTGGGTGTAACTAGGCACAAGCAAGAAGGCTGTTTAAAATTGGGTCGCCACGTCAAAATCCAAGATGGCCGCCGCCATGTATGTCTGAACCTTGTGAGATGAATATCTTGAAAAATAAGCGAAGTACAAACTTCTAATTTGGTGTGTGGGTGTATCTCGGCATAAGGAAGAACGCTATTGTAAATTGGGTCGCCACGTCAAAATCCAAGATGGCCACCACCATATACAGACTTGACATTTAATAAGGAATATTTTTTTTGGGGGGGGGGGTGAACTTACTTTTCAAGATGACTTAGAACCAAAAGTTCATTGGAATTATGTTGAAATTATTCTAGATTTTGTTAATGTGACCTTTACAATAAACAAAAACCACATTTGATATTTCGAAGCAAATAAATTGATCCTTGAAAGTGATGTAAACTGATATCGAACTCAATTCACGGACAGTACTGTGTTAAACTTCTGTACGTTTTCCAGAAGTATCTCTGTATTTTGCACATTAGCCAAAAAAAATTTCAACACAAACAAAAGCTAAATTATGACTGGGATTGCGGACAGTAAAATTAACGTTCAGTACTTCGTGTAACCCACACGAGCATTCAGGAGAGCACGTACACGTCGAGGCATGCTGTTCACGAGATTTGCCAAGGTTTGGACAGGAATCGCTTGCCATGCAGTGACAATAGTCTGCTGCAATTCACGCACAGAGGTAGGCTGCTAGTCCAAGTTGTCGATTTGACGTGTTAATTCTGCCCACAAGTTCTCTATCGGATTCATATCTGGGGACATGGCAGGCCACTCCATATGCTCTACACCACGGTCAGCAAGAAAGTGTTGGATCATGCGAGCACGATGAGGCCGTGCATTGTCATCTTGGAAGACAAAGTTTCCTCGAAAGGCTGCACGAGCAAATGGAAACAATGTTTCTTCCAGAATGACCCTGTACTTGAAATGGTTCAGGTTTCCATTCAGAACAACCAGGTCAGTTTTGCCCCCTGCATGAAAAGCAGCCCAAACGGTCACCCCACCACCTCCAGCTTGGACTCTTGGCACTATACAATCTTCGTTGTGGGCTTCATGCACTTGTCTGCGCACTCGGACGCGGCCATCTTGACGATAGACCAGAAATCTAGACTCGTCACTGAAGGTCACGTGATTCCAGTGTCCTTGCTGCCATTGACGATGCTCTCTGGCCCACTGCAATCGGCACTGGCTGTGTTGTCTGGTCAGGCATGGCTTTATCAGGGGACGCCTGGCACGATAGCCTGCTTGAACCAGTCGTTGGTTGACTAGCCTTCTGGATACAGGCACATTTGTCAGTTGCAGCCACTCAGAATCATTGGAATCTCCCGCGATGAAGCTAACTCCAAGGGCCTTTCACTCACTCACCGCAGGCAGGTTGGTGGTCTTTCCGTCTTCTACCGACTCCTCTCTGGCCTTGCCCCCCCAGCCCTCTCTGAGCTCTGTCCCCCAAATATTCCTACAGGTCGCACAATATCTGCCTGCAACCCTCTTATGGTTAAACTGCCAAAATCAAGACTTTCTGCTCACCTTCACTCCTTCATTCCTCTTTTCTCCCGCCTCTGGAACAAACTCCCTCACTCTCTTCAATCCCACTCCACCCTCCAGGTCTTTAAAACATCTGTTCACCACCATCTCTTATCCTCCCCCATCCAAAACCTTGATCTTTTCTACCCCCGCTAATTTCGGTCCCCTTGTGTTTTATACCTCTCCCCCCCCCCCTCCCCTTCCCACGCCTCCTGCCCCCAAGCCCTCTCCCTCCCACACCTCTCCCTGCTCTCAAATGTTGTGGTTGTGTGCTTCCCCTTCTGTCCCCATCTTGTCTTCCGCTCCCTCTTTTTGTATATTTTGTTTGTCTGGTTGATTTGTTTGTGAAATAAATGTTAGCTCTTTCACGAGCCTCGATTCAGTATACAAAAAAACAAACAAAAAAACAAACAAAAAAACTCAGCCCTAAGCCGATTAGCTGACTTGGTACGGCCATTGCAGACTAACCGGTGCAGCTGGCGAGCATCTCTCCTTGTGGTTCTGCATGGACGTCCTGGCCTCGGTATTGGAGTAGGGACACCCCTCTGAGCATTTCATTTCAGGATCTTTGACACCTGACCTTGAGTGATGCCATATTGCCGAGCAATAGCACGCTGTTTCATGCCAGAATTTCGTAAAGCCACCACTCCATGACAAACAGCATTGTCAAGTTGATGGACCATCTCCAGAGGAAGCGGCAATAACTTTTGTAGATGTGCAGCAGTTGTTTTCCACTAATACAGAACGCAACAACCCTTATATACCCGATTGTGAAGCCAATCGTCAAATGTACCTGTCCTTACATTTTGTCACGCCACCTGTGATATAATCCTGTTGTTGACTTCTTGCTGCGAAAGACAATCAGTGACATGGTTCTTTCAACAAAGACATCACCGAAGGGTAAAAGAAACTCACCAGATTGATATATTGAGTTCAGAAATTAAACCCAAGTCAAGAAAAAATATATATTCCATATTAAATGCCAAGTCTGTATATGTCTGAACCTTGTGAGCGAAATATCTTGAAAAATAAGCAAAGTACCAACTTCTAATCTGGTGTTTGGGTGTATCTCGGCACAAGGAAGAACGCTATTGAAAATTGTGTCGCCACGTCAAAATCCAAGATGGCCGCCTCCATGTAGGTCTGAACCTTGTGAGCGAAATATCATATCATAGCATGTTTTCTGTGTCTTCCACTTTGTCAACTCACATCACTTCCACGACGGGAGTAGATGATAAATGTTGTTCCTGGGACAAACCCATTTAACATGGGAAATCCCTATCTAATGTCGTTTACCCCCCTGTCTTTTCCCACTTTTGGAAAACACCCCTATTAATCCAAAAGACTCTATGAGCCTTTTGGCCTTTTGAACCATGAGCTTATTGGCCTTATGAGCCAATTAATCTACTTGGGCTAATACATAATGAAGATATTTTAATTGAGCTAGGGCTGAATGGTAAACCCATCTTGATGTACCAGGCTGAACCCTAACAGCTTGGAACCAATCCTTCATTGAACCTCCAAATCTCCATTCACTTACATGTAAATTTTCCTCTCACCATCACTTTTCTTCATTTCCCATAAACACCTCTATTCCTGCCCCCCGTGGTCTTATGGTACTCTTACTATCAATGATCATTGTTGTTTAGTAGACCACTCAAACAATGATCCTACGAATATTTGCTCCCTCTCACCCCCCTTGAGGACCTATGATCCTTCTAACCTTATGGACCTATGATCCTTCTTCTACTATTGACACTGAGCCTTATACATATCATCTGGCAGATCATCGAGTAGACCACTCAAACAATGATCCTACAAATATTTGTTTATGCGTAGGAAATAATTTAATTCTCCTACAACTCTCTTCACCATCTAATACATCAACAAAGTATATGTTTGAGTTTGGTTCTTTATCAAGATATTTTAACTGAGATAAAATAAAATGATAAACCTCCCTCAATGTCCTTGTCTGAGCGCCTCCTCTGCCACACACCAGTTTTAAATTAAAGTATATATTTTCCTGACAACCATCAAAGTTTTCTGTCCACTCAAAAATATTTCCATCTTTTTTACCCAACTCACCGGTATTTAAATTAATTCTCTTATTTGTTTTGTGAACTTTTTTACCAGTTGCCTTTTCAATAAGTCTTATTTTATATTTTTCACATTCATTATGTTTTCCATTTATATACCAAGGTTGATTACACCTCCACTCTTTAGTCTGGTTGATACTTGGTTCTGTCATTTATATAACTAGGGCATTGCCCGTACTATATCTATATCTAAAATTATATCCCCCCCCCTCTATTTACATGAAATGGTTTGGTCCAAAGCGAACGGCTTCCGGAGTTTGGTAAAGCAATCGCCATCGCGTGCACAAACGCGCAGGAAAGCGAATGAATCGCAAATTCGTTTTTATTAGTTTTAAAACTTTATTAAAACATAGTTTAACGGCAACATAGTTTTCCAACGTGAAATAAATGAATACGCTGTCAAATGTGCCATCCGAGGCAGAGTGTGTCCGCCACGTTCGGCACACACGATCGTTCGCTGCTCTCTGATTGGTTGAATCGTTTTTTGGACATAGCTCGGTAAGTAATTGTCCGATTAATATGAAACCTTGAAAAGGCACATCCTCGGGTCCCCAGCAATATACCTGGCAAGTTAAAAGTATATCGGACCCGTGGTTGTCGAGAAACAGCGGTCACAGACAAACGTACAGACAGAGATTACTGGAATTATAGATAGATAGTAAAAAAAGGCGGCGGTAGCCCGTTAAAATCCCTAACCCCCTTTTTAACTTATCACTTATATACTTATATAACCATAAGGGAGACTATCAATTCCATTTTCTAAAATAAACCTCTTATCATCAAAAGCTCCTAATGCTTTCTTATTTATCTCTTCTGTATATAATTGATGTTTATAACTTCTTATTCCATTAATCTTTCTACACTCTTCTTTCTTTGTTGTTAAACAGTTATAATAATCCTTAAAGTTTATTGTTTCTTCAATAACATTTTTCTTTACACCTTTTAACTTCTTATCAGTCTTTTCAACGTTATTCACAATGTATTTATAAGCATAAGCCTTTGACCTCAATCCCACAAATTCACTCATAACATATCCTCCTAATTCATCCTTGAACTTTCCAATCACCTTTTTATTTTTAGAAGAGAACAACTCACTCTCTGGACTGTAATTACTTGTATCATAGATATTAATGTCCTCTTTCATGTCTGAATAAACATCATCAGTATTAATTTTCAAAATAAAACTATCTGTATCCATATAAAGTAGATTAACATCATTTTGATATTTCTTCCTCAAGTTATTATAAAAGTAATCATACATTAATGACTTTGATAAATCAAGAATTGATGTTCCAATATAAATAGGTTTGTCCATTTCAATACTCTCTTTAATCAAATGCATCGCACAAAAGTTCTCAGTAAAGACCTCAGCTCGAGTAAAACTCGGTCTATTAATTAATTTAGATGCTTGTTCCCAGGATGTTGCTAGTCTGATATTTTGTCTTTTCCTCACGTTCTCCATGGTCTTCCCAAAGACCGCATTATTCATCAATTTGTAAAAGTCTTTCTCAAAATCTGTTTTTGACTCTGTTCTTCTTTGTGTATTCAAATCAATGTACTCCTTTAGCCAATGACTTTGATTGAACTTTAGAACCCTGTGGATCTTCTCTACTCTTAGACCTTTTGATAAATATTGTTGCAAATTTCTTTGGTGTAGAACATAATTTTTCTTGTTATATAATGTAGTAAGTAATTTTTCTGTTGATTCACCTATATCAAACGATCGTTGGTAATCACTCAACCATTCTTTCTTTGGACTTTCTTTCTCACAAGCAAATGGAAGATCTTTATGTTTGATATGAAGTTCTTCAGGATATTTTAAATCGACCTCAAAATAATAACCAACCTTTGAATCATCCAATTCTTTTTGTGTAGAGATACATACATCTTGTAAAACCTTTTTGTAGTCTTTTTCCTTTACCCATCTAAGTTTTCCATAAGGAAGAACTCTTTTTCGTTGAATCATAATTTGGAAGATATTTGTTATTTGCTTTTGCGTATCTACTCGAGCAGACTTGTGAAATTCCACCTCTTTTTTCCTTTTCAATCATCAAAAGCATATCGACACCGGTTATCAAATCCAAACCTTGTTTTGTCATTTTCAACATCGCACTCCAAGCCAATCCAGGTGCTGTGTAATAGTGAGCAGGATCCAATCCATATCCAGTGCGAGAAGCAGATCTAAAGGCTTCAAATACATCGGCCAATAAAAGCACATCAGTTTTGAGATACAAATCGTGATACTAGCCAAGATTCTTGATGTTATATTTTTCCCAAACATTTTGTGCGTGTACATAATCTTTATCAGATATATGACTGTTGTTTAATTTGTTATAGAAATTTTCTTTTGAAGGAAGTTGTGTTTCATTGAATCTCTCAAATGAGTCCATATAGTCATAGGGGTAAATTCCCTTTTGTGTTAGAAAATCTTTATCTGAAAAATACTCTGAAAGACATGGAAACTCTTTTAGATTTTGAACCAAGTTAGCCAATGGACTTGCCATGAATTTAAATGTATCAAGAAATCTGATATGAGTAATAGGAGATGTGTGAATTGTTTTTGTGAATGAAATGTATTTCTGATCCGTGTTAGGAATTGCTGAAATGTGTCCAGATGTCTTTGAAAGTTCATTAATAAATAGATGCGTATCATAATGAGCGTTGTTATGAAGAAAGACAGGAATGAAAGAGGGGAGTTTATAATTAATATTACAACTTTGATGAGCCGGACCTCTATATTTACCAGTGAGATGACAATGATCTCTAACCTTTAGACCTTCACCAATTTTTTCCTCACAAATATGACAAACATTGTTTTTTCTAAATTCCCTTTTCTGTTCACTCGTCAAGGACATTGGTTTATTGGTTTCTCTCATTATCTTGGTTAATCGGACACAGTCTTTTTCTAGTCGTTTCACAAACTCCTCTGGGGTATTTGAGCCTCTATACTCCTCTAACTTGTTATATTTATCACCAACGGATGATTTGATATAATAACAAAAACCGCAAGGAGTATGTTTTTGATATTTATTTGTGTATGATTCTTTTGGATCTGGAGAAGCAGTATCTATTTTTTCTAGAATACTTTCAAAATCAGCATATATAACAAATGGATGTTTAATCTTTTCTTTTCATCTTTGAATGTGATATTTGAGCCTTCTTTAGGCATATTGATTACCGTTGATTTATGTTCACCACAATAATTTGAATGTTTATCTAATCTTTATTGTGTATGGAAGAAGTTAAGACAACGCATACAAATATATATTTTATTTGTTCTTTTACATACTTGTGGTTTTATTAATTTAGCAATATCTTTGATGTATGTTTAATGTGAATTTTCCTCTGAATTAAAATATAGAAGATTAATATGAGTTTGTTTACAATTGTCAGAAAGCTTTAAAACCTGAATGTTGTTTGTTTCTGTTAGACCATAAACATTAACTGATAAATTATTCATATTTTCAAATTTAGGAATATCATTTAAAGCCATAGGAAACTTCAGATCTTTCGTATTTAATGTATTCTCATATTTTTTATAATGAGATACTCTTTCATCATGAAAATGTGGAGGATGTAAGTGTGCTAGAATAGACCAGAGAAAACATTTATTGTCTTTATTTTTGATATTGATAACTGCTTTTCTATTTTTGATAACACTGGGTAAATCAATGTAAGAAGAAGCTTTTAGAGGATCTGATTTAAGAATATGAATGTCTATGTAAATAATTTTTCCTATATTGAATCCACTTCCTACGATTGAATTATCCACATCTTGCTCTTGTTTAATAAGTTCATCATAGACTCCTGATGTTTTCAAATCTTGATATGAAGATATAAAGTGTGGCTCAGTTCTCATGTATGGTGTATCTATAACTCCTTCGTCCTTTGTCATAGCTAATTTTACTCCCATATAAAATTTAAGTGGTTTCATTTCTTTTAGTGTTTTTTCAATCAACGTTTGAACAGCAGGTTTAACTATTTCTACAGCATCAACTATAGACTCTGGTTCAGGAGGTTTGAAGTTAAAGACTCTTATTTTAATATGTCCTTTGAATGCGCCATCAGAGTTTTTAGTTGTGATAAAATTTGATAAATGTAGATTTGTTTTAAGATGTATTTCGAAGCCTTTCTTGAGGATATTTTTATGACAGACAGAACAGTGTTTTGTTTCCTTCTGAATAGGAGCTAGTAGGTGAAGTAGATTAAATGTGTGTTTGTTAGGTTTAAGGTGTCTTTTGTATTGTTTATATTCTTGTTCACAAACGTCGCAATACGTTGCTTTGATCATATTTATATAGCAAAATTATACTTAAAGTGAAACACCTTTTTAGAGGCTTTTTACCTTCGCAAAAGCGGAAGGTTATGTTTTGATCGCTGTGTATTTATTTGTATGTCTGTGTGTGTGTGTGTATGTTATTCGCATAACTCAAAAAGTATTCAACCGATTCGCATGAAATTTGGTGGGATGATAGGTTATTATCCGGGAACCATTTGATTAGATTTTGGAATCGATCGGGTCAAAGGTCAAGGTCAAGGTCATGAAAAGGTCAAAATCGTCTTTTTACCATAGCGCGGTCAATTTGTGTCCAATTTGTATGAAACTAATGCCAAAATGCTTTGCTACACAGATCTTGTAGTCTTTTATTTTGGCAACAAAAGTAGCTGCGGCGAAGGTATGCGCTCTACCGAGTGCCCGTTCTAGTTTAAAGATGAAACTGTGCTTAAAGTAAAACACTTAAAGAAGAAAGTGCCTTTTTACAGGCTTTTTATATATGAAACTATACTTAAACTAAAACACTTTTTCACTCTGAATCATCTGAGTCATAACTATCACATGAATACTCAGAATCATACTCAGAGTCATCAATAAAGCTACTCTCATAACTATCATTTGAGCACAAACTATTAGCATCATAATTATCATCTGAGTTCAATGAAATACTATCATCACCATCGTCCGAGTTCAATGAAATACTATCATCACTATCGTCCGAGTTTAATAAAATAGTAAAATCTTCACTGCTGTAAAGACTCATATTTAATTAGCAGGAAAAATATTCCCATCAATATCTATATACTTTCTTTCATTAACAGATTCAATCTCTACATTTTTAATATCAAAAGTTATCTTTAAATAATCTCTAACTATCATAGAACGAAATGACATTTCACCAGAAATATTAACATCATTCATTTTACTTAGATCTACACCCTTTGGATTATTAAAGTAAATACAAATTTCTCCACGAGTATTGTTGATGGTCTTATCATTCTTTTTCAAAGTATCGCGATCGATCACTTTTTCAAGCTTTGAATAAATTGCCAGGAGTAGAGGAGAAACTTTTGTTAGATTTACTTCAATGGATGTCTTTCCAGGTATAGTTAGAGCTCTTCCTTTAAATGAAATAGAGGGGCTCACGTTATTTTCCATAACTAGTTTTACCCAAAAATTTCCATATTTATCTTTGTTCAATTTAACATCTTTGACATATTTTTCTATATCTTCCACCGAAGTAGAGATCGATTGAAATTTGTCTTTTGTGCTTTGAAACATTGTATTTATTAATGAATAAACGCATTTAGTTTAAGTAAAAATTTACCATATAAATATGATAGGTTCTGAAGGATATTTAGAATTTCCAGACTCTCCATATGATAAATTAGAGAATTGTCCGGCTTGTGATAGAATAGGGCTTAATAATGAGGGTTCATATAAACAATGTATTTTCTGTGATTTAATTTTAATTAATGATAATAAAAAATATAAAAAAATATATAACTCTTTTAAATTAGAACCAAAAATGAATTACTTTACAAGATTAATAAGAGAGATGAATGTTAAGTAGTGTGATGACTATACACCATTTCTTTCAAGGGAAGAGACTATTTGTATTGAGGAAATGTATAAGGGTTTAATGATATTTATTATTCAAAATAATTTTAATGGAAATGTTAATACAAGATACTGAAGCGCGGTGCTACGCGCGCTTGCTTGTACAACAAGAAGGAAGTGGACAACGCGGTGAGTTTAAGAGTCTTTATTAAACGAGCCCAACTGTAGCACTGGCGCGCTCCGGGCCGCGCGCCCGGTGTATATCCCGCGGCCACGCCTACCCCTCGGGCGTGGCCGCCGCCCACTTTTTTTTTTTTTTTTTTTTTGTATAAAAGATCGAGGCTCGTGAAAGAGCGAACATTTATCACACAGAAAGACAAACCGACAAACCGACACATAACCGACAAACCGACACATAGAACAAATAACATCGGGAGCGGTAGACAAGATGGGGAGAGAGGGGGAAGGACACAAACACAACACAACACAACACAACACAACACAACATTTTAGAGCAGGAACCGAGAGACATGGAGACATCGAGAGATCTGTGGGAGGGAGAGGGCTTTGGGGGGGAGGCATGGGAAAGGGGGTGGGAGAGGCATAAAACATATGGACACTGCCAGGACTACCAGGAAAGAAGTTGGAATTACAAACAAGGTGGATCTGGGGTGAATTAGTGGGGGTAGAAAAGATCAAGGTTTTGGATGGGGGAAGATAAGAGATGGTGGTGAACAGCTGTTTTAAAGACCTGGAGGGAGGAGTGGGATTGAAGGGAGTGTGGGAGTTTGTTCCAGAGGCGGGAGAAAAGAGGAATGAAGGAGTGAAGGTGAGCAGAGAGCCGAGATTACGGCAGTTTAACCATCAGAGGCTTGCTGGCAGATCTTGTGCGACCTGTAGGAATATTTGGGGGACAGAGCACAGAGAGAGCTGGGGGAGCAAGGCCGGAGAGGAGTCGGTAGAAGACGGAAAGACCACCAACCTGCCTGCGGTGAGTGAGTGAGAGGCCCTTGGAGTTAGCTTCATCACGGGAGATTCCAATGATTCTGAATGCTTTGCTTTCAACAGCGTGAAGACGAGATAGGTGTGAGGCAGGAGCACCAGCCCAGAGGGGAGAGCAGTATTCCATTGAGCTGCGGATGAAAGCCTTGGACGTGGTGAGGAGCTCAGGTGTGCCAAGGAAGGACTTCGCACGACGGAGGATGCCCAGTCGGCGACTGGCTTTGCAGGCCAGCTTGGAAATGTGGTTTTCCCAAGAAAGATCATGGCAGATAGTGAGACCCAAAAGCTGCAGCGACAGAACTTCTTGGAGAGGATTGTTGAGAAAGTAGATGGGAGGGTTGTCCAGTCAATCTTTTCGGAGAGACATAGTAAGAGTGTGAGATTTGTCAGGATTGAAAGACATGTTCCACTTGTTTGACCAGTCTGTGATTTTGTCCAGGTCTTCAGAGAGTGAGGAGGCTGCAGACTGCCGATCTGAGGGAAGAGGAATGGAGCGGCAGAGAGTGGAGTCATCAGCAAAGAGATAGAGAGGATTTTCCAGAGAGTCGGAGAGATCATTGATAAAGACCAGAAAAAGCACAGGGCCCAGCACACTGCCTTGGGGAACTCCAGCCTGAACAGGAAGGGGAGATGAGAGAAATCCATTCAGGGCCACACGTTGACTACGACCAGAGAGGAAGTCCGCAAGCCATGCATGGAGATTTCCATGGATACCATAGGAGTAGAGTTTGGTGAGCAGAGCTGGGTGCCAGACCGTATCGAAGGCACGTGATATGTCGAGGGAGACAGCTCTGATTTCCTGTTTGGCATTGAGGACCTCCATCCATTGTTGAGACAGGAGAAGCAGCATGTCCAGAGTAGAGTGACCTGGTCTGAATCCAAATTGATGATCAGAGATCAAGCCATTGGAGAAGAGGAAAGATTTCATATCCGAAGCAATGATGGATTCCATGACTTTGCTGATAATTGGGAGCAGGCTGATTGGTCTGTAGTTAAAAGGATCTGTTTTTGCACCTTTTTTGTGTAAAGCGGTAATGTTTGCTGATTTCCAGGATGCTGGCAGATGACCTTGAGCAAAAGATAGGGTGAAAAGAACAGAGAGAGGGTGAGATAGAGCGGCAGAGCAGGATTTTAGGACCCGTGGGCTGATGCCGTCTGGTCCAGTTGCAGAATCAGAGTCGAGGTTAGACAAAAACTCCTCCACCTTGTCAGGAGAGAAGGACACAGAGTCCAGGAGCAGTTGGGTTCGACTGGGAAAGGTGGGAACGGAGAGAGATGGGTTTGGGACTAAAGATTTTGAGGCAAACACAGAGTTGAGGCATTCGGCTTTGTCACGTGCGATGTCAACTGTGTGGCCATTTGAGGTAAGGGAGGGGATGGAGGGGGAACAAACACCAGAAACGGATTTGACCAGACGCCACCAGGATTTGGAGGAAGGAGACAGGTTTGAGAGTTCGTTCTTGAGTGAGGAGAGATAGTGCTTCCTGGCACTCCTGAGGGTAGACACACACTTGTTCCGAGCTTGGTGGAAGGAACTGAGATTGCCTTCAGTTGGATTAGCCTTCCAAGAGGCAAAGGCAAGTTGTTTCAGGGCAACTGCCTCACCACAAGATTCGGTGTACCATGGACGGGAGGAAGGGTAAGACAACTGAAGACGAGATGGGATAAATCTGTGCATGAGAGAGATCAGTTTGCTTTGGAAGAATTCCCAGGAAGAATTGATGTCAGAGGCAGTGGAGATGGGAGACCAATCCAGACGATTGATGGCTGCTTGAAGCCCGTCCCAGTCGGCCTGAGTGAAATGCCAGACTCTTCGACGCTGAGGAGGCTCTCTGAGAATGGCCAGAGAGATGTCCACTTTGACAAGCACATGATCAGAAGAACCGATTGGAGCAGAAGAAGATCTCGCGAGAGAGATCTCGCGAGATCTTGGAGACGGCGGCAGGGATTTTCGAAGCTCCACACGGTCTCCACGTTTTTCGAAGTTAAGTCTGTTCACAATTGTATTTTGTCGAAACTGTATTTATCTTTCGGTGTGTGAAGTTATTGTGTGCAACTTTGGTTGTTTCTCGGTGTTTATCTTTCATAAATTGATCGTCTGTTTGCCGTGTCGTGTCTTGAGGCCTTGTACAGTGTGCACTGTACAACCTTGAGGCTTTGTTTTTCTCTCAGCGGTCCGTCTTTTGTGATCCAATAACTTTCGTTCTCTGTATTCCCAGTCTTTTCACCCATAGCCTACTTCCTTGTGTAAATCTCAACTCAAAAAAAAAAAAAAAAAAATTTCCCTTCTCTGTTATCATTCGTTTATTCATTCTTATTCGTTCGTTCGTTCTTTGACCACGTGTTTCTCCCCCATTTCCCCAGATAGTTTTCACTCATTAACCTTCAATGTTTACACTTTCCCCTCAAGTTATGTATTCCGTCATATTTTATAACACCTTTTTCTTCTTCTTCTTTAAAAGGCTGCTTTCGACTTGCTCACCAAATCAATTCATCCCAAAAAAAATATCCATCTCCTATAGTGCCTTTTTTCTACATTCCCTAAACTCTCCTGCACTCCATCCTCCATCCAGCGTCCTTAAACGTATTTTTAACTCGAAGGTCACAAGCAACTCATTTTGCAATAAATGTTCGTTTCCCATAAATCGTACACTTTCAAAAATCCAATCTCACCCCTCCCCTCCAAATCTTCCCCATAACCCCTCCCCTCCAAATCTTCCCCATCACCCCTCCCCTCCAAATCTCCCCCCTTGCCCCCTCCCTCCTAAACGACCCCCTCACCCCTCCCCGCCAAGACGCCCCCTCGCCCCTCCCCTCCTAGACTCCTGCCTCACCCCTCCCCTCCAAATCTCCCCCATATCCCATCCCTTTCAAATCCCTCCCCTTGCCCCTTCCCTCCCAAACTTCCCCCTCACCCCTCCCCTTCAAATCTCCCCACCCTCATTGCTTCTCAATTTCCCCCCTCTCACTCCCCCTCCTCAAAGCGTCCTCCCCGCTTCTTCCCCCTTCAAACTCTCACCTCCATCTCCCCCAACCTTCTGCCTCGCTCTTCCCCCTCCTCAAATAACACCTCATTGTGGCTCACCCAATCACCATCAAACCTTTTGTCCGCCCCATCCTTCCCTTTCTCCGAGCTATTCTGAAATCTCTGACACACCTTCAACAGCTCTCCCTACCTCTTCCACCTCTTCCACATCTTACCCTACCCCTCCTCCCCCCTGTTCTGTATCTGATGCTCCCCCTTCCTCTTCATTAACGGTATGGACCTCAAACATCCAGGGCCTTCGATCAAACTTAACTGATCTCTCCATACAGGTTGCTTCTGTCAAACCAGACGTGATCTGCTTAACAGAAACTTTCCTCCTTTATGATGTCTCTGATTCCATAGTATCTCTCCCGGGCTACTCCCTCCTCCGGTATGATAGACCTGAGCCTCGTCCTGGAGGCGGGGTTGCTATCTTTATCAAAAACTCTCTTCCTCACTCGCCCTGCACTGCACTCTCTCCACCTCACCCCCAGGAATACCTCTGGCTACGGCTTCCCCTTCGCTCCCACCTCTTGTTCATATGTGTGTTGTACCGTCCACCAAACAGTGATGACTCCATCTACATCTCGCTGTCTGATGATATGGACCAACTTCTATCTACTCATCCCAACTCTCTCTTCCTCATATGTGGTGATTTCAACTGTCATCATGCCAGTTGGCTGGGTGTGGGTACCTCTCTCACCAGCCATGGCTCCTCAGCAAAGGACTTCTGCGACTCACTGGGACTGACACAATCTGTCAATTTCCCGACCCGGATCTCAGTCAACGGAACATCTTCTCTTCTGGACTTGGTTATGACTAACTTCCCTGAAAATGTCTGCTGCTCTTCTTCTGCTCCGATCGGATCATCTGATCATGTCCTTGTTAAAGTGGACATCTCTCTGACCATCCTCAGGGAGCCTGCTCAGCGTCGACGAGTCTGGCATTTCACTCAGGCCAACTGGCACGGTCTTCAAGCAGCCATCAATCATCTGGACTGGTCTCCCATCTCTACCACCTCTGACATCAACTCATCCTGGGAATTCTTCCAAAGTAAATTGCTCTCTCTCATGCACAGATTTATCCCATCTCGTCTTCAGTTGTCATACCCTTCCTCCCGTCCATGGTACACGGAATCTTGTGGTGAGGCTGTTGCCCAGAAACAACTTGCCTTCGTCTCCTGGAAAGCAAATCCAACGGAAGGAAATCTCATTTCCTTTCACAAAGCCCGAAACAAGTGTGTGTCCACCCTCAGGAGAGCCAGGAAACAATATCTCTCCGTTCTCAAGACCGAACTCTCTTATCTGTCTCCCTCTTCCAAATCCTGGTGGCGTCTGGTCAAATCCGTTTCTGGTGTTTGTTCCCCCTCCATCCCCTCCCTTACCTCAAACGGCTACACAGCTGACTCCGCACGTGAAAAAGCTGAATGCCTCAACTCTGTGTTTGCCTCTAAATCTTGTGTCCCAAACCCATCCCTCTCTGTACCCACCATACCCAGTCGTACCCTGCTGCTCCTGGACTCCGTGTCCTTTCCTCCTGACAAGGTGGAAAAGTTTCTGTCAACCCTCGACTCTGATTCTGCAACTGGACCCGACGGCATCAGCCCACGGGTCCTAAAATCCTGCTCTGCTGCTCTATCTCACCCTCTCTCTGTTCTCTTCACCCTCTCTTTTGCTCAAGGTCAACTGCCATCTGCTTGGAAATCAGCCAACATCACCGCTTTGCACAAAAAAGGTGCAAAAACAGATCCTAGCAACTACAGACCAATCAGCCTTCTCCCAATTATCAGCAAAGTCATGGAATCCATCATTGCTTCGGATATGAAATCTTTCCTCTTCTCCAATGGCTTGATCTCTGATCATCAATTTGGTTTCAGACCAGGTCACTCTACTCTGGACATGCTGCTTCTGCTGTCTCAACAATGGATGGAGGTCCTCAATGCCAAACAGGAAATTAGAGCTGTCTCCCTCGACATATCACGTGCCTTCGACACGGTCTGGCACCCCGCTCTGCTCACCAAACTCTCCTCCTTTGGTATCCATGGAAATCTCCACGCATGGCTGGCGGACTTCCTCTCTAGTCGTCGTCAACGTGTGGCCCTGAATGGGTTTCTCTCATCTCCTCTTCCTGTTCAGGCTGGAGTTCCCCAAGGCAGTGTTCTGGGCCCCGTGCTTTTTCTGGTCTTCATCAATGATCTCTCTGACTCTCTCGAAAATCCTCTCTATCTCTTTGCTGATGACTCCACTCTCTGCCGCTCCATTCCTTTTCCCTCAGATCGGCAGTCTGCTGCCTCCTCACTCTCTGAAGACCTGGACAAAATCACAGACTGGTCAAACAAGTGGAACATGTCTTTCAATCCTGACAAATCTCACACTCTTACTATGTCTCTCCGAAAAGATCGACTGGACAACCCTCCCATCTACTTTCTCAACAATCCTCTCCAAGAAGTTCTGTCGCTCAAGATTTTGGGTCTCACTATCTGCCATGATCTTTCTTGGGAAAACCACATTTCCAAGCTGGCCTCCAAAGCCAGTCGCCGACTGGGCATCCTCCGTCGTGCGAAGTCCTTCCTCGGCACACCTGAGCTCCTCACCACATACAAGGCTTTCATCCGCAGCTCAATGGAATACTGTTCTCCCCTATGGGCCGGTGCTCCTGCCTCACACCTAGCTCGGCTTCACGCTGTTGAAACCAAAGCTTTCAGAATTATTGGAATCTCCCGCGATGAAGCTATCTCTGAGGGCCTTTCACTCACTCACCGCAGGCAGGTAGGTGGTCTTTCTGTCTTCTACCGACTCCTCTCCGGCCTTGCACCCCCAGCTCTCTCTGTGCTCTGTCCCCCAAATATTCCTACAGGTCGCACAAGATCTGCCAGCAACCCTCTGATGGTTAAACTGCCGAAATCTCGGCTCTCTGCTCACCTTCACTCTTTCATTCCTCTTTTCTCCCGCCTCTGGAACAAACTCCCTCACTCCCTTCAATCCCACTCCTCCCTCCAGGTCTTTAAAACAGCTGTTCACCACCATCTCTTATCTTCCCCCATCCAAAACCTTGATCTTTTCTACCCCCGCTAATTCACCCCAGATCCACCTTGTTTGAAATTCCAACTTCTTTCCTGGAAGTCCTGGCAGTGTCCATATGTTTTATACCTCTCCCACCGCCCCCTTCCCACGCCCCCCCCCCCAAAGCCCTCGCCCTCTCTCAGATCTCTCGATGTCTCCATGTCTCTCGGTCCCTGCTCTCAAATGTTGTGTTTGTGTCCTTCCCCCTCTCTCCCCATCTTGTCTACCGCTCCCTATGTTATATGTTTTTTGTGTCGGTTTGTCTTTCTGTGTGATTAATGTTCGCTCTTTCACGAGCCTCGACCTTGTATACAAAAAAAAAGAAAAAAAAAAAAAAAAAAAGAAGAGCAGCAGACATTAGCAGGGAAGTTTGTCATAACCAAATCTAGAAGAGAAGAAACTCCATTGGCTGAGATCCGGGTCGGGAAATTGACAGATTGTGTCAATCCCAGTGAGTCACAGAAGTCCTTTGCTGAGGTTCCATGACTGGTGAGAGAGGAACCCACACCCAACCAGGTGGCATGATGACAGTTGAAGTCACCACATATGAGGAAGAGAGAGTTGGGATGAGTGGATAGAAGTTGGTCCATGTTGTCAGAGAGTGAAATGTAAATTGAGTCATCACTGTTTGGGGGACGGTACAGAACACATATGAACAAAAGGTGGGAGCGGAGAGGAACCCGTAGCCAGAGGTACTCCTGGGGGTGAGGAGGAGAGAGGGCAGTGCAAGGAGAATGAGGAAGAGAGTTTTTGATAAAGATAGCCACCCCACCACCAGGACGAGGCTCAGGTCTATCATACCGGAAGAGGGAGTAACCAGGAAGAGATATTGAGGAATCAGAGACATCTTGAAGGAGGAAAGTCTCTGTTAAGCAGATCAAGTCTGGATTGTCAGAAGCAACCTGTATGGAGAGATCAGTCAGGTTTGAGCGAAGGCCCCGGATGTTTGAGGTCCATACCGTTAAAGAAGAGAGAGGGGGAGCATCGGGTACAGGACAGGGGAGGGGAGGAGTAGGGTAAGATGAAGGATGAGAGGGGGAGGTAGGGAGAGCAGTTGATAGTGTGTCAGAGATTACAGAAGAGTTCCAAAAAAGGGAAGGATGAGGAGGATGAAAGGTTTGGTGGTGAAGGGATGAGGCAGAGTGAGGGGTTGTTTGAGGGGGGGCATGGGACAGTAGAAGGTTGGGGGGGTGGAGGCATGAGATAGAAGGGAGACGAGGTCGGGAGGAGGCAACTTTGAGAAGGGGGGAGGAGGGAGAATTTGAGAGGAATGGTATGGGGGGAGATTTGAATGGGAGGAGTTGGGGGGGAGTTTTGAAGGGGAGGAGTGAGGCGGGAGTTTAGGAGGGGAGGAGCAAGGGGGAAGTTTAAGAGGGGAGGGGCAAGGGGGGAGTCTAGTAGTGGAGGGGCAAGGGGGGAGTTTAGGAGTGTAGGGGCAAGGGGGGGATTTGGAGGGGAGGGGCAAGGGAGGAGTTTATGAGGGGAAGGGCAAGGGGGGAGTTCAGGAGTGGAGGGGCAAGGGGGGGGATTTGGAGGGGAGGGGCAAGGGGGGAGTTCAGGAGTGGAGGGGCAAGGGGGGAGTTTAAGAGTGGAGGGGAAAGGGGGTAGTTTAGGAGTGTAGGTGCAAGGGGGGGGATTTGGAGGGGAGGGGCAAGAGGGGAGTTTAGAAAGTGGATGATTAATGAAAGACGAACATTGATAACAAATTGGGTTTGTTGTGATTTTCAAGTTAGCAATCCGATTCAGAACGATGGAGGAGGGATGGAATGAATGTGAATTTAGACCATGTAGTGAGGGAGACGTATAAGATATTGAATTTCTTTTTTTTGACGTGGAATGAGTTGGAGAGGAAATTGAGAAAAGCCTTTTAAATAGGAAGAAAAACAGCGTGTTGTAATATACCACTGAATAAACCACTGAAGGGGAAAGGGTAAACATATTTAAAATAATATTTAAACAGAACCGTGAACAATCTTATATGCACAAAATACCAACGGGGGGAGGGCCGAGAGGGACCACCACGAGAACAGGGCAAAAGGTGGATGGCAAGGAGATAATGGGGGCGGGGCGAAAAGCACCGCGATACACCTGAACAGAAAGTACAGGATAAGACAACGGCACACGTGGAGAAAGGAAAAATAAATGTTTTTTTTTTTTTTTTTTGGGGGGGGGGGGTGGTGGGGTGGGGTGGGGTGTGGATTCAAAACGTTAGACAGAGAGTATTACGTTCGGTGTAGAAGGGAAAAACTGAGAGCCAAGCAAAACACGATGTAGGGGACTTTAGTTAACAAACACCGACAAGGGTACAAGGCCGCACACGAGGCGCAGAACAGGATTAATTAATTACGAGTTACAGGAAATTCAAACCAAAACTAACTATAAACAAACAATAAAGCATGGACGATAAAGTAACGAGTTGAAATTTGACAAACACACGAATGAAAAAATAACCACTTTGGATGCCCGGAGAGAAACCAAGCCTCCAGGTCGGAAGCTTCAACAACTAGGCCGCGTGGTCCGCGCGCGGCACGAGATACTCGACTATTTTTTACAGGTATGAAAGATTAACCCCGATAAAATTTCCGAGGGACACTTAAAAGGTACACACACGTAAGATAAACAGTTTAGACAAGAATACAAATGTGACAATGACTTAGCTTCGAGCGTGCGTGAAGATCGTGGAACAGCTTCGAAAATCCGTGACCGCCCCGATCAAGATCTCGCGAGATCTCCACTTGGTGTGTGGAATGATGCCCTCACGCCAGTGAGCTTTCGTGTCTGCCACACGTGCCCCCCCCAGAATTCCCGCGCACCTGGAGGGCCAGTTTGCGGGGCAAACGGGTGACCCGGCTGAAGCGCCCTCTGGCGACCGGCGGCGTCCGGGGTGCAGGGATGCCAGCTGGGATGCCTCCGGCTGCGCCCGGGATGGGTGCAGGACCGGGGGGCGGCATGCCGGCGGGCCTGGGCGGTGCCGGGGGTCCGCCCGCAGGGGGGCGGCCCCGACGCGGGGGCCGAGCCACCGGCGGTGGGTGATCTACGTCGAGGTGGGCCGGTTTGAGGCGATCCACCAAGACGCGGTCGGGAGTACCGCCGATGTCCAAGGCGAAGTGTTTCACCCCGGTCTCCAGCACGCGGAAAGGCCCGTCGTACGGGGGCCGCAGTGGTGTCCGGTGGGCGTCGTGCCGGACGAAGACGTACTCCGCGGTGCGAAGCTCCGGGGCGACGTGCGTAGGCGGGTGCCCGTGGTGCGCCGTCGGCACCGGGGCGAACCTCCGGGCTGCCTCCTGCAGCGCGGAGCGCTCCTGCGCCGTGGACCATGGTGCCGTGGGGTCAGGGAGGAACTCGCCCGGCACCCACAGCGGTTGTCCGAAGACCAACTCCGCCGGGGATGCGCGCAGGTCGTCCTTGGGCGCCGTCCGGAGGCCCAACAGGACCCAGGGGAGCCTGTCGACCCAGCCGCTGTCGCGGAGGGTGGCCCGGAGCGCAGCCTTCAACGAGCGGTTGAACCGCTCACACAGGCCATTGGCCTGGGGGTGGTAGGCCGTGGTTCGGTGCAGCTGGACCCCGAGCCCCCGCGCGACCGCCCCCCAGAGCTCCGAGGTGAACTGGCAGCCGCGGTCGGACGATATGTCCGAGGGGGCGCCGAACCGGGCGACCCAGGTGGCGATGAACGCCTGTGCGACGTCCGCCGCCATCGTTGCCGCCAAAGGCACGGCCTCCGGCCACCGGGTGGTGCGGTCCACCATAGTCAGGACATGGGTGAAACCCCGCGAGGGGGGCAGAGGTCCCAACAGGTCCACGTTAACGTGGTTGAACCTTCGTTCCGGCACCGTGAATGGGGCCAATGGGGCCTGGGTGTGCCGGTGCACCTTCGCACGCTGGCACGCGAGGCACGTCCTGGTCCAGCCGCGGACGGCCTTCCGGAGGCCATGCCAGACAAACTTGTCGGCGACCAACCTCTGGGAGGCCTTCGTGCCCGGGTGGGACAGGCCGTGGATGGCGTCAAACACCTGGCGCTGCCAGCCCGCGGGCACGATGGGGTGAGGCCGCCCGAGGGAGACATCGCACAAGAGGGCCGCACCGTCGAACAGCACCTCGGTGACGCAGAGGCCCGTGACGGCGGTCCGCAAGGCCTGGACGCCGGGGTCGGCGGCCTGGTCTGCCGCCATCCGGGCATAGTCGATGACAAGGTGGACTGCGTGGGCGATGGACCGGGAAAGGCAATCCGCCACCGGGTTGTCCTTCCCCGCGACGTGCCGGATGTCCGTCGTGTACTCGCACACGGCCGAGAGGTAACGCTGCTGCCGGGCCGACCACGGCTCGGCGACCTTGCCCATCGCGAAGACCAGTGGCTTGTGGTCGACGAAGGCCGTGAACGCACGGCCCTTGAGCAGATGGCGGAAGTGCCTGGCCGCCAGGTGAAGCCCGAGCAACTCGCGGTTGAAGGTACTATAGCGGCGTTCCGGCGGGCGAAGCTGCCGGCTGAAGAACCCCAGTGGTTGCCAAGCACCACGCACCCATTGCTCGTGCACCGTGCCCACCGCGTCGTCCGAGGCGTCGGTGGTGAGGGCGATTGGTGCATCGGGCGCCGGGTGTGCGAGCATGGTGGCATCAGCCAAGGCGAGCTTCGCGCCTGCGAACGCCGCATCCATCTGCTCGGTCCAGGTAACGTCACCTTTGCACGGCTTCCCTCGGAGGGCCTCGTACAAGGGGCGCAGGAGCTGGGCGATGCGGGGCAGGAACCGATGGTAAATGTTTACCATGCCCAGGAACTCCTGGAGCCGCTTGATCGTGCGGGGGCGCGGAAACCCCTTCACCGCCTCCACCTTGGCAGGTCGGCGGACGGCCCCATGCCTGGTGACGCGGTGCCCCAAAAAATCGATGTCGGCGATGCCGATCCGGCACTTGGCGGGGTTCACGATGAGGCCATGCTGGCCCAGACGTTCGAAGAGCGTGCAGAGATGGTGAAGGTGCTCTTTGCGGGACGCGCTGGCGACGAGGATGTCGTCCAGGTATACGTAGATGAAATCCAAGTCGCGCAAGATGCTGTCCATGAGTCGCTGGAACGCCTGAGCCGCATTCTTCAAACCGAAGGGCATCCGAAGAAATTCGAACAGTCCGAATGGCGTGATGACCGCCGTCTTCAGGATGTCCTCCGGCCTGACGGGGACCTGATGGTAGCCGCGTATGAGGTCCACCTTCGAAAAGAAGGACATGCCCGCCAACCGGGCGGAGAAGTCCTGGATGTGGGGGACGGGGTAGCGGTCGGGGGTGGTGGCGTCGTTGAGGCGCCGGTAGTCCCCGCACGGTCGCCATCCCCCGCCGGGCTTTGGCACAATGTGAAGCGGCGACGCCCAAGCACTCTCGGAGCGCCGCACGATGCCGAGCCGCTCCAGCGTAGCGAACGCCGCTTTAGCCACCGCGAGCTTCGTCGGCTCGAGGCGGCGTGCCCGGGCGTAGACCGGTGGCCCGGCGGTGGGGATGTGGTGTTCCACCCCGTGCTTGACGGCCCCCGCCGAGAAGGTGGGCCGCGTAAGGGCCGGGAAGCTGGCGAGGAGGCGGGTGAAGTCATCCATTGTAAGCCGGAAGCGTACAAACTAACCTCGCCGGGACAGAACCGCTCAGCAAGCCGCTTGGCGAGCCGCTCGGTGAGCCGCTCAGTGAGCCGCTCAACGAGCTGCTCAGCGCGCAAGCCAGCGAGCTGAACGTTTCAGCCTGGACGAGATGTCTGTTCTTCTCATCTACCAACAACCCGTGTGCACAGAGGAAGTCCGCACCGAGTAGTGCCATGGGGACACGAGCGGTTACGAACGTCCACTCGAAGCATTGCCTTCCGAACCGCAGGGAGAGGCAGCGCTTCCCGAATGTGCGTATGGGTGTTCCGTTCGCGACAAGCAACGCAGGGCCCCGGCCCGCGGTGTGCTTGTCAGACGTAGAGGCAGGGATAACGCTCACCTGTGCCCCCGTATCGCATAGGAAACGGCACCCGGACATGGTGTCTGTTATAAAAAGAAGGCTGCCGGAATGGCCGACGCTCAGGGCTGCTACCGAGCGCCGGCTTTGTAGTTTCCCGACTTGCCGAAGGAGCACGGCGGGCAACAAGTCCTCGCCTTGTGGCCAAACCTGGGGTGGAAATGGCACCAGGTTTGCGGCAAAGGCGGAGGCCGCGGTTTTCGCGGTGGTGGTGGGCGTGGCGTGGCGGCGGCCACGCGGCGTGCGTCAGCCTCGGGATCCCCGAGGTGTGGTGCATCAGCATCAGGGTTAGCCTCGGGATGCGCGGCGGCCGCGCCAAAACTTGCCTGCGCATCCAAAGCCGCGAAGAACCTGTCGGCCTCGGCAGCGAGCGCTCGGGGTTCCGTCGTCACAGAACCGGCCAACGCGAGGCGGACTCGTGCCGGCAGCTGGCGTCGAAATAACGCCCGGAAAAGAGCGTTCGGGGTTTCGCCGCCCATCAATGACAGCATATGGTCCATGCGGACCGACGGTCGCGTGTCACCGAGCTTGGGGAGGTCTAGGAGGCGGTCGGCCGTGCGTCCACCGTGAGGCCGAACATGGCGAGGAGGAGACGCTTGATCGCCTCGTACCTGCCGTCGGCCAGTGGGTTCCTCAGGACCGACAGGACGCGGGTGGCCGTGCCGGGCCCGAGGGAAGCGACCACGTGGCAGTACATGGTCTCGTCCACCATGATGCCTCGAAGTCGGAACTGGGCTTCTGCCTGCAGGAACCAGACTTCGGCTTGCGTCTCCCAGAACCTGGGGAGTTTCATTTGGACCGCGTTGTTTGCCATTGCGATGGCGTATTTGGGTGGTCAGCGACGGCTGACCAGAACGTCGGAGTCACCAATGAAGCGCGGTGCTACGCGCGCTTGCTTGTACAACAAGAAGGAAGCGGACAACGCGGTGAGTTTAAGAGTCTTTATTAAACGAGCCCAACTGTAGCACTGGCGCGCTCCGGGCTGCGCGCCCGGTGTATATCCCGCAGCCACGCCTACCCCTCGGGCGTGGCCGCCGCCCACTTGGTGCATGGAATGATGCCCTCACACCAGTGAGCTTTCGTGTCCGCCACAATACTATATAAATAAAATAATGAATTATTTTAAAATTAAACCTGAACTCAGGATAAAATATAGAGTTTCTAAATAGCTCAAAAAAAGTTAGATGACTTGTTTTCCAAATATATCAATGAATGATTTTTTATCCGTTTGGGAAAATAAGATAAAATTTAATAACCATAAAAACATTCCAAATTCATTGAGATGTCTAATAGTTGGTTCAGGCGGATGTGGAAAAACCTGTTTACTTTTAAAGATGCTCCTTGGTCCTAATTTTTTAGATTATGATAATTTAATAATTTTTACAAAGTCAAGTTTTCAACCCGAGTATCAACTACTCTCACAGGGTTTTAATGCGGGTCTTAAAAAGGAAGACATTATCGGTTTATTTAAACTTCAAAACAAACTAAATGATTATAACAGCATATGGCTTCCGGTCTGGTATGAAGAGGACGCAGGCGTCACATGCTCGCCGCTTCTTCGACCGGGCCACTGTCAGTTGCTTGCTTTTTTGGTGGTCGTGCGGATTTTTTTGGCCATTGAGTCTGCCCTCTGCATAGCCCCGGCTCTGCTCCCTGCTTCGCCTGCCCGGCTCCTTCGCCTGCTCGCTGTTTCCTCGGGCACGCTCTCGTGGGTTGTGACCATCGCAGCGGTTTGGTGGCGGTTTCCCGCCGTGATCTAGATTTGTAGCGGCGGCGGTCGATTGCTGCTGCATTTGCCGCTTTGCCGTGATCAACCTTGGCCTCGTGATCGTCTCTTTGCTCCTGCCTGCCCTCTGCTTGGTCCCGGCTCTGCTCCTGGCTTCACCTACCTGGCTCCTTCGTTTCCTCGGGCCCACTCCCGTGGGTTGGGACCATTGTTTCACTTCCTCAACCATGGCCTCGTCTCGTCTCTCCGCTCCTGCCTGGCATGGCTCTGCAGTACTCCGCCGCAAGGCTCCTTCTGCTCAATACCCGCTCCACCCCATCATGCATCTCTGCCATCAAATCAAATGGACTCCTCCGACGACCCAGGTACATTCACCGTGACTGCGGTCGTAAGTTTGTTTATTTGCAATCAGGTCACTCCATCCCCGTCCTCTGGTCGGCTCAGCGCACTCCCACTCATCGTCCCAGCGCACCTGGTCACAGCAACGCACACGATCGCACCTCCTGCCTACGAACCCTGGCTAAATCACCTGAATTCATCCCTACTGTTCAAAACAACATCAAGCTCACCCTGTTCAACACCCGGTCCCTCAACAACAAATGCCTCATCCTGAACGAATACATCCTGGATAACAAACTGGACTTTCTCTGTCTCACCGAAACCTGGCAACAACCTCTGGACTACTACACACTCAACCTCACCACACCCAATGGATATTCCTACGTCAATAAACCACGCTCGGGGGGCCGAGGTGGTGGAATTGCCGTTATCCACCGTTAAGACATCAGGACCAGCCTCATCCCCATCGCCTCATCCTCATCATTTGAACACCTGGCTTTTAAACTCTCTGGTCGCACGCAGTCAGTCATGGCTGTCGTCTACCGCCCTCCCAAACCACACCCATCATTCCTGTCTGACTTCTCCTACTTTCTGACCCAGCTATGTTCCCTCTCCCCCTCAATCCTCCTCCTTGGTGATTTCAATATCCACATGGACTCCACTGACTCCACAATAACCACTGACTTCACTGATTTACTCACCTGCTTTAACCTCACTCAACATGTCGACTTTCCTACCCATATCCGTGGTCACATTTTGGACCTTGTCTGCTCCACTGGATTAAATTTGCACCATCTCTCTGGCTCCGACCTCACCCTCTCTGACCACTTAGCTATCACTATGACCATCAACATCCCCACCCCAACACCAAGACATTATCGCACTATCACCTTCCGTAAGCTAAACGCTCTTTCACCTACCTCATTCTCATCCACTCTCTCTGAAAAAATGTCCACTTCTCCCTTCGTTGACCTCCACACCCCTTCCGACCTCACTGACTACTACAACCACACTCTCTCCTCCTGCCTTGACCAGCTTGTGCCTGTAAAAACCAAAACAGTTTCTTTCACCCATTCTGCTCCCTGGTTTACCCCCGAACTCCGCCTGATGAAAACTCGTGCTCGCCAACTTGAAAGACTCCGCAATAAAACAGGTCTCACAGTTCACTCCCAAGCCTACAAGGACCACCTACAACACTACAAAGATGCCCTCTCCCATGCCCGCTCTGCCTACTACTCTCAAATTATCCACTCTGGCTCCAGAAACCCAAAAGCACTCTTCTCGACAATAAACAAACTCCTCCGCCCCCTGAACACCACCACCCAGTCATTCACAGTAGACAACTGCATCTCCTTCCTGTCTTTCTTCCACCGCAAAATTGACAACATCTACAACAGCTTGACCACCGCCGCACCCGCTCCCCCTCCAACCACCTGCCCCCCCTTGTCCTGCCATCCCCTGTCTCGGTTCTCCCCAATCTCCCCTACTGACCTCTCTGAACTCCTCATAGGAATGAAAACTGCCACCTGCACTCTTGACCCCATCCCCTCCAGCTTTGTCAAGGCCTCCCTCCCTGCTCTCTCTCCACTTATCATTGCAACAATAAACTCCTCCCTGTCTACAGGCATCGTCCCACCTTCCCGCAAAATTACTGCTGTTACCCCCATTCTAAAAAAAACCTGGTCTAAACCCTGACACCCTATACAACTTCAGACCCATCTCCAACCTACCCTTTCTGTCAAAAGTTTTGGAACGCGCTGTAGCCACTCAACTCAAACATCACCTCTCTGCCAATAACCTGTATGAAACATTCCAATCCGGATTCCGCTCCAACCACAGTACTGAAACTGCTCTCCTCAAAATCACCAACGACCTTCTCCTCTCCTCTGACGCTGGCAACCTCAACATTCTCGTCCTCCTCGACCTCAGCACTGCCTTTGACACCATCGATCACACCATCCTCCTCACCCGACTTGAATCCACCTTTAACGTTACCGGCACTGCCCTCTCTTGGATTAAATCATACCTCTCTGACAGACGCCAGTTCATCTCCATCAATAACTGCAAATCCCCCACTGCTCCCCTCCCCCAAGGTGTCCCCCAAGGTTCAGTTCTTGGCCCCCTCCTCTTCATCCTTTACCTGTCCCCCCTCGGTCACTTGATCCGCCGTCATGGTCTCCAATTCCACTGCTTCGCCGATGACATCCAGCTTTTCATCTCCACCAAGTCCGTCTCCACCGACACCCACTCTATCCTGACAAACTGCATCACTGAAATAAAATCCTGGCTTCAAATCAACTTCCTCAAGCTTAACTGTGATAAATCTGAAATAATCATCATTGGCCCAAAAACGCTCACAAAATCCACCCATAACTTTGCCCTCAACATCGACGGTATCCCAGTATCCACCTCCCCTCACATCCGGAATCTTGGGGTCATCTTTGACCAAACCCTCTCCTTCGACAAATACACTAAACAGATCACAAAGTCAGCCTTCTTTCATCTGAAAAACATTGCCCGTCTCCGCTCATCCCTCTCCTCCACGGCTGCAGAAACCCTCGTCCACACCTTCATCACCTCCCGTCTGGACTACTGCAATAGCCTCCTCTATGGTTCACCCTCAAAAATCACCAATAAACTCCAATACATTCAGAACTCCGCTGCCCGTCTACTCACCCATTCCCGGACCCGTGACCACATCACCCCCGTCCTTTACAAGCTTCACTGGCTCCCCATCCCCCAGAGAATCCAGTACAAAATCCTCCTCTTGACATACAAAGCCCTCCATAACCTGGCCCCAGCCTACCTGGCTGACCTCCTCTCCAGACACACTCCCACCCACAACCTCCGCTCTGCTGGTACAAACCTCCTGACCCCCTCCATCCGGACCAAATTCAGATCCTGGGGGGACAGGGCCTTCTCCATCGCTGCTCCCACCCTCTGGAACTCACTACCTCACACCATCAGAGACTCCTCCTCACTCACCACATTCAAAACATCACTAAAGACCCACCTGTTCAACACTGCATTCAACATTCAACCCACAGCATTTAACCTCTGACTATCTCTTCTCCTTCTCCCTCCTTTTGCTTTAAATATTTCCCTATTGATTCTTGTCTTTTTGCAATTGTGGTTTTCATGTATTGTTATGCATTATGTTTTCCACTCTGTCAAAGCGCCTTTGGGCTACTTGAAAAGCGCTATACAAAATAAATGAATTATTATTATTATTATTATTATAACATTGAAGATATAATACAATTATTTTGTGATACACAGAAATCGAAACCCAAACCCATAACTTGTATTCTCAGTGATAATACGGATGATATACCTTCACCTCAAGATTTACATAAATCAAAAAAGAACCTCGTCATCTTTGATGATTGTGTTAATGAGAGAAACCAAACAGTAATGGATAGTTACTATACAAGAGGGAGACATTCTTCTTGTAATTGTATTTATCTTAGTCAGTCATATTTTCAACTCCCTCGGCGCTCAATAAGAAACAATGCTAATACTTTTATTTTATTTAAATTAAATTCAATAGATGTAAATAATTTTTGGAGAGATAATTGCTCTACGTTATGTAGTAAAAAAGAATTTGAAAATTATATGAAACACGATTGGAAAATAAAAATATATTGTTGTGAAACAAGATGAGATACTAACTGATATTTTTCAATAAATAAATACAGAAAATGAATGTCAAAGAAAGAGCGAGAAAGTTTAAAGAACATCAAGAGTTGGTTTCAAAAGTTGTAAAGCAACAGGAAGAGATAAAGAAGAAACGGAGACAGAAACTAACTGGTGAAGAAGCCTTTGAAAGAAAACAAGAGAAATTTTTTAAACCACTTTTAAAAACTCAACAAACGATTTCACCTACAGTTCCCACGGTAGAATTTACTCCGAAAAAACTTCAAATGCTCAAAGATTTTAGTCAAATGACAAAGCAAGAACTTGGAGAATTAGAATATGATGATGAAGGATTATTTCGGAAACTGGAGGAAGTAAATCAACCCCCTAATTATGTTGTGGAAGCTCTACAAAACAATGAATATTCAGCGGATTCAAAAACCAGAGCTGGTCTCATTCCAACAGAAGAACCAGCACAGTTCTATCTTGTGAAAGAAAAGTTATTGATATTTAATGATAAATTGGTGTTCTTAAGTTCTGCTCAACCAAATGTTGAATTAACTCCAAGATTAATGTTTCTTCTAACAAACTCCGGATTCAGCGGTTCAAAATATTTTGATGAACCACTTGATATGGAAAGAGAGGAAGATAGAGAGTATATTGAGTTGCTAAATGCACTTGATTATGGAGTTTCTGTTGCTGGTAAAAGGAAGAAGAATGAGAAGCAGAAACATATTATTGATGCTTTCAGTAAGCTTGGTTCGGGTGTTAGTTTTCTTCCAAATGACCCATCACAATTAGTTAATAGGCTATTATTGTTGTTAGGTAGTAAGAAGGCTGGAAACAACAATTGTTTTAATGAATCCTCAGCTATTTTAGATCAGTTGATGAATATGAAAATAATTAATAAATGTCAATACAAAGATATTTTATTCGATATTAAATAAGATGAGAAGCACAATTCTTAGTTTTAATTTCACAACGAGCGATTACACAGCTTCATTCCCTTACCCACTACAACTTGACCCCCTTACCTCATATGAGGCATCTTTGTTGTCAATGGAGACTTACAATACCCTTTTTAATATCACAGAGAAAAACAACAAGTTTAGTTATAATCCAGGAAGTGGATATAAAACTATAACCGTTTCACCCGGAGCTTACGAGATTTCTCAAATATCTTCAGAAGTCTCTCGCCTTATGAAAGAAAAAGGTGATGAACCAAAAAATATGGTAATAGATATTCAAAAACACACTTCAAAATCAACGATTAAACTTAAAAATAATTATAAAGTTGATTTCACGATTGAAAATTTGTTCAGAGAGCTATTGGGTTTCTCTTCAAAAAAGATTGAAACTAACGGGACGTCTTACAGTGATAATGTCATTCAAATATCCTCCGGTATAAATTCAGTATTAATTCATTGTGATTTGATTGATGGTGCTTATAACGATGGAATAAGAACAAATACAATATTTTCATTCAGTGCATACTCAACCCCGATTGGTTATAAATTCAATATGGAACCAAAAAATCTTGTCTATTTACCTGTGTCAGGAAAAACCATATACAGAGTAAATTTTAGGATAACCGATCAAGATAATCGTATGATCTCCTTTAATGAAGAAATTATATCCATCAGAATTCACCTACGTGAAGTTTTTTTTGATAAATAAATAATGGTTATTGTGAGAAAACACGAGTTGGGAAAATATAAAATAATTACAGGGGATGGGATGTTCCTTTCACCATACTATAAGGGTGAAGGTATGTTTCTTGGTAGAGGATACTATAAACCAAAGAGACAACGGGGTGTGGGACATGAATTTAGAAATAAAGGAGATGGGATAATTGATACTCTAATGGGTATTGGTTCAACCATCCTTAAACATAAAGACCTAATTGGTTCAACTGCTTCTGCCGTGGGCTCCGTTGCGGGTGCTATAAAAACTATAAAAGATGCTCAAAAGGAGTCTCATAAATTACAAGCAATCAAAGAAATTAAAAAAGGTAAAACTCAACTATCTTCACAAGAACGACAAAAAATCATGAAAATACTTGGGTCAGGGTTTCAACGATTTTAATGCTATATAAATACAAGTATGGAAGCGATTGATAGTATCTATGATTTGGATGATACAATTATCATTTCAAACTCCACGAAAAAGGAAGACTATTTTAAGGTAAATGCTATAACAGGAACAGACTGGAATTCAAATGGAACAAAAAGTTTTGAAATAAATAATCAACAAACTTACTTGAATCTCGCTGATAGTTTCTTGCTGTGTAAATTTAAATTCACTAAGGCTGCGAATAACACTAATGCTACACTCATAAATGATTTCTTCTGGAAAATGTTTGATAGTGTTCGCCTGTATATTGGAACACAAGAGGTTGAAGCGGTTGATTATGTCTCTGCTACATCTGAAATTATGACATTTGCATTATATTCGTTTAGTGATAGAATGGGTAAGGGAGCTGTTGAAGGTTTTATTTCTGATATGTCAACGGGAACAAACGCAGACCCTGGTTATAGTCAAAGGAAGTCAATGTATAATGATGAAACAAAAGTAGAGAATAGTTTTACCGTAGCGGTACCTCTGAAAGGTATATTTGGATTTTGTGATTATGATAAAGTTTTGTATGGTCTTAAAATTAGATTTCAACTACAAAGGAATGATAATGTAAATAGGTTGCTTTTTGGGGCTGAAAATGATTTTGGTGACAATAATAAATTTGTTATTAATGATTTGTGTTGGTATATCAGTGAATATACTCCTAATCTTAAAACGGAAGAGATGTTAAATAAAAGACTTAACTCAAAGACCCCGCTAAATGTATCATACCTTAAAAGAAGATGTCAACATATTAAACTGGAACACACTACCTACACTTGGAATTTAGGTGTTCTTCAAGAAAAGCCACGATACCTCTGGCTCATTTTTTAAAAACCAGATGGAGAGGACGGTACTAATAAGAATAATGCGCTGTGTGATAATGCTAAGGTGAAACAACTTCGGGTTTCTCTTGATGGAACATTTTATCCGCGAGATAGATTGGAAATTGATTGGGGAAAAAATGATTATGCGGAAGCCGACAAGTCTTACCAAAAGGTGTGTGAAAGTAATGGTAATAATAACCCTATTTTGGATATGGTTGCGTTTCAAAAACTTTATACAATCTACACAATTGACCAGAGTTCTCAAAAAGAAACTATAAAGTCTAATAGAGTGGACACTTCTCTATACATTGAAAGAGGGGAGAGTGAAGAGGTTAATACATATTGTTTGCTTTTGGAAGAAACAGAATTACAGATTAATACAGATAATGGTGTTATGATTAATATCACATAGGTTTTTTCTCATAAATAAATGGTAGGGGTATATTGTAGCGGCTACCGCTGGGTATACACAATCGCCCTGCACCTACCGAGGACGCGGAGCGATCACCATGCCGGGCTCGTCCAGGACGCCCGGGCATGCCCGCTCTCGACTTACCAGGCCTCGTCCGGGACGCCCGGGCATGCCCGCTCTCGACTTTCCCGGCAAACGCTCCGGGATAATGTGTGTATATATATTGCTGCCCGATAAACGGGCTTTTCAGAGTACCTGAGTTGATTTGACACAATAAAGAAACTCGGACGAATTCCAGCTTTTTGTCGCGTCCATTCTTCCGATTTACGTTGGAGCATAGCTCCTACATTGGTGACCCGACATGGACACAGCAGTTGCCCTCAAACTGCCTACCTTCTGGGAGGCTCACGCGGCGGTTTGGTTCGCCCAGGCGGACTCCCTGTTCGCCCTGCGAGGCATCACGGCCGACGACACCCGCTTCCACCATGTGGTAGCAGCACTCGGCTCAGCCACCGCAGCCCGCGCCCTGAGCCTCCTCGAGAGCCCGCCAGCCGCTGACAAATACGACGCGATTAAAAAGCTCCTCCTCGACACTTTCGCCCTCTCATCAGCGGAACGCGCACGGCGCCTGCTCGACCTGCCCGAGCTCGGCGACACGCGCCCGTCCGAGCGAATGGACTACATGCTTTCGCTGCTCGACGAGCACTCTCCGGCATTCCTGTTCCGGGAGCTGTTCCTCCGTCAGCTGCCTAGCCCGGTACGCCTCGCCCTGGCAAGCACGACGATCACGGATCCCCGCGCCCTCGCCAGGGAAGCCGACAAGATATCCGCAGCAGGCCAACGCATTGGAGCAGCGACCTGGAGCCCACCGCTGTCTGAAGCAACGCCCATGGCGCCCGAGCACCCGGCACGGTCGACGACCGAACTGCCGATGCAATTGGTGGCTGCTACGCCATGCCGACCACCTCCAGCATGACGACCGGGGCCTCCACCTGACCAGGCGTGGTGTTATTATCATGCCAGGTTCGGACAGAAGGCCCGGACATGCCGACCCCCGTGCACCTTCGGCAAGCCGGGAAACGGCCGGGCTGGCGTTCATTACCAGCCATGAGCGCCGGCCACACGGGCAACTTACTTTTCATCACGGACAAAGCGTCCGGACGGCGCTTCCTGTGTGACACCGGCGCCCAACTGAGCGTCATACCTGCCTCCGATCAGGACAGGCAGTCCGTGGTTTGCGGCCCCTCCTTGGTTGTGACCAACGGATCGGCCATCCGCACCTTCGGCCCGTGCAACGTCACCCTCTGCTTCGGCGGCCAACGCTTTAATTGGACTTTTGTAACCGCAAGCGTGCCCATGGCTCTGCTAGGCGCCGACTTCCTCTGCGCACACGGACTGCTGGTGGACGTCCAACGGCGTCGCCTCATCAACGCCGAGACCTTCAGCCCCCTGGCATGCACATTGAGCAGCTCCGCTCCGACCGAGCTGGCATGCGCCCTCCCGGCGGCGAATGAGTTTGCTCGCCTGCTCACAGAGTTCCCGGCCCTCACGCAGCCGACGTTTTCGGCCGTCGCAGTACGACATGGGATCGAGCACCACATACCAACCACGGGCCCGCCGGTCTATGCCAGAGCCCGCCGCCTCGACCTAGCCAAGCTCGCCGTGGCCAAAGCCGAGTTTGACGCTTTGGAACACCTCGGCAGCGTGCGGCGCTCCGATAGCGCGTGGGCTTCACCACTACACATCGTCCCAAAACCAGGGGGCGGCTGGCGCCCATGTGGCGACTACCGCCGCCTTAACGACGCTACCACCCCCGACAGGTATCCGATCCCGCACATCCAAGACTTCTCCGCCCGTTTGGCAGGACGGGTCATTTTTTCAAAGATCGATTTAATACGGCGATACCACCAGGTACCTGTCAGGGCGGCCGATGTCCCAAAAACGGCCGTCATCACGCCGTTCGGCTTATTCGAATTCCTGCGAATGCCGTTTGGCCTCAAGAACGCGGCTCAGGCGTTCCAGCGCTTGATGGACGGCATACTGCGCGACCTGCCGTTCCTCTTCGTTTACCTGGACGACATCCTCGTCGCCAGCACGTCCCGGGCCGAGCACCTCCTCCACCTCCGAACACTGTTTGGGCGCCTCAGCGAGCACGGCCTCATCGTCAACCCGGCCAAATGCCACTTCGGCACGACGGCCGTTGATTTTCTGCACCAGCACATCACCAAGAACGGGGCCGTGCCGCTGCCAACCAAGGTCGAGGCCATCACCACGTTTCCGCATCCCCGCTCCATAAAGGCCCTGCAGGAATTCCTGGGAATGGTGAATTTCTATCACCGCTTCGTGCCCCGCGCTGCTCAACTCATGCGGCCCCTCGACGAAGCCCTCCGGGGCAAGCCGGCCAAGCACGACGTCGTCTGGTCCACAGCAATGGACGCGGCCTTTAAAAGCTCAAAGCGGGCCCTCGCCGACGCAACACTGCTCGCTCACCCGGTGCTCAACGCTCCCATCGCCCTCACCACGGATGGCTCCGACTACGCGGTGGGCAACGTACATGAGCAATGGGTGAACGGGGTTTGGCAGCCACTCGCTTTTTTCAGCCGGCAACTCCGGCCGAACGAGCTCAAATATAGCACGTTTGACCGTGAGCTCCTCGGTCTACACCTGGCCGTTCGCCATTTCCGCCACCTCCTGGAGGGCCGACCCTTCACGGCGTTCGTCGACCACAAGCAGTTGGTTTATGCAATGGCCAAGGTCACGGAGCCGTGGTCGGCCTGCCAACAGCGCCACCTCTCCGCCGTGTCGGAGTTTACCACGGACATCCGGCACGTCGCCGGCAAAGACAACGCCGTGGCTGACTGTCTTTCTCGGGCCAGCGCGAATGCGGTCCACCTCGGCGTGGACTTCGCGCTTATGGTGGCGGACCAAACCACCGACACCACGGTGCAAGCCCTCCGGGCGGCGGACACAGGCCTCCGCCTGGCCGACATCCCCTTCGTGGACACTGTCCTGCTCTGCGACGTCTCCCAAGGCCAGCCTCGCCCCATCGTGCCCGTTACCTGGCAACGCCGCATCTTCGCCTCCCTCCACGGCCTTTCCCACCCGGGCCGGAAAGCTTCCCAGAAGCTGGTGTCGGCGCGATTTGTCTGGCGCGGCCTTCGACGGGACGTCCGCGATTGTACCAGCACCTACACAGCCTGCCAACAGGCCAGGGTCCACCGACACACCCAGGCCCCGCTGGCACCTTTCACCGTGCCCGAACAACGTTTCGACCACGTCAACGTGGACCTGGTGGGCCCCCTCCCCCCATCACGGGGTTTCACACACCTGCTCAACATGGTGGACAGGACCACCAGGTGGCCGGAGGCCGTTCCCCTCGTCTCCACCACCACCGCCGATGTGGCGCAGGCTTTCATCGCCACCTGGGTCGCCCACTTCGGTGCACCGGCGGACATCTCGTCGGACCGCGGACCGCAGTTCACCTCCGAGCTGTGGGGCGCGGTCGCCCACAACCTGGGGGTCAAGCTCCACCGTACTACGGCCTACCACCCCCAAGCCAACGGGTTGTGCGAGCGATTCCACCGCTCCATGAAGGCCGCGCTCATGGCCGGCCTTCAGGACGGCGGTTGGGCCGACCGGCTGCCGTGGGTCCTTTTGGGCCTCCACACGGCCCCCAAGGAGGACCTCCGGGCGTCCACCACCGAGCTTGTCTACGGCCAGGCGCTACGCGTCCCGGGCGAATTTGTGCCCGACGCTACCAGTCCCTGGTCCGCAGCTCACCAGCGCTCGGACCTCCAGGAGACCGCCCGAAGGTTTGCCCCCATGCCGACGTCCCACCATGGTGACCCCCAGTCCTACGTCCCCCCAGCGCTTCGCACAGCGGAGTACGTTTTTGTGCGTCATGACGCACATCGGGGGCCACTCCGGCCGCCGTACGACGGGCCCTTCCGGGTCCTGCGACGGGACGACAATTCGTTCGTCATCGACATCGGCGGCAGGTCGGACCGGATTGCGGTGGACTGCCTCAAGCCGGCGCATGTGGACATCGACCAACCGCCATGGTTGGCCCTTCCGCCGTGGCGAGGCCACCCCCCGTCTATGGTGCCCCCCACTCGACCGCCCACCACCACACCGGACCTCCCCCCCCCCCCCACGACCCCCCAGGGGTCACTTCGGCCGGGTCATCAGGACCCCCCTTAAATTGACCCTGCCGGTGCAAGTCGATTCTGGGGGGACGTGTGTAGCGGCTACGGCTGGATATACACAATCGCCTTGCACCTACCGAGGACGCGGAGCGATCACCATGCCGGGCTCGTCCAGGACGCCCGGGCATGCCCGCTCTCGACTTGCCAGGCCTCGTCCGGGACGCCCGGGCATGTCCAGACACGCCCGGGCATGCCCGCTCTCGACTTGCCAGGCCTCGTCCGGGACGCCCGGGCACGCCCCCTCTCGCCTTTCCCGGCAAACGCTCCGGGATAATGTGTATATATATTGCTGCCCGATAAACGGGCTTTTCAGAGTACCTGAGTTGATTTGACACAATAAAGAAACTCGGACGAATTCCAGCTTTTTGTCGCGTCCATTCTTCCGATTTACGTTGGAGCATAGCTCCTACAATATGTTAATCAAATCAATCTTAATAAATTAACATCTTGTATTCAAAATCAAAAGCCTTGTATTATTAATGTTAATACAATTCAAAGAAAAGGAGCTGTAAGAATTGATGTTTTACTCACACACACACAAGTAAAAACACTAAATGATACTGGTTCACTTAAAATAAAAATGACAAAACCTATGTTAAAGAAATATTCAATAGACGAGTCAAGAGGAGGATTTCTCCCGTTTCTAATTCCTTTATTTGCTGGTTTAAGTGCGGCAGGAGCATTGACTGGTGGTATTTCAGCAGCGGTAAAAACTGCTAACGAAAGGACAGGCACAACTAAAAGCTCAAAAAGAATTGGAAAGACATAACAAGGAGTTGGAGAAACAAATTCGTGGAAGTGGTGTAATTGTAGATTTTGCTCAAAATTTTGAAAGTCTACCTGATAAAGCGAGATTGTTGGTTGGAGATATGCTTTCCTCTATCGCTCAAGCGGGTGTTAAACTAACTAAACGGGGTAATGGATTGTATCTTTCTCATAAATAAATGGATAAATGGTTTAAACAATTTGGAAAGAATACAACGTCAAATATAGAACTAGCTAAGTATTGTAAAACACTAGAAATTGATTATGTGGTTATTTGTATGAGAGATGAATTAATACATATAAATAAGAATACAAAGAATATTATTATGAATTTAGACACACAGAATGGTTCTCATTGGGTTTGTATTCATAATAGTCAGGATAAATATTATTTTGATAGTTATGGTATGCCACCACCTGTTGAAGTAATACAATTCTTACAGAATGGTGTTTATCAAACATTTCAAGTTCAAGAAATTGATTCTAAATGTTGTGGTCAATTATGTTTATATGTATTATTTCAACTCAACAATAATGAAAATTTTTATGATATCATTTTTAATCTAATATAAATGACTTATGTTGGAAAAGATGGTTCTATCTTTGGAGAATCCTCTCAGGATATTGATTTATCAAATTATTATACAAAGGCACAGGCTGAACGACAAAAATATAGTATAAGTAAAAATATTAATATGAAGAATACTTATAAATTAATCAATTATCCAAACCCTACAGATGCGAATGACTTAATTAGATTCAGTGATTTATCACAATATATATTTTTAAAGAAAACAGCACGTTTTGTTAAACAAGTAAAATTTACAACCACAACACCTGGTTATACTGACCATACACCTTTCCTCATTGAATTTAACTACCTGCTTACAATTGAATTTTATAAAGAAGGACATATAGTTAATATGCGAATTAATAAATGGGGGTATGATATGCCTGATTTAGGGTATAATTGGTATTTTTCAATAAACTTAGAAGACCTACATGATTTGAATCAGTCTCGTAAAGAAGAATATTATCCGCTTGGCGAGGATAAGGATTTATGTGGAAGTACAATTCGTAAACAACAAATACATGATTTTAAGAAAAGAAAAATATATGATAGTATAGCGATGGTTAGCATGACAAAGAAGGAAGGTAATGAGATAAGGATAGAAAGCCGAGGAATACAAACCGATTTGGTAGTTGGAAGATGGGGTGGTATTACCTGTCATAATATTAATCTCACATATATTTCTGATACATAAATGGCAGGAAGAAGACTACAAGAGAATTATAATTTTTGTATTCAAGGATACCTACAAGAAAAGGGTGCTCGGTATTACATACCTTATGATGTGGAGCATATACATGGGAATTTTGTCATTAAAAACTGGCCATATACTGATATTGTTAAACCCACAAATAGAGACTTGTTTAAAATATTAATTAAAAATGAACTTCTCAAAGTTATGAAATATAAAACTCTTTTAGAAATAGTCAACAAATCTTCTTGGTATCCTATTATGAGAAAAATAATTATAGATACAAGAATATCTCAAAATCCAGATGAGTATATGTATAATATTCTTTGGGACTCAAGCTCAAGGGTAGCAAGGGATGAGGAAGGAGTTGAGGAGAAGGAGGAAAGAGAGAAAAAGGAGGAGGAGGAAAGGGAGAAGGAGGAAAGGGAGGGAAGGGAGAAAAAGGAGAAGGAGGAAAGGGAGAAAAAGGAGGAGGAAAGGGAGAAAAAGGAAAAGGAGGAAAGGGAGAAAAAGGAGAAGGAGGAAAGGGAGAAAAAGGAGAAGGAGGAAAGGGAGAAAAAGGAGGAGAGGGAGAAAAAGGAGAAGGAGGAGAGGGAGAAAAGGGAGAAGGAGGAAAGAGAGAAAAGTGAGGAGGAGGAAAGAGAGAAAAAGGAGAAGGAGGAGAGGGAGAAAAAGGAGAAGGAGGGGAGGGAGAAAAAGGAGCAGGAGGAGAGGGAGGAAAGGGAGCAAAGAGAGAGGGAGGAAAAATATAAAAAGATGGAAATCAGTGAGATTCGTAAAAGATTGAGTGTATTACAGCAAATAAATCAATCTCAACGCACCGAAGAGGAAAATAAAGAATTAACGACTTACTAAGATAATGATTTTAAAAATGGTTGAGATGAGTTCAGCAAGGAGATTTACATGAAGAAGACAAAGGTCATATAGTTGATGATGTTGGTGTTATTGACTTTAGTTAGTTTTTATTTGTAAATAAATGGAGGAGAGAGTGAAGACATTCCTTAGGATTCTTTATGTTTTAAAAATCAAGATTGAAATGTATATGTTAAAAATCAAAAAGGTTTTGATACTCTGTCGGAATTTTTCTGATAAATAAATATGAGTTATTGTCTCAAATGTAAAAAGAAAACCAAATCTAAAAATATCTCTTATGTTAAAGCTAAAAATAATAGAGTTTATCAAAAAGGAATATGTCAAGTGTGTGGCTCTAAAAAGTGCCAATTCATCTCTCCTAAAAGTGGAGGAGACATACAAAAGTTTCTGTCAGGAAGTAAATTTACAACAACTGGAATTCCTGGGGAACTACATCTACCTGGATATTCTTTCTGTGGTCCTGGAACAAACCTGGATAAAAGATTAGATGAGGCTGACAATCCTAAACCTTGGTCCAAGCCTATAAATAGGGTTGATGAAGTGTGTATGAAGCATGATATTGCTTATGGGAATACCACTACATTGGATGAAAAACATGAAGCAGACAGAGAAATGTTATATAATTTGTCTTTGATACGAAATCCTACGTTGAGAGAGAAAGTTGATCGGTTTATTGTGAAAAAAATGATAAGTGCTAAATTGAAACTTGGTCTTGGTTATTCCCCAAAAAACTATTAAACTCCAATGATGTCATCAAGACTGAGGAGCTTTTGGCTAATGAATTACATAAACCGAAAATCACAAAGTTTAAAAGAAGGGAAGTTTATTCTAAATACACCGACCACATATGGTCCGCTGATTTAATCGAACTAAATAATGATAAGGGATACAGGTATGCTTTAACCGTTATTGATTTGAGGAGTAGATTTGCCTGGGTTGTTCCTTTGAAAAACAAAAGGGGTAATACTCCTATGTTAGCTTTCAGTGGAATATTTAGTAAAAGTAAACGAAAACCAAAGAAGTTATGGACTGACAAGGGAACAGAGTTCTATAACAAAATATTTATGAAATTTCTTAAGGGGGAGGATATTAAATTATACAGCACCTTTAATGAAGGAAAGGCAGTTGTTATTGAGCATTTTAATCGCACTTTGAAAGAGAAACTATATAAAAAATTCACACAACTCGGTTCTCAACAATGGGTATATTTAATCCAGAATATTGTAGATAATTACAATAATACAGTTCATTCATCAACAAAATCAAAACCATCAGAAACATTTACAAAATTAGAATATGAAAAGGAGATTAATTTGAGAAAGCCCAAGTTCAAAGTTGGTGATATTGTAAGAATATACAGATGGAAAAGCCATTTTGAGAAAGGTTATACAAAGAGATGGACTAATGACTTATTTAAAATTGTTGATGTAATGGATACAGTCCCTCGGACTTACAAATTATATGATATGAATGGGGAAGAAATATTGGGTTCATTTTACTCACAAGAATTACAAAAAACACAAGTAAGCAGATGATACCCTTGAAAATAATAAATAAATAAATAAAATGTAATAGGGATACGTTCTTGAGATCTGTGAACCCCAAACACAGAATCCCTCAACTTTTCAGTTGGGGCTTAACCTTTGTTTGTGTGTACAATGGGGATATGTTCTTGAGATCTGTGAACCCCAAACACAGAATCCCTCAACTTTTCAGTTGGGGCTTAACTTTTGTGTGTACAATGGGAATACGTTCTTGAGATCTGTGAACCCCAAACACAGAATCCCTCAACTTTTCAGTTGGGGCTTAACTTTTGTGTGTGTGTATGTGTGAGTGAGTCATAATAATATACAAACCCTAACCCAACCCCATCCCTAACCCAACCCCATCCCCAACCCAACCCCAACCCAACCCCATCCCTAACCCAACCCCATCCCAAACCCAAACCCATCCCTAGCCCAACCCCATCCCTAATCCAACCCCATCCCCAACCCAACCCCATCCCCAACCCAACCCCATCCCTAACCCAACCCCATCCCCAACCCCATCCCCAACCCAACCCCAACCCAACCCCATCCCTAACCCAACCCCATCCCTAACCCAACCCCATCCCTAACCCAACCCCATCCCTAACCCAACCCCATCCCTAACCCAACCCATCCCTAACCCTCACATTCAAAATCCCAACCCCATCCCTAACCCAACCCCAACCCTAACCCTCACATTCAAAATCCCACCCTAACCCAACCCCATCCCTAACCCAACCCCATCCCTAACCCTCACATTCAAAATCCCACCCTAACCCTAACATAATCTTTTTTTTCCTTCTTTTTTAAATACGTATTTCTTTTTTTTTCTTCCTCTTCTGCCAATTCTGTCTTTCAAGGCTTTCAAGTTTGAAGAAGTAGAAATGGGAAGAAAGAATTTTCCAGCATTTTCTTCCTCGAACTTTCTTGATATTGCTTAAATCAAGCGTCATTAAACAAAGAACATTGTTCATTGCTTTAGAATGCAAAGAGTCTCCAAGATGGACCCCACAGGTAGAGTCTCCAAAATAAAACCAATTTTTTTTGTATTTTTTTTTTGTATACTGAATCGAGGCTCGTGAAAGAGCTAACATTTATTTCACAAACAAATCAACCAGACAAACAAAACACACAAAAAGAGGGAGCGGAAGACAAGATGGGGAGAGAAGGGGAAGCACACAACCACAACATTTGAGAGCAGGGAGAAGTGTGGGAGGGAGAGGGCTTGTGGGCAGGAGGCGTGGGAGGGGGAGGGCGGGGGGGAGAGGTATAAAACACAAGGGGACCGAAATTAGCGGGGGTAGAAAAGATCAAGGTTTTGGATGGGGGAGGATAAGAGATGGTGGTGAACAGCTGTTTTAAAGACCTGGAGGGTGCAGTGGGATTGAAGAGAGTGAGGGAGTTTGTTCCAGAGGCGGGAGAAAAGAGGAATGAAGGAGTGAAGGTGAGCAGAAAGTCTTGATTTTGGCAGTTTAACCATAAGAGGGTTGCAGGCAGATCTTGTGCGACCTGTAGGAATATTTGGGGGACAGAGCCCAGAGAGGGCTGGGGGGGCAAGGCCAGAGAGGAGTCGGTAGAAGACGGAAAGACCACCAACCTGCCTGCGGTGAGTGAGTGAAAGGCCCTTGGAGTTAGCTTCATCGCGGGAGATTCCAATGATTCTGAACGCTTTGGTTTCAACAGCGTGAAGACGGGCTAGGTGTGAGGCAGGAGCACCAGACCAGAGGGGAGAGCAGTATTCCATAGAGCTGCGGATGAAAGCCTTGTATGTGGTGAGGAGCTCAGGTGTGCCAAGGAAGGACTTCGCACGACGGAGGATGCCCAGTCGGCGACTGGCTTTGGAGGCCAGATTTGAAATGTGGTTTTCCCAGGAAAGTTCCAAGTTCCCAAGGTATAACCACAATCCTGTTGAGCCTCCAAGATAGGTATCACATTCCGAGTCATCAAAACAAAACCCCCATTCTGAGTCTCCAAAAATATAACCATCTTTCCAAGTCTCCAAGGTAGAACCACAATTTTCAGAAATATTGGGGGTTTCCATGATAAGTCTCACATAGTATAACTGCGGACCATCAGGGAGAATTCCCGTTTCCCAATTTTTTAGGGTTTCTATGATGTGTCTCACATATTATAACTGCGGACCATCAGGGAGAACTCTCCTTGCCCAATTTTTTAGGGTTTCTGTGATGTGTCTCACATAGTATAACTGCGGACCATCAGGGAGAATTCCCGTTTCCCAATTTTTTAGGGTTTCTATGATGTGTCTCACATAGTATAACTGCGGACCATCAGGGAGAACTCTCCTTGCCCAATTTTTTAGGGTTTCTGTGATGTGTCTCACATAGTATAACTGCGGACCATCAGGGAGAATTCCCGTTTCCCAATTTTTTAGGGTTTCTATGATGTGTCTCACATAGTATAACTGCGGACCATCAGGGAGAACTCCCCTTTCCCAATTTTCAGAAATTTGTGGGTCTCCAATGTATGACTTGTATTCTGGCTCATCAAGGTAGAACTTGTTCAGTGGGTTTTGTTTTGATAACTCACAACAAGTATCATCATGGTAAAACTCTTTTTCAGGATTTTGTGGATCTCCAAGGTATAACTCTTTGGCTGGGTCATCAAGGTAGAACTCGTTCTGGGGGTCTCGGTTGTTCAAAATGTCTTCAAACAAAAAAATTACTTCATCCCAAGTTGTGTTAAAAGCAGAATTTTCATTTCGTATCTCAGATACAATTTCCTGTGAAAGAAAATAACAATGTATTAATTTAATACAATATTTTTCTTTGTATAAATCAAGCTCTATGAATATTAAAATAAACTTTGTTAACTCTTACACGAGTCTCATCTAAAAAAAATAAAAAATTAATTAAAATAAATATTTAAATAAATAAATAATTAAATAAATAAATAAATAAATAAATAAATAAATAAACAAACTTACCTCCATTGATAAGAGGTTCGAGTCCAGTTCATCAATCTGAAGGTTGAGCGCTTCACAGGTAGTAGGACTCCAAGGGATACCAAAGTTATCCCATTCCATTTCAGTATAGTAGTCCATTCTCAAGTGAAGCAGAAAGCGTGTTTGAAAAGGCCTGTGTGGTCGGTGCCTTTTATAAGAAGGGCTGGGTGTGTCATTTCCTGTGGAAATTCCCTGGGCAAACCTGGGCGTGTCTTAACTGGAAATGATGTGATGGAAATTCCCTGAAAATGATGTAATGTATTACCTGGAAATGATACAATGCTGAAGAGTTTATAAAGTGGGTGGGACTTAACAAAGTGGGTGGGGCTTATCAAAAGTGGGCGGGGTTTAGTAAAAAGTGGGCGGGGTTTAGTAAAAAGTGGACGTGGCTTAACAAAAAGTGGGCGGGGCTTACCAAAAAGTGGACGGAGCTTAACAAAAAGTGGGCAGAGCCTACCAAAAAGTGTGTGGCACTGGAGGTGCTCAGACAAGGACATTGAGGGAGGTTTATCATTTTATTTTATCTCAGTTAAAATATCTTGATAAAGAACCAAACTCAAACATATACTTTGTTAATGTATTAGATGGTGAAGAGAGTTGTAGGAGAATTAAATTATTTCCTACGCATAAACAAATATTTGTAGGATCATTGTTTGAGTGGTCTACTCGATGATCTGCCAGATGATATGTATAAGGCTCAGTGTCAATAGTAGAAGAAGGATCATAGGTCCATAAGGTTAGAAGGATCATAGGTCCTCAAGGGGGGTGAGAGGGAGCAAATATTCGTAGGATCATTGTTTGAGTGGTCTACTAAACAACAATGATCATTGATAGTAAGAGTACCATAAGATCACGGGGGGCAGGAATAGAGGTGTTTATGGGAAATGAAGAAAAGTGATGGTGAGAGGAAAATTTACATGTAAGTGAATGGAGATTTGGAGGTTCAATGAAGGATTGGTTCCAAGCTGTTAGTGTTCAGCCTGGTACATCAAGATGGGTTTACCATTCAGCCCTAGCTCAATTAAAATATCTTCATTATGTATTAGCCCAAGTAGATTAATTGGCTCATAAGGCCAATAAGCTCATGGTTCAAAAGGCCAAAAGGCTCATAGAGTCTTTTGGATTAATAGGGGTGTTTTCCAAAAGTGGGAAAAGACAGGGGGGTAAACGACATTAGATAGGGATTTCCCATGTTAAATGGGTTTGTCCCAGGAACAACATTTATCATCTACTGATGGGGGACCGAGGCGTAACGCTTGTTAACGATACCTGCCAAACCACGTGCCCTATCGCAAATTCCAAAAGGACATTTCAGTAGACTGACATGCTGAACAGATCTGTGAAGCTTCCCCTCGATTGGATCAAAAATGAGGGAGGGGCTCGATTTCAAAGGTTCATGCTTAAAAACGTCATAACTCTGAAACCATGTGACGCATGACGTCATGCTCGCTGCCTTTTTTGTTCGTCATGGGTATGCGATTCTGCTTGCAAAGTTTGGCCTCGATCTGTTCAGCCGTTGCAGCGAAAAAGGGGTTTTCGGGTTTTCACAAAAAACAATATGGCGGCCGAACCACGTGACCTGTGATGTCATAATTAACATTAAAATATTTTACAGACCGAATCCCACCTACGGTGAAAATTTGATCTCAATCGGTCCCATTATTGCAGAGGAAATCGTTTTTAAAGGAAATTAAAACATAAAATGGCACTGAGTTAAGGATCATCAGAATGATCAGAATTGCCAAAGTTCAAAGTGCCATAACTTTGTCAAAAATGATCGAAACGTCGTGAAGTTCGAACCTGATCTGCAACTTATCATGAGGAAACCATGTGCCAAGTTTGAAATCATTAGCGTTAAGCGTTTAGAAAAAAACCCGGAAATCTGTTCTTTGCGTGACGGACTGACGGACTGACAGACTGACGGACGGAGGGACGGCGTGCAAACCTATAGTCCCCTCCACCTGGTCTCTGTAGACCTAGACAAAATCACAGACTGGGCAAACAAGTGGAACATGTCTTTCAATCCTGACAAATCTCACACTCTTACGATGTCTCTTCGAAAAGACCGACTGGACAACCCTCCCATCCACTTTCTGAATAATCCTCTCCAAGAAGTTCTGTCACTCAAGCTTTTGGGTCTCACTATCTGCCATGATCTTTCCTGGGAAAACCACATTTCAAATCTGGCCTCCAAAGCCACTCGCCGACTGGGCATCCTCTGTCGTGCGAAGTCCTTCCTTGGCACACCCGAGCTCCTCACCACATACAAGGCTTTCATCCGCAGCTCAATGGAATACTGCTCTCCCCTTTGGGCTCGTGCTCCTGCCCAACACCTAGCTCGTCTTCACGCTGTTGAAACCAAAGCGTTCAGAATCATTGGAATCTCCCGCGATGAAGCTAACTCCAAGAGCCTTTCACTCACTCACCGCAGGCAGGTTGGTGGTCTTTCCGTCTTCTAACGACTTCTCTCTGGCCTTGCCCCCCCAGGTCTCTCTGGGCTCTGTCCCCCAAATATTCCTACAGGTCGCACAAGATCTGCCTGCAACCCTCTTATGGTTAAACTGCCAAAATCAAGACTCTCTGCTCACCTTCACTCCTTCATTCCTCTTTTTTCCTGCCCCTGGAACAAACTCCCTCACTCTCTTCAATCCCACTCCACCCTCCAGGTCTTTAAAACAGCTGTTCACCACCATCTCTTATCTTCCCCCATCCAAAACCTTGATCTTTTCTACCCCCGCTAATTTCACCCGAAATCCACTTTTTTGAAATACCAACTTCTGTCCTGGAAGTCATTGGTGTCCTTGTGTTTTATACTTCTCCCACCCCCCCCCCCCCTTCCCACGCCTCCTCCCCCCAAGCCCTCTCCCTCCCACACATCTCCATGCTCTCAAATGTTGTGTTTGTGTGCTTCCCCTTCTCTCCACATCTTGTCTTCCGCTCCCTCTTTTTATATATTTTTGTTTGTCTGGTTGATTTGTTTGTGAAATAAATGTTAGCTCTTTCACGAGCCTCGATTCAGTATATAAAAAAAAAAAAAAAAGAACCTTTAAAACCGAGCTCCTCACTCATTTTTGATCCAATCGAGGGGAAACTTCACAGATCTGTTCAGCATATCAGTCTACTAAAATGACCTTTTGGAATTTGCGTAAGGCACGTGGTTTGGCAGATATCGTTAATTAAACGAAAATATTTTTAAAAATGGATATCTCTTGAATCGCCAGTACCTCACACCGTGAGTTGGTAATAAATTATATAATTCACACAGTGAAATACGTGCAGGCCACTCCACGGAGCGACCTTGCGGGCTTATCAACGAGGCGAGGCGTGACACACATGTGTCTCAGCATACCTCAGATCAAGTTTTAAAACCAGCATCAACCATGCATAAATTTGCATATTCGATCATTTTTGACAAAGTTATGGCACTTTGTTTATTCTAGAGTTCTCCTCAAGCTGCAACGTGCGCGCTCAGCCTCGTCTCGCGAACGTCAAAAGCGTGACACAGGGAGGGGCTCGGTTTGGCATGTTTTCTGCGTGCCTTTCAGGAGGGGCGGAGCCAAGCCGAGCAACATATATATACACATCGATCATTGATCTTGAAAAAGAACGTATTTTGTCGTGCTTCTACTGACCTGTCTGCGAGGTGTATAAATCGAAGTCCCGAGTGCGAATCACAGGTGAGCCCGTCCTGAGGTAATTAGAGATTGGGAACGATTCAGAACCTGTAGGTAAATAACCCTTGGTAATTTCCCCAACAGTTTTCCGGACTATAATTTGGAGTGCGGTAAGTCAAAGCTGTTAATATTCCTGGTGTACAATATGCTGTAATCGTGGACTGTTCTTTAAAATGCTTTCCTAGAATAAGCATCAAGTCAAAAACGTTTTCACTGAATTTTGTTTCCATTGGCACAATTCTTCATATCAGGCAAGAATACATTGAATTCACATAGTTTACCAATAAATCAACAATACATCTAGGGAGGTTGGAGTGTCACTTTACCATATGCTTCTGTGCGTATAATCTGCGTGAATACTTCTTTAAAATATGTATCTGATACTCTGCCCTCTTAGCAGTATACACAGTACGTGTCAGAAGTAACCTAGCTTCCACGGTCCGCGGATAACCTGGTCAGGATAACCCGGTCAGGATAACCCGGTCAGGATAACCCGGTCAGGATAACCCGGTCAGGATAACCCGGTCAGGATAACCCGGTCAGGATAACCCGGCCAGGATAACCCGGCCAGGATAACCCGGTCAGGATAACCCGGTCAGGATAACCCGGTCTCACATCATCCGCGCCCACATTCAACCGTGCATAAATTTGCATATTTAATGAGGTTCGTCTGTCACACTTTGGTTTCGTGCGATAACTCCACCAAACATTGGCTGATTTCAACAAAATTTTGTACACACATGTGTCTCAGCATAACGCAGATCAAGTTTGAAAATCAGCATGAACCGTGCATAAATTTGCATATTTAATTAGATCCGTCTGTTCGTCTGTCACACTTTGGTTTCCGTGCGATAACTCCACCAAACATTGGCTGATTTCAACAAAATTTTGTGCACACATGTGTCTCAGCATAACGCAGATCAAGTTTGAAAACCAGCATGAACCGTGCATAAATTTGCATATTTAATTAGATCCGTCTGTTCGTCTGTCACACTTTGGTTTCCGTGCGATAACTCCACCAAACATTGGCTGATTTCAACAAAATTTTGTACACACGCGTGTCTCAGCATAACTCAGATCAAGTTTGAAAACCAGCATCAACCGTGCATAAATTTGCATATTCGATCATTTTTGACAAAGTTATGGCACTTTGAACTTTGGTAGGTGACATGTATTGCAGCGCAATACTCAGAATGCTTGTTCATTTTAAAATCAACCTCATCAATTTGCACCACCTTTATCATTTGAAATGAACCTCATCAATTCCACACCACCTTATACTTTCCATTTAACCTTGTCAATTTCATGCCAATTTATAATCCAAATTTGCCTTGTCAAACCTTATACATTCCTATCTAATCCTCTCTTAAATATGTGAAACATCCTGTATTGTCATCAGTTTTCTTTGAAACGAAGGAAACCCTGGTGTGGGTGTACGAGGTCATCACACAATCACTTTGACCTTTCGTTCAGGTGTCAAGGGAAGACTCTGAAATTTTAGGCAGGATGGAACACCTTTCGGATTTTACGATGTCCTCCATAAGTATTGGAACAGTGAAGTCAAATTTGTTATTATTGTTGGACTATCTGGAAGCCCGGAGTAAAATACCACAATAGAAAAAGAAAAATAGGAAGCTTTTAATTCTTTCCTTGATTGAAAGAGCTCAAAAAAATTAAAATCACATTCCTTAATAACAAAGATATCGCAGCACATGCTCGGTTCACATTGATACCTTTGTTCATTTCACACAATTAAAGTACTGATCCTTGGCTCATATTGGAGTACAAAATTTCACTATCTGGGAAAATATGTCTTCTTTTGAGATGTTTTTCCAAGGCTTTACTGCAGCCATTTTCAGTTATTTGTTTTGTCGGGTTTCTGACTTTAGTCTCCTTTTCAGCAAGTGAATTGAGTGTGTAATTTTCCCGCATATATCGATTGGTTATTTGTAATCCTGTTCATCTATCTATAATGCCAGTAATCTCTGTGTGTCTGTCTGTGTGTTTGTATGCGACCGCTGTTTCTCGACAACCACGGGTCCGATATACTTGAAACTTGCCAGGTATATTGCTGGGGACCCGAGGATGTGCCTTTTCAAGGTTTCATATTAATCGGACAAGTACTTACCGAGATATGTCCAAAAAACGATTCAACCAATCACAGAGCAGCGAACGATCGCGTTTGCCGAACGTGGCGGGCACACTCTGCCTCGGATGGCACATTTGAGAGCGTATTCATTTATTTCACGTTTGCAAACTATGTTGGCGTTAAACTATGTTTTACAACTGATAAAAACGAATTTGCGATTCATTCGCTTTCCTGCGCGTTTGTGTACGCGATGGCGATTTCTTTACCAAACTCCGGAAGCCGTTCGCTTTGGACCGAACCATTGCATGTAAATAGAGGGGGGGGTTCTGTGGTCGTTGCGAATGGACCAAACCATTCATGTAAATAGAGGGGGGGGATTGTCACTGTACTCGCAAGCCGTTCGCCGTTCGCTTTGGCGTTGCGAATGGACCAAACCATTTCATGTAAATAGAGGGGGGGGATATAATTTTAGATAGATATATAGTACGGGCATATATATAGTACGGGCATGCCCTAGTTTATATAATTGTGTTTCTATGCCCCCAGTGGCGTTTGTAATATCGGACATTTTATTTGTCCCCCCATTGGAGGAAGACCCTCTCGTGAGCAGGCCTTGGTGCTCCGATGGTTGGCAGCGAGTGTTAAAGGAAGAGGTGTGGGTAAAAAAAAGGAGAAGGGAAAAAAGGAACAGATGGTAAAGGTAGAGATGTTTAAAGAAAAGGTGGAAGAGGACAAAAAGGAAGAAAGCAAGATATGTTAAAGGAAGAGGTGGGAAAGGATGAGGTTTTAAAGGAAAAGTAATTTTCATCATTATTTTTGTGATTTGAAAAAGAGTCGGTGATATAGAATGAAGCCAAACATTCCAAGGGACGAGTGGAAACCTGTTGGTGAGGCTTACCTGGTACGGTGGGGGAAAGGGAGCTGATTAAACATACATTGAACACAAAGTGCAGGTGACAGGAAAGATAGCGAGCGACACCTACCTGTGCGGAAGATCCAGACCTTACAGAAAAGCTAAAGTGAGAAGACAAGAGACATGACTAACGGAGCTGAGGATGTACACATGGTGTGACCCCGCGCATCTGAGAATATAGGGAATCCTCCACGGGTAAGTGCTTCGATGGGAGTGATGGACGGCAGTGTGGGTAACGTCTTCACCTCTGAATTGTCTACTCCAATATTTTATTCTATCGTCAGGTCGAATCTGACTCAAAACTGCCGTTCTGGTGCGGCCGACAGAGGGCGAGGCACCTCGAAGCACGCTGTCAGTCAAATGGAGGCGCAAAGCCGGCTAACCTGACTTTAGGCTTTAGCTTGTGCACTGAACCCCATCAGTAAGACTCGACCATGGTTTCCTGGTATACCTCGGCTAAATGTACTGCGAGTGAATTTATAGAAGATATTTAAGGTAATTACCTCCACCACCAAAGGTGGATGGAGGTCATGTTTTCACCACTATTTGTTTGTTTGTGAACAAAATATCTCAAAACATTGTGGACAGATTCGGCCGAAATTTGGCAGAGATGTGGCGTATGTGACAAGGACAAAATGATTAGATTTTTGTGAAGATCCGGTTCCGGCAACTGGAATTTTTAAAGTGATTCTTCACCATTGGGAGATAGGGCCAAAAACAATACATAGCGTGATATCTCAAAAAGTTGTGGACGGATTAGGACGAAACTTGGTGGAGAGGTTATATGTGTGACAAGGAAAATTGATTCGATTTTGGTGAAGATCTGAATATGAATAAGGATTTTTTTTTTTTTTGGTATACTGAATCGAGGCTCGTGAAAGACCTAACATTTACTTCACAAACAAATCAACCAGACAAACAAAATATATAAAAGGAGGGAGCGGAAGACAAGATGGGGAGAGAAGGGGAAGCACACAAACACAACATTTGAGAGCAGGGAGATGTGTGGAAGGGAGAGGGCTTGGGGGGAGGAGGCGTGGGAAGGGGGGTGGGGGGGGAGGGAGAAGTATAAAACACAAGGACACCAAGGACTTCCAGGACAGAAGTTGGTATTTCAAAAAAGTGGAATTGGGATGAAATTAGCGGGGGTAGAAAAGATCAAGGTTTTGGATGGGGGAAGATAAGAGATGGTGGTGAACAGCTGTTTTAAAGACCTGGAGGGTGGAGTGGGATTGAAGAGAGTGAGGGAGTTTGTTCCAGAGGCGGGAGAAAAGAGGAATGAAGGAGTGAAGGTGAGCAGAGAGTCTTGATTTTGGCAGTTTAACCATAAGAGGGTTGCAGGCAGATCTTGTGCGACCTGCAGGAATATTTGCGGGACAGAGCCCAGAGAGAGCTGGAGGGGCAAGGCCAGAGAGGAGTCGGTAGAAGACGGAAAGACCACCAACCTGCCTGCGGTGAGTGAGTGAGAGGCCCTTGGAGTTAGCTTTATCGCGGGAGATTCCAATGATTCTGAATGCTTTGGTTTCAACAGCGTGAAGACGAGCTAGTTGTGAGGCAGGAGCACCAGCCCAGAGGGGAGAGCAGTATTCCATTAAGCTGCGGATGAAAGCCTTGTATGTGGTGAGGAGCTCAGGTGTGCCAAGGAAGGACTTCGCACGACGGAGGATGCCCAGTCGGCGACTGGCTTTGGAGGCCAGATTTGAAATGTGGTTTTCCCAGGAAAGATCATGGCAGATAGTGAGAACCAAAAACTTGAGTGACAGAACTTCTTGGAGAGGATTATTCAGAAAGTGGATGGGAGGGTTGTCCGTCCAGTCGGTCTTTTCGGAGAGACATCGTAATAGTGTGAGATTTGTCAGGATTGAAAGACATGTTCCACTTGTTTGCCCAGTCTGTGATTTTGTCCAGGTCTGCAGAGAGTGAGGAGGCTGCAGACTGCCGATCTGAGGGATGAAGAATGGAGCGACAGAGAGTAGAGTCATCAGCAAAGAGATAGAGAGGATTTTCAAGAGAGTCAGAGAGATCATTGATGACGACCAGAAAAAGCACAGGGCCCAGAACACTGCCTTGAGGAACTCCAGCCTGAACAGGAAGAGGAGATGAGAGAAACCCATTCAGGGCCACACGTTGACTATGACTAGAGAGGAAGTCCGCCAGCCATGCGTGGAGATTTCCATGGATACCAAAAGAGGAGAGTTTGGTGAGCAGAGCGGCGTGCCAGACCGTATCGAAGGCACGTGATATGTCAAGGGAGACTGCTCTAATTTCCTGTTTGGCATTGAGGACCTCCATCCATTGTTGAGAAAGCAGAAGCAGCATGTCCAGAATAGAGTGTCCAGGTCTGAAACCAAATTGATGATCAGAGATCAAGCCATTGGAGAAGAGGAAAGTTTTCATATCTGAAGCAATGATGTATTCCATGACTTTGCTGATAATTGGGAGAAGGCTGATTGGTCTGTAGTTGCTGGGATCTGTTTTTGCACCTTTTTTGTGCAAAGCGGTGATGTTGGCAGATTTCCAAGCAGATGGAAGATGACCTTGAGCAAAAGAGAGGGTGAAGAGAACAGAGAGAGGGTGAGATAGAGTAGCAGAGCAGGATTTTAGGACCCGTGGGCTGATGCCGACTGGTCCAGTTGCAGAATCATAGTCGAGGGTTGACAGAAACTTTTCCACCTTGTCAGGAGGAAAGGACACAGAGTCCAGGAGCAGCTGGGTACGACTGGGTACGGTGGGTACAGAGAGGGATGGATTTGGGACACAAGATTTAGAGGCAAACACAGAGTTGATGCATTCAGGTTTTCACGTGCGGAGTCAGCCGTGTGGCCATTTGAGGTGAGGGAGGGGATGGAGGGGGAACAAACACCAGAAACAGATTTGACCAGACGCCACCAGAAACAGATTTGACCAGACGCCACCAGGATTTGGAAGAGGGAGACAGATAAGAGAGTTCGGTCCTGAGAATGGAGAGATATTGTTTCCTGGCTCTCCTGAGGGTGGACACACTTGTTTCGGGCTTTGAGAAAGGAAATGAGATTTCCTTCCGTTGGATTTGCTTTCCAGGAGACGAAAGCAAGTTGTTTCTGGGCAATAGCCTCACCACAAGATTCCATGTACCATGGACGGGAGGAAGGGTATGACAACTGAAGACGAGATGGGATAAATCTGTGCATAAGAGAGAGCAATTTACTTTGGAAGAATTCCCAGGATGAGTTGATGTCAGAGGCGGTAGAGATGGGAGACCAGTCCAGATGATTGAAGGCTGCTTGAAGACCGTGCCAGTTGGCCTGAGTGAAATGCCAGACTCGTCGAAGCTGAGGAGGCTCTCTGAGAATGGTCAGAGAGATGTCCACTTTAACAAGCACATGATCAGAAGAGCCGATTGGAGCAGAAGAAGAGCAGCAGACATTTTCAGGGAAGTTAGTCAACACCAAGTCCAGAAGAGAAGATGCTCCGTTGACTGAAATAATGGGTCGGGAAATTGACAGATTGTGTCAGTCCCAGTGAGTCACAGAAGTCCTTTGCTGAAGAGCCATGGCTGGTGAGAGAGGTACCCACACCCAGCCAACTGGCATGGTGACAGTTGAAATCACCACATATGAGGAAGAGAGAGTTGGGATGGGTAGATAGAAGTTGATCCATATTCTCAGACAGCGAGATGTAGATGGAGTCATCACTGTTTGGTGGACGGTACAACACACATATGAACAAAAGGTGGGAGCGAAGGGGAAGCCGTAGCCAAAGGTATTCCTGGGGGTGAGGTGGAGAGAGGGCAGTGCAGGGCGAGTGAGGAAGTGTGTTTTTTATAAAGATAGCAACCCCACCTCCAGGACGAGGTTCAGGTCTATCATACCGGAGGAGGGAGTAACCTGGGAGAGATACCAAGGAATCAGAGACATCATGAAGGAGGAAAGTTTCTGTTAAGCAGATCACGTCTGGTTTGTCAGAAGCAACCTGTATGGAGAGATCAGACAAGTTTGAGCGAAGGCCCCGGATGTTTGAGGTCCATACTGTTAAGGAAGAGGAAGGGGGAGCATCGGATACAGAACAGGGGGGGGAGCGGTAGGGTAAGATGTGGAAGAGGAGGAAGAGGTAGGGAGAGCTGTTGAAGGTGTGTCAGAGATTACAGAATAGCTTGGAGAAAGGGAAGAATGGGGCGGACAAAAGGTTTGATGGTGATTGGGTGAGGCGCAGCGAGGTGTTATTTGACGAGGGGGAAGAGTGAGGCAGAAGGTTGAGGGAGATGAAGGTGAAAGTTGGAAGGGGGAAGAAGCGGGGAGGACGCTTTGAGGAGGAGGGGTGAGAGGGGAGTCTAGGAGGGGAGGAGCGAGGGAGAGTCTCAGAGGGGAGGAGTGTGGGGTAGATTTGAAAGGAATGGGTGATTGGGAAGATTTGGAGGGGAGGGGCAAGGGGGAAGATTTGAAAGAGATGGGTGATGGGGATGATTTGGAGGGGAGGGGCGAGGGGGTAGATTTAGAGGGGAGGGGTGATGGGGAAGTTTTGGAGGGGAGGGGTGATGGGGAAGTTTTGGAGGGAAGGGGTGATGGGGAAGATTTGGAGGGGAGGGGCAAGGGGGAAGATTCGAAAGGGATGGGTGATGGGGAAGATTTGGAGGGGAGGGGCAAGGGGGAAAATTTGAAAGAGATGGGTGATGGGGAAGATTTGGAGGGGAGGGGTAAAGGGGTAGATTTGGAGGGGAGGGGTGATGGGGAAGTTTTGAAGGGGAGGGGTGATGGGGAAGATTTGGAGGGAAGGGGTGATGGGGAAGTTTTGGAGGGAAGGGCTGATGGGGAAGATTTGGAGGGGAGGGGTGATGGGGAAGATTTGGAGGGGATGGGTGAGATTGGATTTTGAAAAGTGTACGATTAATGGGAAACGAACATTTATTGCAAAATGAGTTTCTTGAGACATTCGAGTCAAAAATACGTTTGAGGACGCTGAAGGATGGGTGGAGTGCTGGAGAGTTTAGGGAATGAATGAAAGATGCACTATAAGAGATGGAATTTTTTTTTGGAATGAATAGATTTGGTGAGCAAGTCGAAAGCATCCTTTTATAGAAGAAGAAGAAAAAGGTGTTATAGAGTATGACAGAATACAGTTTTTCAGGGGACAGATTAGACATTTTTTAACAATGTGATCACGTGATCACACACAACGTGGTCGAAGAACGAACGAACAAGTAAGAACAACGAATAAACGAATAAGAACAGAGAAGGAAATATTTTTTTTTGGTTTTTTTTTTTGAGGAGATTTTAAAACAAGGAAGTATGGGGTGAAAAGACCGGGAAAACCATAGACCAGAAAGTAATTGCAGCGCGATCGAAGAACCGCTGAGACAAAAACAAAGCCTCAAGCCAAGGTCGGACACGGTAGCAAACTACACTAGGCCTCAGAATACGCGATACGAAAGACCGACGATTCTGTGCACAGGTATGAAAAACCAACACCAAGAATACTATTAAAGACACACCAATAGTTACATACACCGAAAGAAAGATACAGTTTCGACAAAAACACAATTGTGAAAAGTTACGTAACTTCGAAAGCGTGCGCGCATGGACAGCTTTGAAGAGACGAGACCTCAAATCTGAGGATATGAGATATGTGAATTATTTAATTTTTTTAAGTGATTGTTCACCATTGGGAGATAGGGCCAAACACTATATATTGTGGGATATCTCAAAACGTTATGGATGGATTTGGACGAAACTTGGTGGACAGGTTGTGTTTGTGACAAGGAAAAATCGATTCGATTTTGCTGAAGATCTGAATATGAATTAGGATATGAGAATTATTTAATTTTTTAAGTGATTGTTCACCATTGGGAGATAGGGCCAAAAACTATATATTGTGGGATATCTCAAAACGTTATGGATGGATTTGGACGAAACTTGGTGGACAGGTTGTGCTTGTGACAAGGAAGAATCGATTCGATTTTGCTGAAGATCTGAATATGAATTCGGATATGAGAATTATTTAATTTTTTAAGTGATTGTTCACCATTGGGAGATAGGGCCAAAAACTATACATTGTGGGATATCTCAAAACGTTATGGATGGATTTGGACGAAACTTGGTGGACAGGTTGTGTTTGTGACAAGGAAAAATCGATTCGATTTCGGTGAATATGTGACGATGGATTCGGATTTTTTTTTTTGTATACAGGATCGAGCCTGGTGTTGGCTTAGCGGTTAGGGTGCCGGCTTGGGATCCTTGGATCCTGGGTTCGCAATCCCGGTCGATTGCTGAATTAACGCGAGGGGGGTTGACTCAGCCTGTCATCCTTCCGAGGTCGGCAAATTGAGTACCAGCTTGCTGGGATGAATGATCCCGGTGTGTACCCCGGTTTAGAATAGGTACACCGTGTCCCTGCGCATCGTAAGAGGCGACTAAGGGTTGGTGTCAGGAAGGGCATCCAGCCATTAAACATTGCCTCAAACAGGGTACCATGATTGTCATGGGGCCCGCAAGGCCAACCCCTGCTCCAGCGGGGAAGAAATGGCCTTAAAACGATCATTCATTCATTCATATTCATCGAGGCTCGTGAAAGAGCTAACCATTCAAACAAACACACACCATCACAAAACCATCACCATCACAGACACACACCATCAAAAACCATCACACAAAAAATCAAACAGACACAAAGTATTTAATAAGGGGAGCGGGAGACAAGATGGGGAGAGAAGGGGAAGCACAAACACAACATTTGAGAGCAGGGACATCTGGAGATCTGTGAAAGGGAGGGGGCTTGGGGGGAGGAGGCGTGAGAATGGGGGGGGGGGGGGGAGAAGTATAAAACACAAGGACACTGCAAGGACTTCCAGGAAGTAAGTGGGTATTTCAAAAAAGTGGATCTGGGGTGAAATTAGCGGGGGTAGAAAAGATCAAGGTTTTGGATGGGGGAAGATAAGAGATGGTGGTGAACAGCTGTTTTAAAGACCTGGAGGGAGGAGTGGGATTGAAGAGAGTGAGGGAGTTTGTTCCAGAGGCGGGAGAAAAGAGGAATGAGGAGTGAAGGTGAGCAGAGAGTCTTGATTTTGGCAGTTTAACCATAAGAGGGTTGCAGGGAGATCTTGTGCAGGCAGATCATGGGGTATTTTGTGTGGTGTTTATTAGCTGCTGTGTTTGTGTGGTTTATTGACAATGTAGATTTATGTTCAATCCAATATGGCTGCCAAACCACGTGGCCGATGACATCATCAATTTAATTCTCCCACACAATTTTTGTGTAGATCATGTTCAAGAAATTTCAAACTGATCGGATCAAGCATTGTACTTGTCCAATTATGATGTTATAATGAATACACTGATGACATCATCATGGATATATATAGTTCCCCATAGGGAGTACTTGGCAACGAGCCATTTAAAAAAAAATTCTATAGAACGCTTTCGGACATATAGAGGTGCAAAGTTTTTCAGTTATTCCAAGATGGCGCCAATACCACGTGACTTATGATGTCATAATTATCAATTAAAGTTCTACAGGAGGAGGTGCTCATATGGTGAAAATTTCTTGTCAATCAGACCAACAGTTGCAAGAAAAGCATACTAACGTTCTGTGCGAACAAACAGACAGACAAACAAACAAGAAGACGTCATGTGGAGCATGATACTTGCAAAATCTGCCCCCCCCCCCCAAGAAAAAAAATTCCATTGATACAGCAAATTGTCCATTTCATCAAGATTAAAATTGACAATCTTGATCAAATCTCGGGTCAATAGGAAGAAAAGGGACGATTTTTCAGATGAAAAATGATGATTTTGGAAGGTTGACCTTTGAGCTTTTGACCTCAAAAATAGTTAGTTTCCCTATTTAGTGACTCAATGTGCAAATGCTGTTCAATTTTCAAGTCAATCGGATGAAAATTGGTGATTTTAGAAATTCGGCCTATGTTGACCTTTTGGCCTATGTTTACCTAAATATAATTTGTGGTTGAATTCAGTGACCAGATATGCAAGTCTTCTTCAAATTTCAAGTCAATCGGATGAAAATTGAGGATTTTAGAAATTTAGCAAAGTTGATGACCTTTGGCCCATGTTGACCTTTTGACCCCAAAAACAATAGGCTTCTTGCTTTTGAACAATTCTACCATTTGGTGAAGTTTCGTGAAGATCGGTTGAAAATTGTGACCTGTAGGCCGGTGACAAATAAATAAACAAGAAAACGTCATGCGTAGCACGATACTTGCAAAATACGCCGTCCCCCAAAAGTTTACCATTGATACAGCAAATTGTCCATTTCATGAAGATTTAAATTTACAATCTTGATCAAAGCTTGGGTCAACAGGATGAAAAGTGACGATTTTTCAGATGAAAAATGATGATTTTGGAAGGTTGACCTTGAGTTGACCTTTGACCTTTTGACCTCAAAAATAGTTAGTTTCCCTATTTAGTGACTCAATGTGCAAATGCTGTTCAATTTTCAAGTGAATTCGATGAAAATAGAGGATTTTAGAAATTTGGCCTATGTTGACCTTTTGGCCTAAGTTGACTTCAAGAATACTTGGTGGTTGAATTCAGTGACCAGATATGCAAGTCCTCTTCAAATTTCAAGTCAATTGGATAAAAATTGAGGATTTTAGAAATTTGGCCTATGTTGACCATTTGGCCTATGTTGACTTCAAAAATTCTTGGTGGTTGAATTCAATGACCAGATATGCAAGTGGTCTTCAAATTTCAAGTCAATCGGATGAAAATGGAGGATTTTAGAAATTTAGCAAAGTTGGTGACCTTTGGCCTATGTTGACCTTTTGACCTATTGACCCCAAAAACAATAGGCTTCTGGCATTTGACCAACTCTACCACTTGGTGAAGTTTGGTGAAGATCGGTTGAAAATTGTGACCTGTAGGCCGGTGACAAACTAACAGAGTCACAAACACAACCGACCAATATACTTGAAAAATCGAAGATTTTGCAAGTAACAAACAGACAGGCAACAGACAGACAGAACCACAAACGCAACCGACCAATATACTTGAAAAATCTTCGATTTTGCAAGTAACAAACAAACGGACCTAAATGCAACACCCTCTCCTCTGGTGAGGGTAAATACTAACATAACAGCAAGACATTATTTAAGTATATAAGAGGTACGGATGGTGTTAAGAGGACTATAGGCCCATTTCGGAATAACACAATAATTAGTGGATGATGAGGGTGAGATGGCAGACGTATTACCTCCACCACTTAAGGTGGTCGGAGGTGATGTATTCACCCCTGTTTGTCTGACTGTCTCTTTGTTAAACAGTTCTTCTGTTTCCACATTTTCATGGGAACGGCCAGGGGAACTTCCAACAGCTGATCGTATCTATCTCAGGGATAAGCAAGGGCTTTCAGAAGAGATCCAAGGTGGAATTGACGAAGTGAAGAAACAGCCAGAAATATTAAGGACTAGCCGAAACCCGTGGAACATCCACGGAAGGGAGGATGTGGTGTATGGATAGAGTTTACCATTATGGATGGCATAGGGGAGCGTTCATGGGATCTTCTTCTTCCGTTAAGCTCCAATTTTTTCGCTTTAAGTTAAATCCAATCAGTCCTCTCTGCTCGAAGTGCTCAGGCCATGCCTTCCCGCTCTCATACTTTTATTGCCGTTCGGTATAGAAAGGGATTGACATATCGTTCGTCTGTTTCAGCTCGTTATCTTTAAGCTTCCTTACGTCTCGCCACCTGCTACACCTCTCTGAGTTACGAGGATTTATGCAACGCACCCCGAGTATCGCAACGCCACTCCATTTAACTTTATTAAAATGACGATAAAGACGTTTCCTTATATATCCTAATTTAAAATGTTCAAGGGAATAAAAAGACCATTTGGTTCACACCACCCTTGTTCACACCACTCGGCTGTCCAATCAGCGGACGGCTCGCTTCGCCTTCGCCCAGCAGACGCCAATACAATGGCGTCGTAAGATGGCGTCGTATCGGCAGTTAATCGGATGCTTTTGGGCCCCAACGTCGGCTAATTCAGATTTTTCGAGTATGGCTGTAGGTGATAAACAAAGAGTGCGGTTCGTAGATCGTAAATCCATTAGTGCCGTGGGCATCAGGTCACTGGGTGCGGCGTAAAAGGGATAACAAAGTCGAGTCCTTACGGTATTATTATATAGATGGAGAGCAGCAAATATAAGGCCGTTTTTTAAGAAAGGATCTGGAGAAGAATTATTGGGAAACTATTGATCTGTTAGCTTGACTTCAGTTGTGGGGAAGTGTTGGAGACGTTAATTAAGGAATGGATAGGGAAACATTTTAATAAATACAAACTAATTAAAGGTATTCAGTACGGATTCACCAAAGGGATGCCATGTTTAACAAATGTATTGGAGTTCAATGAAGCCGTTTTTGATTTTGTGGATGAAGGATGTGGTATATCTAGACTTTTAGAAGGCATTTCATAAGGCACCACATCGATGGTGGATAACTAAGGTGAGGGCTTACAGAGTGGCTAGTCAGGTAGCCAACTGTATTGAAAAACTGGATTAGTGATAGGAAGGAAAGAGTAGCTTGCGAGTGGGAGGAAGTCTGGCAGTGAGGATGCAAGTTATGGGGCATTTCAAGGATCGATACTGGGACCATTTACATCAACAATTTGGATAGTGGGATTAAGAGTCCATTTTATAAATCTGCAGACGACAGTGTTTGGAGATAAGTTAGATAACAGAGAGTGGGGAGGGGGCAGAAGAGGTAAAGAGATTTAGTAAAGTTTGGATATTTTCATAGATTGGAGGTGTATGTGTAAATTGGCAGGACTTATAGGTAGCTTGTGTGTGGGTAGGTGATGGTTTCTGGGGTTGGTTCTGGGCAGGCATGATGGGCCGAATGGCTTCCTCCTGTGTCAAGGTTTCTTGTGTGTGCTCTTTTGTGCGTCTCAAGGCTCGAATGAATCCTCAACAGGCCACCACTTCACCAGTACATGAGGAAATTTCAGCAGAACAAATTAACAGGACAAAGTAACAAGGCTTTACCTCATCCACCACCAATTTCCTCAAGGTAGGAATGGAGTCGGATAAAAATGAATACCTTTTTAGGTCATCTCATCTCGATTCTTGAAGAGATTGAACTTGTAAAATGAGTCGTGATGTCCGTATATCTGTCCGTCGGTCCATCCATTCATCCATCCATTAACTTTTTGCGCTGATTGTTCTGAAACTTGATAAATGGATACAAGACAATATCCCGCACAATCACTTGGGCTTCGATTTTGCGATTTCGGATCATGGGGACTCCCATGGGTGGTTATCACCCAAACCCTGGATCCCGACTCGTCCCTTATTTACCAAGCGATTGCTCTGGGACCCGATACAGCCCTTCTACTCAATGGTTTGCAGGATCATTTGGGCTTCGATTTTTCGATTTCGGATCAGGGGGCCCTCCCAAAAGGGGTTCCCCCAAATCAGCAGAGGTCTGAACTACAACCTCAAGAGATGACCGTCAGCCCACTCGGAGCTATGTATTTGCTTATGCAATATGCGGATGCTCCCCAATGTCACCATAGAGTAGTTAAGTGCACAGGGAATTGGGGGCACAGGGAAGTGGCCACTAGGGCACAGGGAAGTTCGATTGCATTTATAAACCCCGCCCTTCCCTTTCTTTGTTCAAGTATTTCGAAGTAAACATTGAATATACACATGGATGGGAATATGGTAGGTATAGGTACCTGTCTATCCCTCGGGCTTCCATAGAAGCATCTCATGCTAACCTGGTCTGCACTTTACAAAGGAACACCCTCTCTCTCCTTTCTCTTATGGAATTAGTTGAATCTGTTTATAATATTTTGTCAGTAAGGAGATGCATCGGAGGAGAGAAAGTGGAAATTGCATGAGTGTAGTAGCTACCCCCTTCTCCCAACACGAGTGCACCTCATATCCTTGTTTTTCCTTCCTCCAGAGCCATGGAAATGCAAAGCACTGGGCCTGAAATCATCTTGTTAAAAGCAACATCTTAAGATATTGGAACATTGTGATAATGTGGGTCTATTGGCCAACATGTTGTGCTGTTTGTCAAGCTTCTTTGCCAGGGAGGTCATCAAAGTTGCAAGACCATGCCACATTCCTATAATGGTGTTTACTAACTGTTCCATAACCTCTGCATGCTGACCTATCGAGCTGTATATAATCCGCGAAGCAGCAAAGGGTGGAGGGGGAGAAGAGTTGTCTTCTCTCATGTCGATTGTAAATGAAACAAAATGCTCCTTTTTTGTAGTGACAGAAGACGCACGATCTTTCAACTATTAATTCCTTTGGAAAATTAGTCCAACTTAACACATGTGATGAAACTCCTTCTTTGCAGTGATTTGATCCAACACATTGGCTGCACCTTCTAGACTACCTTCTCCCGAAACAGCTGGTCTTGGCATGGTAGCATAAGAAACCTGTGCGAAGCCTCAGGTGTTCTGGTGAGGATGTCGAACTTGGCGCATTGCCAGACCCTCCTCCCTACTTGGGCCTGGTCAGCCAGGGCAATTCACACATGGCTGGCCATGGACCAGCTCGCGGCAAGTCTCGTGTCGGGATAAATGCAAACCACCTGAGAGCCCTCGTGCCCCTTCCCCGTGATCGTGTTCTCGGCACCTCCGCTCAGACCGTCGTGCGGGATCCATGCACTTGTGGCGGCCCGGGGCCCCTGCTAATAAGCGCGATATTTCAGCGCCTGCCGCCGGGCTGCCCTTTGTTCCACGTGCTGGGGGGCTCACCGCAGCACCAGCTGCCCACTGACCTCTGGCCCTCGTTTCCCTACAGCGCACCAAGAGAAGCTCATGCATGTAACGTGAACGCAGGAAATGGGGGGGACGAGGGCTGGGTGGGAGAGTCCAAGCTTGCAAACTTTATCCAATTATCGTAGGATTCACGAGTACATCCAGTAAACTCAAGGGCCTAGTTTCAAGTGGTGCAAAAAGGGTTACCGTACGCATGAGGGCCTGTGTTGTTGTAATAACATCCTTACCAGGTAGTCCTTTCAGACAGTCCTTTTGGAATAGAAAAAGGGTTGATCAATTGCATGGGGTTATCCCTAAAAAGGGCATGGGGTTATCCCAAAAATGGGCATGGGATTATCCCAAAATGGGCATGGGGTTATCCCCAAAAAGGGCATGGGGTTATCCCCAAAAATGGCATGGGGTTATCCCAAAAAATGGCATGGGATTATCCCAAAAATGGGCATGGGGTTATCCCAAAAATGGGCATGGGGTTATCCCAAAAATGGGCATGGGGTGATCCCCAAAAAGGGCATGGGGTTATCCCAAAAATGGGCATGGGGTGATCCCAAAAATGGGCATGGGGTTATATCCCAAAAATGGGCATGGGGTGATCCCAAAAAAGGGCATGGGGTGATCCCAAAAAAGGGCATGGGGTGATCCCAAAAAAGGGCATGGGGTGATTCCAAAAAAGGGCATGGGGTGATCCCAAAAATGGGCATGGGGTGATCCCAAAAATGGGCATGGGGTGATCCCAAAGCCTATGGAAGGTGTCTTCATGATCAATATTGGAACATGATTGTCGGCCCATCGTCTGGTTTGTCTACAGGTCACGCAAGCTAACAGTTTCAGAACCGTCACCTATTGAGAGGCTGCAATTATGACTTGTCGATGACATCTTGACACGTAGGAATGCGTCGTCCTGCTTTAATGAACACAAACAATCAGCTAACACAATACGTCACTCACTACCCTGGCTCGTCTTGTGTGAAACTTGCCGTAGGCTACTTATGTGATTGAATTTCTCGCAGGAAGCAAAACATCGATAAAAGGGAAAAACCTGACCCCGTCGAGAGACCGAGGGGGACAAGGTTGCCTCGGCTTAGAGCAAAAGCATATGACGGTGAGCGCGGCCTCGCAGAAAGAGACTCCGTCGGATTCTCCTGCCTTGGTGCGGTTTCAAAACATCTGCCTTCGTAACTCTTCCGGACGAAATATTTAATGGGTTTTTTTTTCTGTGCTGTTCCCATTCTCAGCACTCGTGCGACGTGGATAAAAGGAAAACCATTTCAGCTGGGCTCGCAGGAGCTACCCTTCCCCCTCCTCTCTCCATCAGCAATGGAGATCGAGAGAACGTGATGAATTACCCCGTGTCCTGACCGACATGCTCCCACCTATGACCACCATGCAGATGGCAGCACGATAAGAGACTTACAGGGTTTCTTTACATCCGACATATTTGAAGTGCTCCCAAAGCATGCCGGGTTAATTCAAAAACCACCGCGACCTGGCATTTCATTTGCTAAGGCAGCGGATTTAGACGCACACTTACATGTGTTGTTAATGTACATTTTATGGGCACAGGAAATGCGGAGCAGACGCTTAGAACTTTGTTTCAGAGAGCAACGAAGAGATAGATAGTCCTCTGCCCAAAGCAACCCACCCCGAACGTCCACACTCTCCAAACTCGCTTAACCCCAGAAAACGTAACCTGGAATTTCAGGTGCTTCTTCCCTCTCTGCTCTGTAGTTTTCTTACATTTCCCCCCAAAAAGAAAGTTTCAGTTATGTCTAATTCCCCAATACTCCTTCCTGAAGTCTGCCAAACTTCTCATGGCCGACAAAGCATTTATAGGTAGCGCAAAGGGAATTATTGCTCCATTAGCTGAATCCCTCACATCGCATCTCACTCACCTGCTCACTTCTACAGACAAAATATATAAATGCCGATGGACATGACCCACCGAGAGGTCGAAGGTGTGTTGCTCTATCTTTGCGGATAAGCTCAGTGGCCTCTCGCTCCTCTACCATCTCGTATCCAGAGTTGCTCTGCACGCCCTTTCGGCGATGAATCCATCCGCAGCCATAAATGAAAAAAAGCATTGAACCAGTAATCACCTGCTTGTTAAAATTCCAAAGGCCAAGACTTTATGCCCAACTTGACTCATTTTGTCCCATCTGTGTTATCATCTCCTCGTGTCGGTCCTATCCTTACTCTTTCATCCAGTTCTCCATAATGACGTCATTGCCATCTAAAGTCATCTTTCATGTGCACTCATGATATTTACATCCCAGATGATCCATCCTTCTTTGTACTGCTCTACCCCTATCTAGCTACAGTCTATTTTCCTTCTTTTTTTCTGTCAAATCCTATGCATAATTACCTCCCCACCAAAGGTGGATGAGGGAGGGTATGTTTTCACCCCTGTCCGTTTATTTGTGAACAAAATATCTCAAAAAGTTGTAGACGGATTCCGACGAAACTTGGTGGATAGGTTAGATGTGTGACAAGGAAGAATTGTTTCAATTTTGGTGAAGATTCCAATCCAGATCCGGATTAGAGAATTTTTAAAATGTGATTCTTCAACATTGAGTGATAGGGCTAAAACCAATATATAGCACGATATCTAAAAAATGTATGGACGGATTTGGACAAAACTTCGTGGACAGGTTAGGTGTGTGACAGGGAAGAACAGATTTAATTTTGGTGAAGATGCGAATCCGCATCTGTTTCTGGATCAGATAAATATTTTTAGTGATTCTTCAGCATTAAGTAATAGGGTTAAACCAATATATAGCAGGATATCTCAAAAACATATGGACGGATTTGGACGAAACTTGATGGACAGGTTGGGTGTGTGACAAGGACGAATTTATTAGATTTTAGTGAAGATCCGGATCCGAGTTTTTAAAAACTCTTCAAGTGATTCTTCACCATTGAGAGATAGGGCCAAAAACGATATATTAAAGCGCGGCGTTACGCGCGCTGCTTGTGAGCAAGGAGGAAGCGGACAAGCGGTAACATATAAACGTCTTTATTGTAAGACTACACTGTAACACTGAACTCCTCCGGGCTGGTCGCCCGGTGTATCCATGAGGCCACGCCTACCCCTCGGGCGTGGCCACCGCCCACTTGGTGCGTGGAATGATGTCACCACGCCAGTGGGCTTTTGTGTCCGCCACACGCGCCCCCCCAGAATTCCCGCGCACCTGGAGGGCCAGTTTGCGGGGCAGACGAATGACCCGGCCGAAGCGCCCCATGGCGATCGGCGGCGTCCGGGGTGCAGGGATACCAGGTGGGATGCCCCTGGCTGCCCCTGGGATGGGTGCAGGACCGGGGGGCGCCGTGGCGGCAGGGCTGGGCGGTGCCGGGGGTCCGCCCGCAGGAGGGCGGCCCCGACGTGGGGGTCGGGCCACTGGCGGTGGATGGTCCACATCGAGGTGGGCCGGCTTGAGGCGGTCTACCGAAACGCGGTCAGGAGTACCGCCGATGTCCAGGGTGAAGTGCTTCGCCCCGGTCTCCAGCACGCGGAAAGGCCCGTCGTACGGGGGCCGCAGTGGTGTCCGATGGGCATCGTGGCGGACGAAGACGTACTCCGCCGTGCGAAGCTCCGGGGCGACGTGCGTCGGTGGGTGCCCGTGGCATGCCGTTGGCACCGGGGCGAACCTCTGGGCGGTCTCTTGCAGAGCGGAGCGCTGCTGTGCCGCGGACCATGGTGCCGTGGAGTCGGGGAGGAACTCGCCCGGCACCCGCAGCGGTTGCCCGAAGACCAACTCCGCCGCGGATGCGCGCAGGTCCTCCTTGGGCGCCGTCCGGAGGCCCAGCAGGACCCAGGGGAGCCTGTCGACCCAGCCGCCGTCGCGGAGGGTGGCCCGGAGCGCGGCCTTCAATGAGCGGTGAAATCGCTCACACAGGCCGTTAGCCTGGGGGTGGTAGGCCGTGGTTTGGTGCAGCCGGACCCCGAGCCCCTGCGCAACCGCCCCCCAGAGCTCCGAGGTGAACTGGGGGCCGCGGTCGGATGAGATGTCTGAGGGGGCGCCGAACCGGGCGACCCAGGTGGCGATGAAAGCCTGCGCGACATCGGCCGCCGTTGTCGACGCCAAGGGCACGGCCTCCGGCCACCGGGTGGTGCGGTCCACCATGGTGAGGACGTAGGTGAAACCCCGCGAGGGGGGCAGAGGTCCCACCAGGTCCACGTGGACGTGGTCAAACCGGCGTTCCGGCACCGTGAACGGGGCCAACGGGCCTGGGTGTGCCGGTGCACCTTGGCGCACTGGCACGCGAGGCACGTCCTGGCCCAGCCGCGGACGGCCTTCCGGAGGCCATGCCAGACGAACTTGTCGGCGATCAGCCTTTGGGAGGCCCTCGCGCCCGGGTGGGACAGGCCGTGGATGGCGTCAAACACCTGGCGCTGCCAGCCCGCGGGCACAATGGGGCGAGGACGCCCGAGGGAGACGTCGCACAAGAGGGCCGCGCCCGCGCCGTCGAACGGCACCTCGGTGATGCGGAGGCCCGTGACGGCGGTCCGCAAGGCCTGGACGTCGGGGTCAGCGGCCTGGTCCGCTGCCATCCGGGCATAGTCGATGCCGAGGTGGACTGCATGGGCGACGGCCCGGGAAAGGCAATCCGCCACCGGGTTGTCCTTCCCCGCGACGTGCTGGATGTCCGTCGTGTACTCGGACACGGCCGAGAGGTGACGCTGCTGCCGGGCCGACCACGGCTCGGTGACCTTGCCCATCGCGAAGATCAGCGGCTTGTGGTCGACGAAGGCAGTGAACGCCCGGCCCTCGAGCAGATGGCGGAAGTGCCTGACTGCCAAGTGAAGTCCGAGCAACTCGCGGTCGAAGGTACTGTAACGGCGTTCGGGCGGGCGAAGCTGCCGACTAAAGAACGCCAGCGGTTGCCAAGCTCCACGCACCCATTGCTCGTGCACCGCGCCCACCGCGTAGTCCGAGGCATCGGTGGTGAGGGCGATCGGTGCATCGGGCGCCGGGTGCGCGAGCATGGTGGCGTTAGCCAAGGCGAGCTTCACGCCCGTGAACGCCGTGTCCATCTGCTCGGTCCAGGTAACGTCGCCTTTGCCCGGCTTACCTCGGAGAGCTTCGTGCAGGGGGCGCAGGAGCTGGGCGATACGGGGCAGGAACCGATGGTAAAAGTTCACCATGCCCAGGAACTCCTGCAGCCCTCTGATCGTGCGGGGGCGCGGAAACCCCTTCACCGCCTCCACCTTGGCCGGCAGGGGGACGGTGCCGTGCCTGGTGACACGGTGCCCCAGAAAATCGATTGTGGCGGCGCCGAACCGGCACTTTGCGGGGTTCACAATCAGGCCATGCTGGCCCAGGCGTTCGAAGAGCGTGCGGAGGTGGCGTAGGTGCTCTTCGCGGGACGCGCTGGCGACGAGGATATCGTCCAGGTAGACGTAGACAAAATCCAAGTCGCGCAGGACGCTGTCCATCAGTCGCTGGAACGCCTGAGCCGCATTCTTCAGACCGAAGGGCATGCGCAGGAACTCGAAGAGTCCGAATGGCGTGATGACCGCCGTCTTCGGGACGTCCTCCGGCCTGACGGGGACCTGATGGTAGCCGCGTATGAGGTCCACCTTAGAGAAGAAGGACCTGCCCGCCAAACGGGCGGAAAAGTCCTGAATGTGGGGGACGGGGTAGCGGTCGGGAGTCGTGGCGTCATTGAGACGGCGATAGTCCCCGCACGGTCGCCATCCCCCACCGGGCTTCGGCACGATGTGCAGCGGCGACGCCCAAGCGCTCTCTGAGCGCCGAACGATGCCGAGTCGCTCCAGGGTAGCGAACTCCGCTTTTGCCACCGCCAGCTTCGTCGGCTCGAGGCGGTGTGCCCGGGCGTAGACCGGTGGCCCGACGGTGGGGATGTGATGGGCCACCCCGTGCTTGACGGCCCCCGCCGAGAAGGTGGGCCGCGTGAGGGCCGGGAAGCCGGCGAGGAGGCGGGTGAATGCGTCCGCTGCCGGAAGTGTACAGACCAACGTGGCCGGAACCGAATCGTTCGGCAAGCCGCTTGGCAAGCCGCTCGTTGAGCTGGGCAACGCACACGCGAGCGAGCTGAACGTCTCGGCCTGGACAAGCCGTCTGCGCTTGACGTCGACCAGGAGCCCATTAGCGCACAGGAAGTCCGCGCCAAGCAGTGCCATGGGCACGTCGGCGGTGACGAACGTCCATCGGAAAACCTGCCCTCCAAACCGCAGAGAGAGGCAGCGTTTTCCGTACGTACGGATGGGCGTCCCGTTCGCGGCAAGCATCGCGGGGCCCCCACCCGCGGCGTGCTTGTCTGACGTGCCGGCGGGAATGACACTCACCTGCGCTCCCGTGTCGCACAGGTAACGGCGCCCGGAGAAGGTGTCCGTTATGAACAGCAGGCTGCTCGAACGGCCGGCGCTCATCGCCACAATTGAGCGCCGGCCCGGGCATTTCCCGACCCGTTGAAGGAGCACGGCGGATGACACCGCCGAGCTTCGTGGCCGAACTTGGCGTGGAACCAGCACCAGGTGGTGGAGCTGGAGGAGCGTGGCTGGCTCCGCCAGGCCGGTGGAGTCGACGGGTTTCCCCGCGGTGGCGGTTTTCGCCGTGGCGGTGGGCGGGGCGTGGCGGCGTTCACGAGGTGCGTATCAGCATGCTGCTGAACTTCAGCGTGCTGTAGAAGATGATGCTGTGGAACATCAGCGTCGAAGGCCGTGACGGCCACGCCAACGCTCGCCCGCGTGTCCGAAGCGGCGAAGTACTTGTCCGCCTCGGCCGCCAATGCTCGGGGTTCCGTTAGCCCGGTCCCGGCCAACGCGAGGCGAACCTGCGCTGGAAGTTGGCGACGGAAAAGCGCCCGGAATAGCGAACCGGGGGCTTCGTCGCCCAACAGTGACAGCATATGGTCCATTCGGACCGACGGGCGCGTCTCACCGAGCTCGGGGAGATCCAGGAGGCGGTCGGCCCGTGCGTCGTCCGTGAGGCTGAACGTGGCTAGGAGTAGCCGCTTGAGTGCCTCGTACTTGTGGCCGTCCGGTGGGTGGCGAAGGACGGACACAACTCGAGCGGCCGTGCCGGGCCCGAGGGAGGCGACGACGTGGCAGTAGCGCATGTCATCGCCGGTGAGGTGCCGAAGCTGAAATTGGGCTTCGGCCTGGACGAACCAGACTTCGGCCTGAGCCTCCCAAAATTCCGGAAGTTTGACGAAGGCGGCCATGGCGATGGCGTCGCGTGTGGAAGGATCGCTCCGGCAGATCCAACGTCGAGGGTCACCAGTAAAGCGCGGCGTTACGCGCGCTGCTTGTGAGCAAGGAGGAAGCGGACAAGCGGTAACATATAAACGTCTTTATTGTAAGACTACACTGTAACACTGAACTCCTCCGGGCTGGTCGCCCGGTGTATCCATGAGGCCACGCCTACCCCTCGGGCGTGGCCACCGCCCACTTGGTGCGTGGAATGATGTCACCACGCCAGTGGGCTTTTGTGTCCGCCACAATATAGTATATCTCAAAAAGTTGTGGATGGATTCGCATGAAACTTGGTGGATCGGTTAGACTGTGAAGCACTGAAGCATGGTGGTGGCAGCATCATGTTATGGGAATGTTTCTCATCAGCAGAGACTGGGGCACTTGTAAGGATAGAAGGGAAAATGGATGGAGCAAAATACAGACAAATCCGAGAGGAAAACATGCTGCAAAAGGTGTAAGGGGTGTTCACTTTCTATAGGCACTGTATGTGTGCCCTCATTGAGTAGTGTTCCCACATTTGCGATGGAGCACCAGCTTGCCACTTGTCTTTACTTTATAGGCTCCAGAAACACATAGTCAACCTAGTTGGTGGGGAGATGGGTTCAACTCCTCAACCGCTCTCTCACCGTAGGTCACTTGCCACTCTTGGTTTGGTCTACACTTATTTTGTGACAAATATTCTGTTGGATTTTCTAACTTGGTTCCTCCCGTATGAGTGTTTGGATGAAAGACTCCATTCGCCATCTCTGCTCACCCATGCACTATAGCTGATCCAAAGTGCAGAACGAAAGGCTATTCAGATAGTTTTATCCCTCGTGCTATCTCGCTCTGGAATTCACTACCTGTAACATGCTTCCCATTATCCTACGATCTACTTGGCTTTAAGAGGAATGTCAATTCCTACTTCCTACATCTTTGAGGTTTAATCACATTTTACCAGACGTCTGCTACTTCCTGTGTCTTGGATTTTTCTCGTTATTTTTCCTTATTTATGTGTTGTACACCGCTCCTTTCATATTCCATCTCCAGGCGCTGCATGATGTCATCACCGGGCACTGAAGGGGGCCTGGCGATGACGTGCGCTAAAAGAGAGTACTCAGTTTTCACTCCTGTTTCTTTCTTGTTTTCTTTCTTTCTTTCTTGTTTGTCTGGGCAATATCTTGGCTATTCTTTGATCTAGGAAGCTGAAATTTGGGCACAATAGTGAGCAAGTACTTTGGCATCAACTATATTTTTGTTTTTTTTGATTAATAAATTAATTGATTAATTACTTAATTATTATCGATTAATTAATCATTTATTTATTTCCTTTCTCATCTGGACAATATCTCAGGCACCTTTTGAGCTCGGAAGCTGATATTTGGACATGACAATGACCAAGTGATTTGGCTGTAAAGGCTATTTTTCATTTAGTGAGTAATCAATTAATCGATTAATTATTTAATTATTAGATTGATGACAATTTTTTCAAAGTTACAGATTCGAATGAAACGGTGGTGGTTTAGATATTCTATTAGCCAATAGATTAATAAATTAATTATTTTATGATTATTATTTATTTATTTTCGTTATTAATCACTGATTTATTTTCTTTCTCATCTGGGCAATATCTCAGGCACCTTTTGAGCTAGGAAGCTGATATTTGGACATGACAGTTACCAAGTGATGTGGCTATAAAGGATATTTTTGATATATTGATTAATCAATTAATTATTTCATTTTTTTCGATTAATGACTTATTTAATTAATTTTCAAAAAGTTACAGCTTCAGATGAAACACTGGTGGTTGAAGTGTGCTATTAGCCAATTGATTAAGAAATTATTTTACGATTATCATTTATTGATTTTAATTATGCAATTAATCAATCAATTATTGTACACCTCTCCCTCCCAATACCGTCTCTATGTGCTGCAACTGCTGCATGGTGGTATCGTCGGGCGCCCCAGCAATGCTGCGCTGGAGGATGTTATTTATTTATTTATTTGGCATGGGGGCAGTGTACTTTGAATGTATCTGTACTTGTTTTTATTTTGTTTTGCTTTATCCTTATCTTTTTCTAACCTTTCTTTAGCCCCTTACCTGGAGTGGCTTTATCCCTTGTTTCGGGCAAATTGCATAAATAAATAAAATTCATTTAGACCTGCAACTGAGAATACTACATACATCGCTACTTATAATGTAGCATACCATTCCTTTATCCCCTTATTGATTGATGTCAGAGCCCCATTCACTAGATAGTCTTCCCTACCCTGCCAATTAATATGGGATGTTTTGAAGAGATGGAGGACAATGTCTCCCTACTCTCTATGATATTCCACCCTGACTTTCTCTTTCATCCAACATTTTCAAACATCAGTGGTGCTTCTGTGGTTGAAAGCATTGGCCTGGCATCCTAGAAGTTTTGATGTTCAAACTGATACGTGCTCCTCCCCAAACCCCCTGGTCACGGTGTACCTCCGAGCCCCGAGAGGAGTCACGGCAGAAAGATGTGTTATTCTGTATGTCAAAGATCAATGGTGAAGCCACACCAATTGTTACCAACAAACAAATATTGTATTAAGATCACACAAGAATAACAGTACAACAATAATAGTAATCAAAAAACAAACAACATATATCCTATGATGGTACCATCAGTTTCGTAATATATAACTCACTGTGCTCCAAGTGAGTGAAACAAGTACATTCCCAATGTCTCTTTCCCAGCTTCAAACAAAAGTTGATTCCGGTTTCAAGCCAAAGACGATCTCGGCTTCAAGCCAAAGGCGATCCGCTCCAGCAATCGTCAGAACGATGTCTAATCGAGACCAGAATCCCGTTCGGATGACAGTCACAGTCACGCGGCCAAAGCTGCACAAAGGCGCCCTCAAGGCAACTGGGAAATCCAAAGGCACCCTCCAGGCGACTGGGAAATCACACCCTCGGGTATGGACTTTTCACGGCTCACAGTCGGCGAACCGCAGATTTACCTTCAAAATCCACGTTGCACACACACACACACCAGATAAACGTCTGAATGCAGTGAAAACGGCTGAAGCGAAGCTAGGACCTTGCGCGATGTGCAAAGCGTGCGAGTCAAAATGGCCAACGGCCCGTTCTCGAGGCATAACGGCGCGACGATGATTCTCCTCGGAACCAACCGCCAAAAACCCGACACGCAGGTTGATCTGTCACAGCGATAACAACTCTGTCGCAAGAATCCCTTTCCCGGGAAACCCGAAGTTCGCTAGTGACCTCTGTTCGTCAACGTTTGCTCCAGAACTCAAAGCAGCTCGGCTTTCTTGTCAAACTCACTCGCTCCGCCTTCTACCTCCTCTTCCTCTTCGTCGTCGTCCAGTTCCTGTTTCATTTAAAACATTGACTTTTTGCCTTTTGAAAATAGCAATCACTATCTCCCATAAATGACAACAATAATAGTACATGGAATCAAAAATGTTTACAGTGGATGAAAACCACAACAACGGAAGTGATGAATCCGTAACACTTCCCCCCCTCAAGAAAGAAAGTTTGAATATCGTGAAAACTTTATTTGCAGGCAAAAACTCTTTTAACAAACAAAATTAAAACTCACACCCAAATTATCAATTCACGTGAGCAACAATAATTAACATTCCCCAAAATAAAGCAACAAAACTTCCAAACAACCTACAGAAATTTCCAAAGTTAGTTCACTCTGGACCAAGCATCAGCAACGACATTGTCCCTGCCCTTTACATGCTCAATTTCCAAGTTGAACTCCTGCAAAGCCAAACTCCATCTCATCAACCTCTGCTTTTCATTTTTCATTTTTTGAATGAAGGTTAAGGAGTTGTGATCAAAAATCCAAAGCAAAGCAAATCTATAGCACTTTTTGAAGGAGGCCGAGCTGAGAGCCAGGTTTAATGGTGGTTGGGTGGTGAGGCCTGGAAGTATTCACTACATAGACGCATTTAGGAATGTGGAGTTCACGGGTTAATCCATGTAGGAATCTTGGCTCGGCTGCTCCTGAGCACTCAGTGCTTCCAACTCTTCTCTTGATCCTAAAAATCATAATCACGGTTGTAGAGTCGGGTGCTGTAGTCACGTGAGTAGCGGTTCCCATCTCGGCTACCACCGTAATAGTCATCCCGTCGAGAGTTGCCAAAACTGCGCTGCTGCTGCTGGGAGCCTCCGTAGTAATCATGACTGCGATCGCCACCAAAACTACTACTCCCACCCCGGGAGCCATAGCCACCCCTGAAACTACCTCCACGTTTTCCTCCTCTGTAGCCCCCTCGACGCCCATGGCCTGCCTTCTCTACTGTTATGGTCCGACCATCCAAATCCTTGCCATTCAAAACAATACGTTCTGATCATATTCTTCAATGTCTGGTGAAACCTTTCCAAGGCCCCTTGGCTCTCGGGATGGTAAGTACTTGATCTTACTTGCTCCACTCCCAACAGGTGTACCACTTGCTGAAAAAGCGTTGACATGAAATTGCAACCCTGATCAGACTGGATGACCTTAGGTAGGCCAACCAAAGTGAAAAATTTAATCAAGGCCTTCGCAATAACTACCGCAGTAATTTTTCTAAGAGGCACTGCCTCTGGGAACCTTGTGGAAGCGCACATGATGGTCAACAAATACTGATGTCCAGCCTTAGTTTTAGGTAAAGGGCCTACACAGTCAATAATGACATGGCTGAATGGCTCTTCAAAATCTGGAATGGGTTTTAAAGGTGCGGATGGGACTTTATGATTAGGTTTTCCCACCAGCTGGCAAGAATGGCAAGATTTGCAGAACTCCGCCACATCACGTCGCAATCCTGGCCAGAAAAAAAGGACCAATATTCTGTCACAGGTCTTGTTCACTCCAAGGTGCCCGGCCAAAGGTGTCTCATGCGCAAAACTCAATATCTCCTTCCGGTACGGCGGTGGCACCACAATTTGGTAATGAACTTTCCACTCATCATTTGCTGGCACCTCCGGTGGTCTCAATTTTCTCATGAGTATTTCCCCTTTCATGAAGTAACCAACAGGTATCTTCATAGCCTCTTCCGCTGTAACGGCTTTACCAATTAAACTCCGGATCTCCGAATCTCCGTGTTGTTCTTCAACAAGTCTCTTTCGGACCAGCACTGTTTGCTCAACCTCGTTCCCAGATATCTCCGACGGACACTCCATTTCCTCTTTGGTTCCAGATGCCACCTTTTCCTTAAGTTCCTTGATGTCACTCCCTTTCCTATTACCTCTTTCAGAATTTTCCTCCAATACTTCTAAGGAACCCAAATCCACATCGCCTTCCTTCTCCTTCTCTTCAGAGCACTTCCTACCCATAGCACGAGTCACTACACAAGATAGATAGATACCCGGAATCTCCTGCTCTAGCTGTGCGGTGTTATTTTCCATACTGGGCTTTTCAACCAACATTGGGTTACTAGAAACTCGACCACAGGCCAAATCATTCCCGATAATAAAAGACATTCCCTCTACAGGAAGAGTGGCTTGTAAACCTACGGTGACCGGTCCTGACACCAAATCAGACTTCAAATGGATGACATGAAGTGGAGGTTTAACATAGCCACCAACCCCCTGTAAAAGAACACTAACACCAGTTGCCGTCTTCTCTGACAATGGCAAAATGCCCTCAAGCATCAAAGATTGATGTGCTCCTGTGTCCCTCAATACCCTAACAGGTCTCTGGTTAGTCAAGTTTCCATCCAGTGACACAAACCCCTCTGAAATAAAAGGTTTGTAACCCTCTTGAACAAGGTCGTTCTGTGATGCCGTAACTTTGGCATGGGAACCTTCACAAGGCATTGTCCTCCAAGGACGATTTCTCGCATTGGCCAATGCATTCGGAGTTGCACTAGTCTGACTCCGCTCCTAATTTTTCCTTTTCAGGGCATAACATTGGGACATCAAATGCCCAGGTTTCTTGCAAAAAGCGCAAGTAGGCCCGGAGGAAAAACTCGTGGTCTGCCTCGGGCCCCCCAGAAGATAAGTCTGTCTTGGAACTGTAGTCTTCTGATCCCTAAAAGTCGCGGTATCAGATTTGTCTCCATAGTCCTCTCTAGGCCGCATCCATGAATATTTGTTCTCCGCACCTGATTTACCATAACTCCCCTGGCTAACTCTAGGCGGGAAGTTAGGTTTGTGGACCCCCATCCTGTGTGTCAAGGCATAGTCATCTGCCACGGTTGCTGCCTCATACAACTGTGGCACTTTCTTTTCCTCCAGATGTACTTTAATGTCCGCGTGGACACACTGTTTGAATTCCTCCACCAAGATCCATTGTCACAACAGTTTGAAGTCTTTCCCAATCCCCTTCTCACACCACCGATCAAACATGGTTTCCTTCATTCTGGCAAACTCCACATGGGTCTCACTCTCCCTCTTCCTGGCATTCCTGAATTTTTGCCGGTAAGCTTCAGGGACCAATTCATAGGCTTTGAGAATGGTTTTCTTCACTATCTCATAATCTGCACATTGGTCAATCGGTAAAGCCGAATAGATATCTTGAGCTTTACCCACCAAAACACTTTGCACTAACATAGTCCAGGAACATTCTACCATTTACCATAACATAGTTTTTACCATAACAGGCCATTTTAGCATTTGAGCCACTTTCTCAAAGTGTAAAAAAGACTTGGCTACCTCCTTTTCATTGAAGGGTGGAACCAGCCTCACATGCCAACCAACATCCCAAGTGTTCTGACTAGTTGTTGAACTAGCTGGCATGGATACTACTTCTCTCCGTTCTCCCATTAATTCCAGCTCGTTGAGTTTAAGTTCCTTCTGATACTCCATGTCACGTTCCTTTAACTCCCTTTCAGCTCTCCTTTCCTCTGCTCCCCTGCTCTTCTTTCTTCTTCAGCTCTCCTTTCCTCTGTTCTTCTCTCCTCGAGTTCTCGTTCCTGTTCTACTCTTCTTTCCTCGAGTTCCCTTTCAGCTCTCCTTTCCTCTGGTCTTCTCTCCTCGAGTTCTCGTTCCTGTTCTGCTCTTTTTTGCTCTGCTTTCCATTCCAACTCTTTTAACCTTTCCTGGCTCTGCAGTTGCATTTCCATTTTCCGGAGCTCCACATGTTTTTTTTTGCTCGGGTAACCAATCCTAGGCTACCTCTGTCCATGTTCCTTGTCCCACCAGAGATTCTACCACCAATGTCTGCATCTCTGCTTTCTTCATATGAGCTCGGACCTCCAAGTTAAAATGTTTGGCCAATATCAAGAGTTCCAATCTTTTTAACGCTTGGAACTGTGCCTCATTAGGGGACGCCGCAAACTTTTCTGCGTCAAACACCATGGTGTCTATCAGTTAACACCTGTTAACCTTCACACAAAAAAAATAGAATTTTTTTTTTTTGGGGAAAAATTTGGGAATGTTAGAAAAATTCCAAATTTGGGAATTCTGGGAATGTTAGGGAATTATATCCCGGAAGAGCCCCCACTTTCTGTTACGTGCTTCTCCCCAAACCCCTGGTCACGGTGTACCTCCGAGCTCCGAGAGGAGTCACGGCAGAAAGATGTGTTATTCTGTATGTCAAAGATCAATGGTGAAGCCACACCAATTGTTACCAACAAACAAATATTGTATTAAGATCACACAAGAATAACAGTACAGCAATAATAGTAATCAAAAGTACAATCAATATATATCCTATGATGGTACCATCAGTTTCGTAATATATAACTCACTGTGCTCCAAGTGAGTGAAACAAGAACATTCCCAATGTCTCTTTCCCGGCTTCAAACCAAAGTTGATTCCGGTTTCAAGCCAAAGTCGATCCCAGCTTCAAGCCAAAGTCGATCCGCTCCAGCGATCGTCAGAACGATGTCTAATCGAGACCAGAATCCCGTTCGGATGACAGTCACAGTCAAGCGGCCAAAGCTGCGCAAAGGCGCCCTCAAGGCGACTGGGAAATCCAAAGGCGCCCTCCAGGCGACTGGGAAATCACACCCTCGGGTATGGACGTTTCACGGCTCACAGTCGGCGAACCGCAGATTTACCTTCAAAATCCACGTTGCACACACACACACCAGATAAACGTCTGAATGCAGTGAAAACGGTTGAAGCGAAGCAAGGACCTTGCGCGATGCGCAAAGCGCGCGAGTCAAAATGGCCGACGGCCCGTTCTCGAGGCATAACGGCGCGACGTTGATTCTCCTCGGAACCAACCGCCAAAAACCCGACACGCAGGTTGATCTGTCACAGCGATAACAACTCTGTCGCAAGAATCCCTTTCCCAGGAAACCCAAAGTTCGCTAGTAACCTCCGTTCGTCAACCTTTGCTCCAGAACTCAAAGCAGCTCGGCTTTCTTGTCGAACTCACTCGCTCCGCCTTCTACCTCCTCTTCCTCTTCGTCGTCGTCCGGTTCCCGTTTCATTTAAAACATTGACTTTTTACCTTTTGAAAATAGTAATCACTACCTCCCATAAACGACAACAATAATAGTACATGGAATCAAAAATGTTTACAGTGGATGAAAACCACAACAACGGAAGTGACGAATCCGTAACAAAACCTACAGTCATGGCCAGGAACATTGGCACCCTTGCACTTATTTCAAATAACTCACAATTTTCTTTAAAAATAAGTTGAAATTCACAAAAGTATTTGGTCTCCAGAATTCTTTATTTCACTGTTAATATTACAGAACCTTTGTTTTTGATTCAGAACTTAATATGTCCTTTTAAATCAGAAAATCGATAGAAATGGCATTGACAAAAATTATTAAACCCAAGTCTTAATATTTGGTAGCACAGCCTATGAACAAAATAACTGCAGTCAAGCGCTTCCTATAGCCATGAATGAACTTCCTACACCTCTCTACTGGCAGATTATCCCACTCTTCTTGTGTAAACTGCTCCAGTTCTCCAGGATTTGAAGGGTGCCTTCTCCCAACTGCTGTTTTCAGATCTCCCCACAGGTGTTCAATGGGATTTAGATCTGGACTCATTGCTGGCCACTTCAGAACAGTCCAGAGTTTTGTCTTGAACCATTCCTGGGTGCTTCTTGAAGTGTATTTGGGGTTATTGTCCTGCTGCGAGACCCATGACCTTTGACGGGGACCCAGCTTTCTGACACTGGGTTCAACATTGAGCTCCAAAATGCCTTGGTAAACTCTTGATTTAATGATGTCATGCACACATTCAAGGCACCCAGTGCCAGAGGCAGCACAGCAACCCCAAAACATCACTGAACCTCCTCCATGTTTGACTGTAGGGAAGGTGTTCTTTTCTTTGAAGGCTTCATTTTGTTTTCTGTAAACATAGAGATCATGTGCTTTACCCAAAAAGCTCTAATTTGGTCTCATCTGTCCACAGGACATTCTCCCAGAAGGATTTTGGCTTGTTCAGGTGTGTTTTGGCAAACTCCAGTCGGGCTTTCTTATGTCACTCTGTCAGCAGCGGTGGGGTCCCCCTGGGTCTCCTTTCATTGAGGTGGTGAGGTGATGGATGGTGCGAGTTGAAACTGTCGTACCTTGTGTCTGAAGGTCAGCTTGAATCTGTTTGGCAGTTGATCGAGGTGCTTTCTGCACCATTCGAGTAATCCTTCGCTGCAATCTACGATCAAGTTTTCTCTTGCAGCCACGTCCAGGGAGGTTGGCTACAGTGCCATGGGCCTTAAACTTCCTGATAGCATTACGTATGGTGGACACAGGAACATCAAGGTCTCTGGAGATGGACTTGTAGCCTTGAGATTGTCCATGCTTGGCTACAATCTTGTGTCTGACCTCCTCAGACAATTCTCTGGTTTTCTTTCTTTTCTCCATGCTCATTGCGGTGCACACAGTGACACAAAACAGCATAATGACTCCTCTCTATTCAAACAGGTTGAATGAGTGATTTGTATATTGCAGGTACCTGCAACTCAGCACAGGTGAGTTCAATTCCAAAGTAAAGGAGAATCACCTGCTTGAAATCTAATTATTTCTAACAACTTCTAAAAGGTGCCAATAATATTCTCCGGGCCGTTTTAGGATTTCTGTGTGGAATAAGCCAAGATTTAGTAATTCTTTCAGCTTTATTTGTTTTGTTCCACTGCAAACCAAAGAAATACATTTGTGGATATCAAAAGATTTTTTAATTTCAACAATTTTCTGGAAGAAATGGTGAGTTATTTTTTTAAAGTGCAAGGGTGCCAATATTTTTAGCCATGTCTGTAACTGAAGGCAACGAGCTTTACTGAAGATTTATTTCCGAGCTTCCTGAAGCTAAGATTATATCAGGAGGAATACCATGCATTGTTGGTAACAACCAGCCCAACTCATCAATGGCCTGACCAAACTAATCTGATGTACAAGTGATACGCAGGAAGTGTTGATATGCAAGGAAATTCAACGCACAAGGCCATGTGGCCCATCAGTCTCTCCATCAACACCATTACAGAAAGAAAAGTAATAAAAATAAATGCTGCGGTGGTTCCCTCATCCTCACCAGTTAAAAAATAAATAATTCCACGTTGGAATTTTTGCCTGGATAATTATGAATGATGAACTTTGTGGAATGTGGACAAAACACGAGCATGATAACCCTATGACAGCTCCTGCGTTTACAGATGTATTTCCTTGCTCTCTTGCCCTCTCTCACACATTCGCTTTGCGCGATGGTATGCGCTGCCTGGCTGACCCATGCCCATGTAATAAGCTGCCCCTGTTTGCTCAGCTGGAAATCTTATATAGGAGGTGAGCAGTACCAGCTCTCTCAGACATCCACCTTGCACCTTCCCACCCTAAACCCTCAAAACCCATTCCATTTAATTCCCCCTACCTCGGCCAGTCTCTCAACACCCTTTTCAAAATGGGGTGAGCGACAGGACAGGGGCCTCCATTTGCAAACAAGCTTTGACAGTGCACCCACAACCTAACTTCCTGAATCAAGGAAGATGATTTTAAAACATGAGTGAAGAGTTTCCCAAGAATGTTTCTAGCACACAATTTTCCTGTGGGGAAGAAAAAATCAATCGCACTCGAATCCACCTGGCAGAAAAGAATTTGCTCAGCATGGAAGCCGAGTCCATTCCGTTCCTTGTACCCATCATCCTCAGGACTAACTCATGCTGTGCGTAGGCACAACCAACTTCCATCCCACGTGGTACAAGCTGATAACATGAATGTCATTTTTTTTACATTCAACAACGATCGAGAATATCTGTATAGAGACAGGGAGTAGGGCAAGTACAGAGATGTTTACACACCGGGTCTATGGCTGTGGAACATTGCAAAAGCTTACATCAACAACCAATCCCAGACAGCTGCTTTGGGATCAAGCCAAAATAGTGAGTTTGAAATGTAAGCAATCAAACTAAAAATAATATAATCCACGAAGTACTGTGTAAATAATGGCGATTCTACAAAGTGAATTTGAGAATGAAAAAGGAAAGCAATTCATGGGATAGCATGGTAGGGGTGGCAAAAGATTCTAACGCATATAAAGACTTTATGAGGAAGCAAACGACAGACAGGTTGGTGTGAGTCCAAGAAACAATCGATGAAACGGAATAAGGAATGAAAAAGAAAACTCCACCGAACATCATCAAGGAGCACGACTAAAGAGACAATTTGGAACTAGTCTCGCCCCGAAGGAATTGCGAGACTATTGTAACGCTCGTGTCTGTGTGCGCATGCGTCTATATCCATATGTTTTTGCTTAAAGATTGTTTCTCTGCAACCGCTAGGCCGATCATTGCAAAAACTTTAAACATAGGAGGGACTCCCCATGGAGAATATTTTATTGATAACTCTGATGTCATAGGTCACATTGTATGGCAGCCATATTGGATTAAAGGAGAAAATTTTGACATCTCTGAAACCGCTCAATATAAAAAATTGAAGCTTGGCATATGTCATCAACTCCCTATGGAGTATATAAGGTGATGATGATGACATCATTGGTAAAGTGGTATTCCAACCATAATTGGTTGAATCTAAATCCTCATTCAAAAAATCTGAAACTTCATATATAACTGATCTATGACCCAATGTGAATGAATAATTTAATTTATGACGTTATTGGTCATGTGGTCTGGTGGCCATATTGAAAAGAAAAGAAAAACATAGAAAATCTTCTTCTCCAAAACCGCTTAACAGATTGATGCAAAACTTAATACAGTGCATTCAGAAAGTATTCAGACCCCTTAACTTTTTTTCACATTTTCTTATGTTGCAGCCTTATGCTGAAATCGTTTTAATTCATTTTTTCCCTCATCAATCTACACTCAATACCCCATAATGACAAAGAGAAAACAGGATTTTAGAAAGTTTTGCAAATTTTTTTTTTTTTTTTAACTGAAATATCACATTTACATAAGTATTCAGACCCTTTGCTATGACACTTGAAATTTAGCTCAGGTGCCTCCCATTTCTCTTGATCATCGTTGAGATGTTTCTATACCTTGATTGGAGTCCACCTGTGGTAAATTCAATTGATTGGACATGATTTGGAAAGGCAAACACCTGTCTATATAAGGTCTCACAGCTGACAATGCATATCAGAGCAAAAACCAAGCCATGAGGTCGAAGGAACTGCTTGCAGAGCTCAGAGACAGGATTGTGTCGAGGCACAGATCTGGGGAAGCCTAAAAAAAAAATCTCTGCTGCATTGAAGGTTCCCAAGATCACAGTGGCCTCCATAATTCTTAAATGGAGAAGTTTGGAACAACCAGGATTCTTCCTAGAGCTGGTCGCCCGGCCAAACTGAGCAATCGGGGGAGAAGGGCCTTGGTAACAGAGGTGACCAAGAACCCGATGGTCACTCTGGCTGAGCTCCAGAGATCCTGTGTGGAGATGGGAGAAACTTCCAGAAGGACAACCATCACTGCAACACTCCACCGATCTGGGCTTTATGGCAGAGTGGCCAGATGGAAGCTTCTCCTCAGTGAAAGACACAAGAAAGCCCACATAATCGTGTTTCTCACAATCTGAGAGTCCTTTAGGTGCTTTTTTGCAAACTCCAAGCGGGCTTTCATGTGTCTTTCACTGAGGAGAAGCTTCCATCTGGCCACTCTGCCATAAAGCCCAGATCGGTGGAGTGTTGCAGTGATGGTTGTCCTTCTGGAAGTTTCTCCCATCTCCACACAGGATCTCTGGAGCTCAGCCAGAGTGAGCATCGGGTTCTTGCTCACCTCTCTTACCAAGGCCCTTCTCCCCCGATTGCTCAGTTTGACCGGGCGGCCAGCTCTAGGAAGAGTCCTGGTTGCTCCAAACTTCTTCCATTTAAGAATTATGTTATGGAGGCCACTGTGCTCTTGGGAACCTTCAATGCAGTATAAATTTTCTGTAGGCTTCCCCAGATCTGTGCCTCGACACAATCCTGTCTCTGAGCTCTGCAGGCAGTTCCTTCGACCTCATGGCTTGGTTTTTGCTCTGATATGCATTGTCAGCTGTGAGACCTTATATAGACAGGTGTGCCTTTCCAAATCATGTCCAATCAGTTGAATTTACCACAGGTGGACTCCAATGAAGGTGTAGAAACATCTCAAAGATGATCAAGAGAAATGGGAGGCACCTGAGCTAAATTTCAAGTGTCATACCAAAGGGTCTGAATACTTATGTAAATGTGATATTTCAGTTTTTTATTTTAAATAAATTTGCCAAACTTTCTAAAATCCTGTTTTCTCTTTGTCATTATGGGGTAATGAGTGTAGATTGATGAGGGAAAAGATGAATTAAAACGATTTCAGCATAAGGCTGCAACATAACAAAATGTGAAAAAAGAGAAGGGGTCTGAATACTTTCTGAATGCACTGTACATATGATCGACTAGCCATGGGGAATATACTGTAGTTAGAATTTTTTTTCATATTCGTCTTCACCGCCACAATTTAGCTTCAACGTGCACAAAAGTGGTCGTTAAAATACACTCAGTGTACAAAACACTCGGAACACCTGCTCTTTCCATGAAATGGACTGATCAGGTGAATCCAGGTGAAAGCTATGATCCCTTATTGATTGCATCTGTTAAATCCACTTCAATGAGTGTAGATGAGACAGGTTAAAGAAGGATTTTAAAGCCTCTAGACGATTGAGATATGGATTGTGTATGTGTGCCATTCACAGGGTGAACGGACAAGCCAAAAAAATGTAATTGCCTTTGAACGGGGTATGGTAGTAGGTGACAGGCGTACCATTTTGAGTGTGTGAAGAACTGCAATGCTACTGGGTTTTTCATGCTCAACAATTTCCCATGTGTATCAATAATGGTCCACTACCCAAAGGACATCCAGCCAACAGCAGCCCTGTGGTCTAAAATGGTTCATTTATGAAAGAGGCCAAAGGAGGCTGACACAAATTGTGCAGAGCAACAGACGGGCTACAGTTAGTCACCTGACAGTCCAGTACAACATTGGTGTCAAAAGACCCATAAAATAATGCACAACTCACCATACCTCGACACAAATGGGGTATGGCAGCCAACGACCATACAGAGTTCCACTTTCAGCAAAAAACAAGAACCTGCGGTTGCAGTGGGCTAAGGAATAAAAACGCTGGACACTGGAGGATTGGAAAAAGATTGCCTGGTCTGATGAATCCGGTTCCTGCTGTTTCACACTGATGGGAGGACTAGGGTATGGAGAAAACCACATGAGTACATGCATCCATCATACAGTGTATCAACATTGCAGTCTGGTGGTGGTGGTGTGATGGCGTGGGGTGTGTTTTCATAGCACAGATTGAGCCCCTTGATAAAAGTGGAGCAACGTTTGAATGCCACAGGATATCAGAACATCATTGCCAATCAGGTGCATCCCTTAATGGTGGCAGTGTATCCATCTGGGAATGGATTTCTTCAGCAGGAATAATGCCCCATGCCACAAGGCTAGGATTGTCTAGGAATGGTTCCACGAACATGACGGTGAATTCAACTTACTGCAGTGGCCTGCTGATGTCCTCTTGGTCAGTCGGTCACCATATCTCAATCCAACTGAACATCTGTGGGATCAGATGGAACGAGCTATTCGAAGTAGAGATCCGCTACCAGCCAACTTGACACAACTATGGAAAGCATTGGAGTCAACATGGGCCAACATCTCTGCGAGGCACTTTCGATACTTTGTAGAGTCCATGCCCCCAACAAATTGAGGCTGTTCTGAGGGCAAAAGGGGGTGAAATTCAATATTAAAAATGTGTTCAGAATAAGCATGTGAGGTGAGACTATGCACTCTACCATGTGCCATTCCAGTTGTGACGTGGATGTACAAGAGCTCCCATTAATGGCAGACTTCTTGTCTGTCTAACAATTAGTCGTTTGAGTGAGAGTTGGTATCCTTAATTCAGCAGCGGAGGAGCATTCAATTCAAACATTCACTCGAGAGGAGCAACGAGAGAAGCGCAAGGAAATACAATGCAAGAAACCTTCAGTAAGAGGACATCGGTTCAAATTACTTATCAATTTGAATGGTTTGGTCAAATGGTTCAGCCGCTGGCATTCTTAGGGTTCACGTCTAACATCAGACACCGTGGCTTCATCGTTGGAGAACCTGCTCTGAGTCTGGGTCGGTGTAAAAATGGTACGTCCTGTTTCTTTGCTTGATGCTCAGCATTTAAAAAGGATGGAGCATGGACAAACAACAGTAGGTTGACAACCATTGTGCAGGCTTGATGGATCTAATGGCATTCTTCTACATTGAAGTTCCTTTTAAGAGAACTCATATTATTATTACTAGGGCATGCCCGTACTATATATAAGCTAGGACGTGCCCGTACGTGGGTGCCCGTTCCTTGCCAAAAAAAAAAAAAAAAAAAAATTTGTGTAGGGGTGTGTGTGTGTAAACATCCTAGGGCGTGCCCGTACGTGGGTGCAAAAAAACATGCGTGCAAACAACAACAACAAAAAAAAACTTTGAAACCACGTGGCAGTAACGACCACAGAACCCCCCCCCCCCCCTCTATTTACATGAATGGTTTGGTCCATTCGCAACGACCACAGAACCCCCCCCCCCCTCTATTTACATGCAATGGTTTGGTCCAAAGCGAACGGCTTGCAGTGTTTGGTAAAGAAATCGCCATAGCTCGGTAAGTACTTGTCCGATTAATATGAAACCTTGAAAAGGCACATCCTCGGGTCCCCAGCAATATACCTGGCAAGTTTAAAGTATATCGGACCCGTGGTTGTCGAGAAACAGCGGTCACAGACAAACATACACACATACACACATACACACATACACACATACAAACACACATACACACAGAGATTAATGGAATTATAGATAGATAAGTAGGACCAAACCAATCTATAGAATTACAATGCACCCAAGAACAGCTTTGGAGATTTTTTGGGATTAATATACAGTGTTGAGGGTCGTGGGAGAGGTAGTACACAGAAAGTGTCAGGATGCAATATAACGAAATGATTAGTACAAATAGGGGGGGCACACCAACAGCAAGGTTTGAAGGACAAAATAGAGGGAGACTTGGAGAAATAATAGGCGTGGGGAAAAATGAGAATAAGCGGATCACACAGGTGAACAAGATAGATACAGTCGCAAACTCTCAATCACAGAAGTGGAAACATGAGAGAAGCAACATGAGAGCAAAGGGAGGAAAATAAATTATTTTACTTGGAAATTGATATGGAGGTAGAGATAAAACAAAAAGTAGAAACAGAATATGGGAATTCCAACAGAGTAGGAAAAGCAACAGGAGATTATGTGAGAAATAAAATGAGAAGACAAAGAGAAAAGAAGAGAAGATGTTTTCACCTGTCAGGTATATGATTCCCATTACACTGCAGGGGATCCATGTTCAAATCCCATATACCATGCCCGTAGTCTCGTAATATCCTTGAAATTCGTGCTGAAGTACACCGTTGTCTCCTAATGTGCTTGCAGTTCAAGTAAAGGTGCATTGATGTCTCCGTGGTGATGTATTAGAAGCTTCAACATGAGCCTCAGATCAATGTTTTAAAAGAGAGAAAGAGCAGAGAAAGGAAACAAGAGTTTTAGGAAGAGATCTTCGTAGCAAGTTACTACCATGGGAAAGAGAAAAGATGTAGAGCATTCGATTTCATTACATAACACTATAACTACTTAAAATGAGCTCAGGTGGTCATTACATCATCTTGAGGGATGATTCATGGTGTTACCTGGTTATAGTTACCATAATATCCGAATCGGAAAGAGAATAAACAGGAGGTTGTGGGAGAACTCTTACCTCATGATTACTGAATGCTCACATTCATTATGGTCGGTCGATGTAGGCAGGTGGCATTCCATCATTCAGGATTTGCTTTGGAGTACAGATGAACAAGGATCCTCTGCGGGAAAAGAACTTCCATAAGAAAATCCATATTCTCAGCTACTGTCGACTCCACAGGAACTCCAGAGATTTGCTCAACCCCTTAAGAAAACACTCAGCATGTGCGACAGAAGTATTTCAAAACACAACAGCGAACATCCCAAATTTTGGAGTGTTGGTCAAGAATGTCGAATAAATGTTCCTTGCTTTCGTGGGGGTCATGTCGTACCATTCCGAGCCTTTAATTAAATTCCTCTCTCAAGCAAATATTACAGCTGGCAAAACATCTTGCGTCCACATTGCCCTTGGATCATCGTTCACATACGACTTGATGAGAAAAGGTTTGTAGACTTCGTGCGCTCACTGAATGCTACTAAGGGTTCCATAAGTCTCTGTGCATGCTCAAGAACTAAGGCGGTATCTTGCAGAAGGTAGAGTGAAGAAACGAAAACGAACGTGCAGTTTGTAAGGGAAAACTTGCGTAATTGTGTCCAATGTTTTCCTTGATGAATTGTGTTTAAGCATCAAAATATCGTAATATGTGCTATCTACACATTATGTACAAAAATATTCAAAGATTTTCACTCCAAATCTCCCTGATGCATGCCATTAATTTCCCCTTTTCACTGCCAATCACAGCTGTGGTGTATATATATATATATATATGTGTGTATATATATATATATATATATATATATATATATATATATATATATATATATATATATATATATATATGTGTGTGTGTATATATATATATGTGTATATATATATATATATATATATATATATATATATATATATATATATATATATATATATATATATATATATATATATATATTGTTGCGGATATGGGATTTGGCCTCCATATCCGCTTGTAAATATTCCCCTATTTCCCCAATACTCCCCAACTATCCCCAATCCCCCATTCCCTAGTCCCATTGTCTGTAAACAACACTCTGTAGAACCGACCTTCCCCTTCTTCCCCCATTAAATGTCGTGCCCAGGTCCACCGCATCTCACGTAGACAACTTTCGGACATCTTGCTAGTTATTCTTAGTCTATGTCAGTTAAGGACTCGTTTCCATTAATTCTGACTCTTCGTTGCACCAGAATGTGATTGTATGGCACCAGTAGTGAGTTTAGGACCTCCCCATACCTCCTCCCATCTTCCTCATGAAACAACAACAACAACAACAACAACAACTACAACAACAGCGCGCGGGGAGTGTGCGTCCTCACACCGGCTTGGTTAGCCGCCATTGGCCATGTGCGCCGACGGGGTTACCACGAAGGGGCTGACTGTCGGCCCCTCGTCAAGGGCGGAGCCCGGTAACCCCCCGCACCCAATAAGAAGCAACAGGCCGATTCCATCTGGGGCGGAGCTAACGAGCCGAGGGCGTGTCACTCCCCGCCGGATATACGCAGCCACTTACCGGACGTGACGTCAGATGCGCCCCCAGCTTGGAGAAAGAACGTCACCTTCTAACGCTGACGCTGAGAGAGACCTCCCGCATCTCTGGACCGGACCGTGTGGATCCTGCCCCTGAGCCAAGGTGCACCTTGAGCTATCAACGACCTGCCCCTCCTTGCCATCAATCCCTGTGTGAGTCAGTTTTGTCCTGTTTATCTGTGGTCTGTCGGGGCTAATATAAGACCGTGTTTAAGTGCCCACCTTACTGTGCTGTACCTCTGGTCGGTGTAATCTAAACATATCCCATATTATATCCTCCTCCGGAGGTCTTGAGAACTGTACCCCTGGTGTCGTGTCATTTAATCCCAGCCGTTGTGTCCTTTTCCTCAATTGATTTAGCGTAGCGCGACTCGGCCAACGTTCGAGTATAATCGGGTAAACTGTGCAGACGCGGTCATACCAAACCGCTCGGTAAACCAACATCCACAACCGCGTCTGTAACATTTGGTGTCGAGGAGTTGGATTCGGACCTGGGACTAAATTTATTAGGCCCAAATTTTGGAACACCAATTGTACCATTAGGGTAACAATTGGTGTTGGGAAGTGGAATTCGATCCGGAGCGCGTTTCACGCGCTCGAAATTATAACGGCGAAATTTGATTTTGTTTTACGAAAATAAAAACCCGAATTTTGAAAGTCGCGCTATGGCAGACCAAGACGGCTGGGTTCCGGTAGAAGAGAGTGAGACAGGGTCGATCCAGGACCAAATTGAGGGACATGAGGAGAGCGAAGCAGTGAGGGTAGCAGACGCACGAAATGGCGCCTCGCACATGGCCACGGCGACCACGCCCGCGACCGTGGTAGCGCCGCTGGTGGATTCGAACCTTTTCCTCCTGCAAATGAGGGCCCTTATGGAACAAATGGGGAACCGGATGGATGCTCAGAGTGAGCGATTGGAGGGCCAAATGGGGGTAATGGGGAACCGGATGGTAGCTCAGGGTGAGCGATTGGAGAACCAAATGGGGGTAATGAGGGACGAAGCGAGGGGTACCGGTGAGGGGTTAGACAAGAAATTTGGGAAGTTAGACAATAATTTTGAGGAGTTAGACAAGAAATTTGGGAAGTTAGACAATAATTTTGAGGGGTTAGACAACGGGATAAAAGAGGTGAGAAATGGGTTAATGGGGGTAGAAAACAGAATGGCCGCTCAAGAGAATCAAATGGAAGGGATGCAAAAGGGGTTAGAGGGGTTAGAAAACAGGATGGAAGGCAAATTGAGGGACATGAGGGACCAAGCGGAAAGGGAAGTTAAACAAATGGGGCAGCAGATAGAGGGGGTCAGAATGGGGGTAGAAACCAAACTGGATGCTCACAGGGAGGAAATGGAGCAGATGAGGGTGGCATCTGGGCAGGAGATGCAAGTGATGGGAGAAGAGATCAGAAGAGGTGTGAGTGAGGAGGTCGGAGGAGTGCGCGAGGAGGTGAGGCACTGTAAGGAGCACATGGAGAAGGAGGTGAGAAAAGGGACTATAAAATTACAAGGGGGCATAGAGGACCTGACGCAGGAGGTGGAACAGCTGACGGAGGGACAAAAAGGACTAACGGAGCAGGTTCAAAGGAACACTGCGGTATTAGGAGGTTTAAAAGCGACACAGAAAGAACTAAAAGACGACTTGATAGCGACGAAGAGGGAATGTCAGATGGTACGTGAGGGACTGACAACGAGGTTGGACGAGGTGATAGAGGTAATGGAGACGAAGGACCGGCAGGTGAGGACGCACCTGGAAACGGTCAAGGTAGCCTTAGAGGATGAGCTTGAGGAGACGTACCAGGAAATAAAAGAGGTGAAGCAGAAATTAGAAGAAGTGGAAGAAGGGGTGAGCGAAATTAAGAAGCGACGGAGAGGGGATAAGAAAGAGATAAAAGAGGATATAAAAGAATTGGTCCAAAGTCTGTGTTTGGATCGTGATGATGTGCTCATTAACCGGATGAGGGATTCGCAGGTGATGGAGGAGAAGCGAAGAGAAAGAGGACCCGGTGTAAGTGGTGACCAATATGGTCGTGCGTATGATGCGCCAGGTGATTTAAGAAGCTTGGGGGTCGAGATGGACCCGGGTGTTCGTGAGAGGCCGCTGGTGAAGTGTGCGACAGGTCTGGTGTGCGAAAAAGGAGGTGTGCGAGAAAGTCCGACTCTGGGGTGTGTGAGGAAAAAGTGCGTGCCAAGGAGTGAGGGTGCTGGCGAGAGTGAGTCGGTCGTAGCGTGTGTGCGAGGGAGCACATGGAAGCGCGGTGTGGTAAGTGTTACAGAGGGTGTGACGGGAGAGTGTGCGCAGGAGTGTGCGCGAGAAAGGTGTGTGACGGACAGGTGCATGGGGAAAGAGTGCGCTGTCAGAAGTAAGGAAGAATGCACGCCTGTGGTGAGTGTTACAGAGGGTGTAACGGGAGAGTGTGCGCGAGAAAGGTGTGTAACGGACGGGTGCATGAGGAAAGAGTGCGCTGTCAAGAGTAAGGGTGAGTGCGCTGTCAAGAATGGAGGTGAAAGTAGTGAGAGTGACACGGAGCGTGAGTTGGTTGTGACAGGTGAGAAAGGAAGCACACCTGGAATGGTAGAGCGTGAGTGGGAATGCACGCTGGAATTGGTAGTGAGGCACGTGGTTGGGTGTGCGAATGAGAGCACACCTGTGGTTGTCACAGAGGAGGTGACAGAGGAGGGGGCGCGAAGAGGTGTGTTGGTGAGGTGTGCGACCAACGAATGTGTGCCAAAGTGTTCGGTGGTCAGGTGTGTGACCAAGGCTGTGAGTGGAATGAGTGTACCGAGGTGTGTAAGGAAAGGTACGAGGAGCATGGGAACAACTGGGTGTGTGAGCAAGGAACGGGCTGCGGGGTGTAAGCATGCAGGTGAAGCATCGACGTTAAACGGAGCAGCGGTTAGAACGACTTATAGCCGAATCGGGCCCTCGGTGCGTGCTGGGCCTCGCTTTGAACGGCCGCGTCCGTGCTCCACTCGGCGGAGCGGGCGGCTGGATAGGAAGGGTCGTCATGGCGACCACTTTTTGTTGAGGCATTCCGGCAGGTCGAGATCGAGCCATGGGATGGCTCCGTGCCGAGATGGTGCGTGGGATCTCGGCCCGGGTAAACCTCCTTCCCTGCACCGAATGCAGGACGTGTCCAGCCACTGGCACCAAACAACCCGCATTCATGGCTTGGCTGTACGAAGCCGAGCTTTAGAAGGGGATTGGCGCACCGAGAGGCATTAGTGAGTAGACTGTGTGATGAGGTTAGTGTTTTGGCCCCAAAATTAGAAAAAAACAAAATTTGATGATTGGCAAGGGATTGGCAGTAATGATTGGCAGATTATGGGTAGTGATTGGCAAATTTTTGATTTGTTGAAATTTGATGTGCAAAATTGGTAGTGAGCGATGGGCCCGGTGGGTGAGGGTGGCATCCCTGCCACCCTTCCCATGTGGGGGCAAAGGAGCAATAGCTTATGGGGTGTATGGCAGTGAAAACTAGCCCGGGTGGGTTAGGATATTGATAGGGCCCTAGAAGATGACATTAGGTGACGTTAAGGTTAGTTAGTGACTGATACCTGTAGTGGGGACGCAGGTAGATTAGTGTGGATGATAATGACGAGGGAGCGCAATAGTTTAAAGGGACGACTGGGAAGCGCAAGTTTCAGAGGGGAGTAGTTAGATGAGATGATGCCGTGTGTGTGAGAACTGGACAGGTGTGTGGAGCAGTGTGTGAGTAATGAGTGTTGTGGATCAGCGCGAATGTGCTTGGGGAGAGAAGGGTGCAGGTGGCACCAGGTGTGAGAGCACAGGTGTGCAGGTACAGGTGTGTGGAGAAAGTTGGAGTAAGTGGTACGGAGTGGTGTGCATGGTGCGAAGGTGTGAATGGGGGAAGAGTGGACCCCTTTCACGAGTACCCGGGGCGGGTAGTGTAAGTGTTAGGTAGAGGGTATAGGTAAATTGTGGTTGGATATTGGCATTTGTGGTGCGGTTGCAGAATGGTATTGTGGATGGGTGCATTAGTGTTGTGGAAATGGCTGGGCGTGTAGCCTGTTAGTGTGTGTAGTTGGTTGGGCACTCCACCACTGTGAGGATGTCGGCCAGGTGAGGCCGCAGGTGGGCTCTGGGAGCCGGTAGTTGTGGGTGGGGCCCGAGGATCCGGAGGACGGACCCGGGTAGCCCAGTGCCAGAGAGGGCACCGAGTGGGGAGAGCGCCAGAGGGCCTTCCCCCGGTAGTTAGGTTAGGGTAAGGAGCAGGTAAGCTCGGAGGCAACTGCAGTGGTGGAGGTGTGCAGGTGGGTAGACCCGCTGGGAGAGGTACACGCCACAGCCCAGAAATTGTGCGAGGGCACCGGGAGATGAATCGGGGGAGTGAGACCCCAAATTGAAAAGCACCACAGTTTGGTCAATGGGAATTGGTTTTTAGAACCCATAGTGTAAGAGGGCCAATGGTTTGGCAGGAGAAAGACCCCGGGTAATGTAAAGTTGTTAAAGTCATTTAGGAAATAGTTAGGATTGATGAACCTGTCGCACCATACGCAGCCACTTACCTGTGGGGATGATGACTCCACACCTGTGTTTTCTTTGTTTTGTGTTGCAGGAAATGAGAATTGCTGTGTGGATTTGTGAGACGCATCACGACGTGGATGAGACATTGGGGTGATTCCATCTCTCCCTCCTTAGGAGGGACTGATGATGAATTGGTGATGGCAAATTTTGATGTTGAGTTGGAGATGGCAAATTTTGATGAGGGTTGAAAATGGCAAATTTGATTGGTTAGGAGGGAGAGAAGACGAATTTGGTTTATGGGAGGAACGGGGAAGACAGTAGGGACGTTTGTTGATTTGTAAAATAGATGTTTATGGGTAGTGTTGTGTTTTGTGGATACAGTAAGGGGTAAGGGAGGGGCCATGTAGGTTACCTGGTGGGGGGGGGGGGGCGTACGGTAGGAACGTACCTGTCTCACCTGGTTCCCATGTGCCCCCAGTGTGCATTACCTTACATTGCATGCACTTTTGCGCCCTTACCACCTTACTCACTTGTCTTCTTCTTTTGTCTCCCACCTCCGAGGATCTGGCTTTGGGGCAGAGAGAGAGGAGAGAGAGGTGCTGGCTCCGCAGTTGTGGGCCTGCACTTTTGCTGCTTGCTGCCGGGATCGATACACCATATGGACCGCAATGTTTGTGGCCGCCCACCATGGACCGCAGTCTTTTGCGGGCAAGCACCACCCGTCGATGGACCTATGGGTCAACGTGGCACCTATGCCAGACAGGTGAACCACTAATAGTTGGCCCCCTGACGGCCACAATAAAGAAATGGACGCGGTTGGGGCCTTTCTTTATTTTTTAAAGAAGCCAGAAGGCCAAGTGCACCACATGAAGGCAAGACCAGCGGCAGAACATCGGCCGGCTGCGACACCACCGGTGATTTATGAACGCTTTATTGGTGCACCGGATGGTGCTGACTGTACATGATGGGGTGGTGCTGTTGGTGCTTGGATGGGGTGCTCTGCACATTATTAAAGGCCGTAGGGCCACAGAGCACTCGTGGGTTGGTGTATCGATGCTGGCATGCGTGCTCTCTCTATGCATAACATCTGCATGTGTTCCTCCAAAAACAGGTCCTGGATCGTAGTGTAAATATCAGCGTAGTCTTGTGTAAATAATGCTCCCTACCGGCTGTATGTTTAGTTTGCGAATTCTTTCCGCGATTCGGTTATCCTGTGGGTGTGTTTCTGTGAGGAGAAGGGTGCAACGTCGCAGGGGGACATATTTACTCATTTGGGAATATCTGTAAAACTGTCGCACTCAGGGTAGAGTTAATAGTAGAGGGAACTACATCTGAGTGCCACACTAAAATAGGTAAAAATTTATCGGGTCGGGACGCCCGGAGGGTAGAGAAGGGTGCAATGTTGCGGATATGGGATTTGGCCTCCATATCCGCTTGTAAATATTCCCCTATTTCCCCAATACTCCCAAACTATCCCCAATCCCCCATTCCCTAGTCCCATTGTCTGTAAACAACACTCTGTAGAACCGACCTTCCCCTTCTTCCCCCATTAAATGTCGTGCCCAGGTCCACCGCATCTCACGTAGACAACTTTCGGACATCTTGCTAGTTATTCTTAGTCTATGTCAGTTAAGGACTCGTTTCCATTAATTCTGACTCTTCGTTGCACCAGAATGTGATTGTATGGCACCAGTAGTGAGTTTAGGACCTCCCCATACCTCCTCCCATCTTCCTCATGAAACAACAACAACAACAACAACTACAACAACAGCGCGCGGGGAGTGTGCGTCCTCACACTGGCTTGGTTAGCCGCCATTGGCCATGTGCGCCGACGGGGTTACCACGAAGGGGCTGACTGTCGGCCCCTCGTCAAGGGCGGAGCCCGGTAACCCCCCGCACCCAATAAGAAGCAACGGGCCGATTCCATCTGGGGCGGAGCTAACGAGCCGAGGGCGTGTCACTCCCCGTCGGATATACGCAGCCACTTACCGGACGTGACGTCAGATGCGCCCCCAGCTTGGAGAAAGAACGTCACCTTCTAACGCTGACGCTGAGAGAGACCTCCCGCATCTCTGGACCGGACCGTGTGGATCCTGCCCCTGAGCCAAGGTGCACCTTGAGCTATCAACGACCTGCCCCTCCTTGCCATCAATCCCTGTGTGAGTCAGTTTTGTCCTGTTTATCTGTGGTCTGTCGGGGCTAATATAAGACCGTGTTTAAGTGCCCACCTTACTGTGCTGTACCTCTGGTCGGTGTAATCTAAACATATCCCATATTATATCCTCCTCCGGAGGTCTTGAGAACTGTACCCCTGGTGTCGTGTCATTTAATCCCAGCCGTTGTGTCCTTTTCCTCAATTGATTTAGCGTAGCGCGACTCGGCCAACGTTCGAGTATAATCGGGTAAACTGTGCAGACGCGGTCATACCAAACCGCTCGGTAAACCAACATCCACAACCGCGTCTGTAACAATATATATATATATATATATATATATATATATATATATATATATATATATATATATACACATACATACATACATACAGGGTGAGTCAAAAGTAGCGCCCGATTTCTGTTTATATTGATTTATATTGTTACCTTCGCAAAAGCGGAAGGTTATGTTTTGATCGCTGTGTATTTATTTGTATGTCTGTGTGTGTGTATGTTAATCGCATAACTCAAAAAGTATTCAACCGAATTGCATGAAATTTGGTGGGATGATTGATTATTATACGGGACACATTTGATTAGATTTTGGGAAACAGATTTGCTCAAATTCTGACTATTTTTAACTCGATCGTATTTCACTCAAAGTTATGAGCGACTGAAGAAGAAGATGTCCATCCAGGACGTCATCACTATAACGCGATCTCCCGCGATCATTTCAACCTCAAAAAAAATTATAATTGCAGATTTGACAATAGATGAGGCATATTAACAAACGAATGAAACAGATTTGCTCAAATTCTGACTATTTTTAACTCGATCGTATTTCACTCAAAGTTATGCGCGACTGAAGAAGAAGATGTCCATCCAGGACGTCATCACTATAACGCAATCTCCCGCGATCATTTCAACCTCAAAAAAAATTATAATTGCAGATTTGTCAAGAGATGAGGCATATTAACAAACGAATGAAACAGATTTGCTCAAATTCTGACTATTTTTAACTCGATCGTATTTCACTCAAAGTTATGAGCGACTGAAGAAGAGGATGTCCATCCAAGACGTCATCACTATAACGCGATCTCCCGCAATCATTTCAACCTCAACCTCAAATGAAATTCAAATTGCAGATTTGTCAATCGGGGAGGCATATTAACAGACGAATGAAACAGATTTGCTCAAATTCTGATTTTTAAAAATCGATCGCATTTCACATAAAGTTTGAGGTACTAAAGAAGAAGAAGATTCGTTTAGCTTCTCAGATAAAATAAATAATTCTGTCTGCAATTTCAGGTTAATTACCTTCGCAAAAGCGGAAGGTTATGTTTTGATCGCTGTGTATTTATTTGTATGTCTGTGTGTGTGTGTGTGTGTATGTTATTCGCATAACTCAAAAAGTATTCAACCGAATTGCATGAAATTTGGTGGGATGATTGGTTATTATACGGGACACATTTGATTAGATTTTGGGAGCAATCGGGTCAAAGGTCAAGGTCAAGGTCACGAAAAGGTCAAAATCGTATTTTTGTTGTTCTGTTCCCTACACTCCCATGCCAAGTACAGAACAGTAGCTGCGGCGAAGGTATGCGCTCTACCGAGTGCCCGTTCTAGTTTAGTTGATTGTTTGCCATTTGTATTAAAGTGTACAAGAAGGTAGAAATAAATGAATGACATGTTTATCTAGTCTCCTGATAGCTTCTTCAGCCTTAGCTACATTCGTTGCAGTTTTCGGACGACCGGACTTCTTTGCAGTGGCTACCGACCCTGTTGCTTCAAATTTCTCGACAATCAATCGTATGTTTCTTCCCTGGGGTGGGTTAACATCGAATTCCTGTGCCAAACGGTGTGCCGCCATCATTGGTTGTTCATTACATTTGTAGTAATGTTTCACAGCCGCAATGCGTTGATTCATTGAAAGGTAATTCATGGTTCAATTTGGTGCAAATTCAGTAACTTTCCAAACTCTCAGCAATAACCTGCAAAACAAAAACAAAAATAAATAAATTAAGAAAATTAATAATCTGCAAGACAATTATTAACAACATGACATCCCAGAAAGAATCTGACAGCCAAAAAAACAGGAATCGGGCACAGGCGCTACTTTTGATTCACCCTGTATATATACGAATGTAGCTAAGGTAGTATATATACAGGATATAGTACATATATATATATATATATATATATATATATATATATATATATATATATATATATATATATATATATATATATATATATATTGTTACGGACCGCGGATAAGGTGTTGATTTGCCGAGCGGATGGCGACCGCGGCCCGAACTATTAACAATTACTAAGACCTGATTCCTTAAACGTGGGCCAAATTGTGCCACAGATATTCAATGAGGGAAAAGACAAAGACGACACGGATGTGAAGAAGAGGAAGACGAAGGCAAAAAGGTTTGAAATACGAATATAATTTATTACTATTTACAGGACCAAAAGAAACCAAGGAAGAAGGAAAGATAAGAAAATAAAGCAGAAAGAGGGACGGACCAGAAGGACACAGTGAAAATTCTAGCTTACCTATGCAGTCTTACTTAGAAACCCAAGGACAAGACAAACAAAGACGGACTCACACGAATGGGGAATTTGCAGGCAGGAATGATCGGAAGGAGGAATAGTTTGGCGGGAGAGGAAGGTTCAGCGGGGATCGGTCAGGCTGGAAGCGGACAGCCGCCGTCAATACTCGAGCTGGGATCGCCAAACCGCCGCGGTTCCAAACTGCACGGCGAAGCTCCTCCGGTGCACCGTGCGCTCTCCAAAGCTGCTCCTTAGAACTCTTTCTTGGCACCTCTGTGCAACTCTCTCTTGGCGCTTCTCACTTGGCACTTCGCACTTGGCACTTCGCACTTGGCACTTCGCACTTGGCACTTCACACTTGGCACTTCACACTTGTTCTTTCACACTTGGCACTGCACACTTGGCACTTGTTCTACCTGGCACTTCGCACTTCTGCCATATCTCTGACTCTCCTTCTTTCAGCGATCCTTGGTGCAACTCTTTCTTGGCACTTCTCACTTAAACGCAACCACCTTCGACTCCTTCTCATCACTCTCCTCAAAGGCTTCCGCGCGCGCTTTTTATAACCCGCGGGCGATCAAGCCGCCGGCCTCTAGAACACGCCCATCGGTGAGCTCGCCTCGGCCCTGATTGGTCGGCACGGGCTCTCTGGCTCCGCCCTTGATGACGAGGGGCGGCCAATGCCCTGGATTCGGCGGCTCCTCCCCCTTCTTCTCCAAGCCCACCTCGTGGCTAATGGAGTCGCGGTGAAAACCGCCCAATAGCTGCGGCGAATGCAGTTGGCAATTGAGGCTTTATTAAATGAAAATGAAAGGGGATCTATCTATTTGAATTCGGTGCAATGGAGTGTCAATTAATGGCAGACATAGCCTTAACCTACATAGAATAAGGAAATAAACTACCAACAAGCAGGGAATCTATGATTGGCTCACGTGATTGTTTATGATCTAATTACGGGACGCCCTTTGACCTTTTTACACAACAACTGGAGGAAGGAGGGTCCACAATAAAACAATTTTAAAAACACAATTCTCATATCCACAACAATATATATATAATAAAATAAAGACCTACCCACATCTCTCACATGTGAATGGAGGGAATAACCATAAACTCTCACCTAATCAATTATCCCAAGTGGCTTGGATTATATAAACAAATTGACTCCTTCGATGCTCTTCTAGCCAAAAAGACATGCTTAGCTGCAAATATGAAGGCTACACAAGGTAAGCCTTTTGCTGTTTCAAACTCTAACCAGAGTCCCTCCACAACTGCAACGACATTTGCACAACACACAACAGAAACCCAGTGCTATACACCCCTTCAGCTGCCAGACCGGTTTCATTGCTTACTGGCCAGTAAACAGTGACAGTGCAGACAGAAACATGTACCATCGAGGTTCCCAAGCATGTACCACTGAAGGGGACACAACAACGTCCAGCAGTCAACCTACAAATAAAAAACAAAGACCCACCCACATCTATCACATGTGAAATGAGGGAATAACCAATCACAACCTTTACAATCTTTATTGTATTACCTACACCACTGAAGGTTTTCACCCCTGTCTGTTTGGCTGTCTGTTTGTCTGTGAACAGGATATCTCAAAAAGTTGTGGACATATTTGGACGAAACTATGTGGAAGAGTTGATTAGGTTGACAAGCCGATTCGATCTCGGTTCAGGGTCCGGATCCAGATCCGGCCTGTCAGTGGGAAACAAAACATAAACTGTTCAGCCTGGTGGAGGTATGCGCTATACCGAGTGTCGTTCTAGATTCAATTGAATTACATACTTGTACACTGTAGAACACAAATGCCTTCTCATCACTTCCAAAAACCTCAAGTTTTGCAGTACTTGGACATATTAAATAAGGTGGTGTATAAGACACTGAATCAATGGCACCAAACCTCCTGAATTTTTTTATATGTCCTTTTAAAATCATTATTTTATTTAAGTTGAATTATATAATTGAACACTGTGTGGGGTATGGTGTTCTATGAATTCTCTTGTATTATTCCGAGTTACAGCACAGGCTTATTCCCAAATATCGCTTTTTGTGAACTTTTAAAGTCTGCCAAATTTCCTCGTTAAACAACTGTGGACACAATAACTCTCCGATTTGACCGATTTGTCATGTACCTTAATTAATGGTATTCTCAAATAAGGTTTTTTTTGAATAACAAAGCGACGTCATACATTTTGTCATTACATATTTTGAATTGCAAAATCACAGGAGTGAAAAAACATTCCAAACTATCTTCAAAGATGTTTCAGAGTCGGTCAAGTCCAAGGCATCATCTGGACTGTGTTTCGAGCAAACAATTTTAGTACGATTGAACTTTTCTGTCATATGCTCCAGCTGTTATGTCAAAAAGCACAATTCACTTGTGTTTGCCAAACTATTGTAAATGCCATGATAAATATTACAAAGCGCAGGTGGCTAAAGCATCCAGGATGCAGGTGCGATCGATCTCTCCATGTGGAATTTTTGGGAAGCAGCGAATCGCTCTCTAGATTTCATTGTTTTATGTGGCTGATTAATTATAATTCTCAAGTTACCTCGATAGAGCAATAATAAAAGTAATAATAATATAAACACCAAATAATAAACAGCTAAGTTTTCTTCTATCTTTTCAATGTACAAGTAAATATAATTGGTAGGAAAAATTATTTCAGATGCAGAGTTCGAGAAAAAAAGAAAAAGAAAAAGTATAGGCAACAAGTAGTTAAAATATAGTTTACGCGAATGGTGGAATTTGTGGTTTGAGCCGCAGAGACTGTGCTTAATCAAAACATGGAAGATTCGCCCATTCTTGTTTCAGAATTATGATTCCAAAGAAAAATATATATATCAGATGATGATAATGCGGAGTGATAAAATGTCTTAAATGGCTCTAGATATGGATCATGAGGACAGTCAGGTGATCATAGGTTGAATTCGTGCATCCCCATGTGAAAATTAAGCTCTACTAGCCAAAGTTTTACATTAGGAAACTCCAAGAGGAATGGGTCTTAATAATGCTACTTTAACCAACCCCCTCTGACCCCCTCTCCCTCATATACACTACTACAGCCCGTGAAACGGCTAGGTCACCCACCACCTGCATTGGGTCGCCACCAGTCAGGGCAGCTGCTTGCCACCCAGATCAAAATCATATCCTTGTAGCTAATCTGGGTTTGACTGTGCTCAGTCTGTGCTCATAATGTGAACTCCGAAATAATTCTAACAGATGTGCCAGAAGACCATCTATTATAATCAATTCAAAATTCTAACAGAGCAGAAATCCCTCCTCTAAAATATGCTCCTCGATTTGTTCCTGCACATGTTTCTTGTGCACATTTATCCTGTTTTTTGGTATACAGAGTCAAGGCTCATGGAAGAGCAGGAACACTTAATTGATCAGGACACAACAGGACAAAAGGCATGGGGTGGACTAGATGGACATCAATAGGCAACCCAGGAAGGAAAGACAGGAAATTTGTAAGGAGAAGGGCTTGGCATGGGGTTAACGAGTCGAAAATATCATGATTTTGGATTGGGGATGATCTGAGATGGTGGTGAACGGACGTCTTGAAAACCTGGAGGGAAGAAGTTAACAAGACAATCTGGAAGTTGATTCCACAAGCAGGACTTGCTCTACTCTCGTAGCTACACATTGGCTATCAATTGAATTATTTCATCTCCTCACCCTGTCAAGGCTGGAGTGATAATGAATGAGGAACGAACGAGTAGAGATGGGCAGCATGCTCCTGGATTTTGGGAGTTTCACTGGAAGGGGATTGTTGGTGTACCTTGTGCGACCTGCAGGAACGGGGGTGGGGACAAATAATGGAAAGACCAGAGAGTTCAAGCCCAGAAAGGAAGTGGTAGAAGACAGAGAGACCACCAACCTGTCTGTGATGGGAAAGTGATGGTCCCATAGACTCAGCTTCGTCACAGGAGATTCCGATAATCTTAAATGCCTTGGTTTCCATGGCATCAATCTCAGCAAGGTATGAGGCAGGGGAACCAACCCGGAGGGGAGAGTAGTACTCCATCGAGCTGTGGATGAAGGCCTTGCAGGTGGATAGGAGTTCATGTATCAAGGAAGGACTTTGAATGACGGAGGATACCCAGTCATCTATGGAGGCCTACATTGAAATGTGCTTTGCCCCAGAAAGATTGTGGCTGATAATGTGACCCGGGAGTTTGAATGACTGAACTTCCTCATGGGGATTGTTTAAAAAAAAATAGATTGTGGGGAATGGGGGGGGGGTGGGAGTGGTGGGAGGGGATTTCCAGACAATTCTTTCAGAGAGAGAGAGAGAGAGAGAGAAAGAGTGTAGGATTTCTTGGGATTAAAATACATATTCCAAGTGCTTGAACAGCTTGTTATTTTGTCAAAGTCTGAAGAGATGGAAGAGGCAGCAACCTGCCTGTCTAGAGGATGAGGGATGTCACGGCAGAGGTTGGAATCCTCAACAAATAGACAAAGAGAATTTTCCAAAGTCAGAGGGATCATTGATTAAGATCAGGAATAGGACTAGGCACAGAACACTGCCTTGGGGCATTCCAGCCTTGACAGGGTGTGGAGATGATAGGATTATGTTGAGGGCTACAAGAGTAGAGGAAGTCAGTGAACCATGTCTGGAATTGGCCTTGGATGCCATCGGCAGAGAGTTTGGAGAGCAAGGCAGGATGCCAGACTATCAAAAGCATGAGATATGTCCAGAGAGACGGTGTTGATCTGACATGGAAGGCCTCCATCCATTGTTGGATAATTAGAACTAGAAGGTCCAACGTGGAGTGACGTGTTCTCAATCCGAATTGGTGATCTGAGATGAGGCTGTTGGAGAAAAGGAAGGATTTCATATCAACCGAGATCAACCTTGGTGATGATTGGAAGTTAGCTGATAGGTCTGTAGTTAAGGGAATCCGTTTTGGCACCTTCTTATGTAATGCAATGATGTTGGCGGATTTCCAAGAAAATGGTAGATGACTTTGGGCAAATGATAGGGTGAAAAGAGCAGAAAGTGGATGCGCAAGAGCAGCAGAGCTGGTCTTTGGAACACGCGAGCTGATGCTGTCCAGTCCATTTGCAGAGGGTTCACATTTGAGGGTTCACAGAAACTTTTCCACATTATCAAGTGCAAAGGACAGAGTCCAGGAGCAGTTGGGTATGACAGAGAAGGGTGGGTACCAACAGCGAGGAGTTGGGGACACAAGATCTGGAAGCAAACACAGAATTGAGGCTTTCAGCCTTTTTTACGAGCGAAGTCTGCCATGGTGCCATTTGAAGAAAGGGAAGGGATGGAGGGGAGCATACTCCAGAGACAGACTTAGCAAGGCATCACCAGTTTTTAGAGGAGGGAGACAACTTTGAAAGTTCATTCTTGAAGTTGGACAGTTGTTTTATAGCTCTCCTGAGAGTGGACACACACTTGTTGCGAGCCATTTGGAATGCAGTGATTGCCTTCGGACAGAGTTGCCTTCCATAAAGAGAAGGCAAGTTGTTTCAGAGCAACTGTCTCACCACATGATTCAATGTACCATAGGTGGGAAGAAGGGTAGGATAACTGAAGATAAGATAGGATGAATCTGTGCATGATAGAGAGCAGGTTTCTGTGGAAGAATTCCCAGACTGAGTTAATATCAATGGTAGTAGATATGGAAGACCAGTCCTGAAGAGAGATGGCTGCTTGCAGTCCCTGCCAATCTGCTTGAGTGAAATGCCAGACTCACCCACTTTGAGGCAGCTATCTGAAAATAGCCAGAGAGATTTTGACTCTTACAAGCACATTGTCAGATGAACCAATTGGAGCAGAGGAAGAGCAGGAGTTAGTCATCGTCCAAGTTTGCAAGGGAGGATTTGTCATTGAGAGAATTCCGGGATGGAAAGCCCAAAGATCGAGTCAGTCACACGGAGTCACAGAAGTCCTTTGGGTGGGGTTGGGGTGGAAGTGGAAAGAGGGGACATGAAGTGGAGGAGTGGTGATTCCAATATTCCAAAGTGGACAAATGGAGATAAAGATCATTGGATGGCAGATAAGACTTCGCACACATCCTCAAGTTTGTAAGGTATGTTTAGAATAATCCATTCAGCAAACTTTAAGCACAGGTGGTGTCTTTTCTTGAAGAAATATCATGGAGTATTTGACGTACACAAGTGAATGCAGATGGTTGGTACAGCTGTGATGATGCCCCCTCTGAAGAAAAGCATGTTCTCAAATTCCACACTACAGTGTGTGCATTAGACTGTGGCCCATTAAGAACAATCCAAATTCCTATTTTTTATTGTTTCTTCACCGAGCTATAAACACATCTCTATTCTTGAGCAGCATTCTTCGATTTAATAAAACACATCGTAGAACTGCGTTTAAAAAGCCTAGAGACTGGTAATTGTATCCAATAAACAAGTCATTGTTCAACCCCATGATTGTCTTCATATACTCTCCCCTATTGGCCAGTCTTTCCTTCTTTACAAACCGCAAATCCCTATACATGCCCGAGCAAACTGGAAGAATTGCAAAGTGCAGCATCCTGTAAAATAATAGAGATGGAAGAGTAATATATTATTACCTCCGCCACCAAAGGTGGATGGACGTTATGTTTTCACCCCAGTCTGTCCGTTTGTCTGTCTGTCCGTTTGTGAACAAAATATCTCAAAAAGTTGTGGACGAATTCGGACAAAATTTGGCAGAGATGGGACATAAGGGTGGTGTATGAGGGTGGTGTATGAGGATGGTGTATGAGGGTGCAGATGAGGTTTGGTGAAGATCCGGATCTGGATCCGGCTACTACAATTTTTAAAGCGATTCTTCACCATTGGGAGATAGGGCCAAAAACGACACATAGCAGGATATCTCAAAAAGTTGTGGACGGATTTGGACGAATCTTGGTGGACCGGGTTGGGGCCTGACAAGGAAGATTTGATTCGATTTTGGTGAAGATCTGAATATGGATTCGGATATGAGAATTTTTCTTTAAGTGATTCTTCACCATCGAGAGAAAGGGCTAAAACCAGCATATAGCAGGATATCTCAAAAAGTTATGGATGGATTTGGATGAAACTTGTTGGAGAGGTTGTGTGTGTGACAAGGAAGAATCGATTCAATTTTGGTGAAGATCCGGATCCGGATCCAGCTGGTAGAATTTTTTAAGACAAAGTTTTTAAACATTTATTGTTGGCATTTTAAATAGAATTAAACATTAAAGTTTTTACATCTACACCAGAATGATAGATTACAGCTGGGTCCAAATCCAAACTCAGGATAGACAACTCAAAGGTAAGTATACAAACTGCTTAGCTTTTCCTGCCAGCCCGAGAAAGAGAGAAGAGTGATTCTTAATACAATGAAAAGTTAAAAAAACATTTCAAATAGCCATGCAATACAAAATGTGTATAATGACATTTGCATAAAGATATTTTGCAAACACCTGTTTATAAATGTCTCTGTAACTTTAAAGTTTATTATTGAGGATGTTTATTACCCCGTGCATGAGAAGTGAAAAGCGGGGTTATGCAATTGCTTCATGTCCATCCGTCTGTTACAGACGCGGTTGTGGATGTTGGTTTACCGAGCGGTTTGGTATGACCGCGTCTGCACAGTTTACCCGATTATACTCGAACGTTGGCCGAGTCGCGCTATGCTAAATCAATTAAGGAAAGGACACAACAGCCAAGAGGTACAGCATAGGAAGGTAGGCACTTACTCACGGTCTTATAGTAACCCCGACAGACCACAGATAAACAGGACAAGACTGACTCACACCGGGATTGATGGCAAGGAAGGGCAGGTAGTCGGTGGACAGCACAAGGTGCACCTTGGCTCAGGGACAGGATACAGCACGGTCCAGTAGATGCAGGGAGGTGTCACAGCGCTCGGAGGTGGCGTCTGGTTCTCTTCACTTCAAGCTCGGGGCGCATCTGACGTCACGTCCGGTAAGTGGCTGCGTATATCCGGCGGGGAGTGACACGCCCTCGGCTCGTTAGCTCCGCCCCAGATGGAATCAGCCCGCCGCTTCTTATTGGGTGCTGGGGGTTACCGGGCTCCGCCCTTGACGAGGGGCCGACAGTCAGCCCCTTCGTGGTAACCCCGCCGGAGCACATGGGCAATGGCGGCTAACCAAGCCGGAGTGAGGACGCACACTCCCCACGCGCTGTTGTTGTAGTTGTTGTTGTTGTTGTTGTGGTTTCATGAGGAAGATGGGAGGAGGTATGGGGAGGTCCTAAACTCACTACTGGTGCCATACAATCACATTCTGGTGCAACGAAGAGTCAGAATTAATGGAAACGAGTCCTTAACTGACATAGACTAAGAATAACTAGCAAGATGTCCGAAAGTTGTCTACGTGAGATGCGGTGGACCTGGGCACGACATTTAATGGGGGAAAAAGGGGAAGGTCGGTTCTACAGAGTGTTGTTTACAGACAATGGGACTAGGGAATGGGGGATTGGGGATAGTTGGGGAGTATTGGGGAAATAGGGGAATATTTACAAGCGGATATGGAGGCCAAATCCCATATCCGCAACATTGCACCCTTCTCTACCCTCGGGGCGTCCCGACCCGATAAATTTTTACCTATTTTAGTGTGGCACTCAGATGTAGTTCCCTCTACTATTAACTCTACCCTGAGTGCGACAGTTTTACAGATATTCACAAATGAGTAAATATGTCCCCCTGCGACGTTGCACCCTTCTCCTCACAGAAACACACCCACAGGATAACCGTATCGCGGAAAGAATTCGCAAACTAAACATACAGCCGGTAGGGAGCATTATTTACAAGACTACGCTGATATTTACACTACGATCCAGGACCTGTTTTTGGAGGAACACATGCAGATGTTATGCATAGAGAGAGCACGCATGCCAGCATCGATACACCAACCCACGAGTGCTCTGTGGCCTTACGGCCTTTAGTAATGTGCAGAGCACCCCTTCCAAGCACCAAAAGCACCACCCCATAACACAGTCAGCACCATCCGGTGCACCAATAAAGTGTTTATAAATCACCGGTGGTGTCGCAGCCGGCCGATGTTCTGCCGCTGGTCTTGCCTTCATGTGGTGCACTTGGCCTTCTTGCTTCTTTAAAAATAAAGAAAGGCGCCAACCGCGTCCATTTCTTTATTGTGGCCGTCAGGGGGCCAACTATTAGTGGTTCACCTGTATGGCATAGGTGCCACGTTGACCCATAGGTCCATCCATGGGTGGTGCTTGCCCGCAAAAGAACTGCGGTCCATGGTGGGTGGCCACAAACATTGCGGTCCATATGGTGTATCGATCCCGGCAGCAAGCAGCGAAAGTGCAGGCCCACAACTGCGGAGCCAGCACCTCTCTCTCCTCTCTCTCTGCCCCAAAGCCAGATCCTCGGAGGTGGGAGACAAAAGAAGAAAACAAGTGAGTAAGGTGGTAAGGGCGCAAAAGTGCACGCAATACAAGATGATGCACACTGGGGGCACATGGGAACCAGGTGAGACAGGTACGTTCCTACCGTACGCCCCTCCCCCCCCACCAGGTAACCTACATGGCCCCTCCCTTACCCCTTACTGTATCCACAAAACACAACACTACCCATAAACATCTATTTTACAAATCAACAAACGTCCCTACTGTCTTCCCCGTTCCTCCCATAAACCAAATTCGTCTTCTCTCCCTCCTAACCAATCAAATTTGCCATTTTCAACTCTCATCAAAATTTGCCATCTCCAACTGAACATCAAAATTTGCCATTACCAATTCATCATCAGTCCCTCCTAAGGAGGGAGAGATGGAATCACCCCAATGTCTCATCCACGTCGTGATGCGTCTCACAAATCCAACAGCAATCCTTACTTCCTGCAACACAAAACAAAGAAAACACAGGTGTGGAGTCATCATCATCACCACAGGTAAGTGGCTGCGTATGGTGCGACAGGTTCATCAATCCTAACTATTTCCTAAATGACTTTAACAACTTTACATTACCCGGGGTCTTTCTCTGCCAATCCATTGGCCAACTTACACTATGGGTTCTAAAAACCAATTCCCATTGACCAAACTGTGGTGCTTTTCAATTTGGGGTCTCACTCCCCCGATTCATCTCCCGGTGCCCTCGCACAATTTCTGGGCTGTGGCGTGTACCTCTCCCAGCGGGTCTACCCACCTGCACACCTCCACCACTGCAGTTGCCTCCGAGCTTACCTGCTCCTTACCCTAACCTAACTACCTGGGGAAGGCCCTCTGGCGCTCTCCCCACTTGGTGCCCTCTCTGGCACTGGGCTACCCGGGTCCGTCCTCCGGATCCTCGGGCCCCACTGACACTAACGGCTCCCAGAGCCCACCTGCGGCCTCACCTGGCCGACATCGTCACAGTGGTGGAGTGCCCAACCAACTACACACACTAACAGGCTACACGCCCAGCCATTTCCACAACACTAATGCACCCATCCACAATACCATTCTGCAACCGCACCACAAATGCCAATATCCAACCACAATTTACCTATACCCTCTACCTAACACTTACACTACCCGCCCCGGGTACTCGTGAAAGGGGTCCACTCTTCCCCCATCCACACCTTCGCACCATGCACACCACTCCGTACCACTTACTCCAACTCTCTCCACACACCTGTACTTGCACACCTGTGCTCTCACTCTTGGTGCCGCCTGCACCCTTCTCTCCCCAAGCGCATTCGCGCTGATCCACAACACTTACTACTCATACACTGCTCCACACACCTGTCCAGTTGCACACCTGTGCAATCACACCTGTTCAATCCTCACACACACGGCATCATCTCAGCTAACTACTCCCCGCTGAAACTTGCGCTTCCCAGTCGTCCCTTTAAACTATTGCGCTCCCACGTCATTATCATCCATACTAATCTACCTGCGTCCCCACTACAGGTATCAGTCACTAACTAACCTTAACGTTACCTACTGTCATCTTCTAGGGCCCTATCAATATCCTAACCCACCCGGGTTAGTTTTCACTGCCATACACCCCATAAGCTATTGCTCCTTTGCCCCACTATGGGAAGGGTGGCAGGGATGCCCCCCTTACCCACCGGGCCCATCGCTCATCAATCCCCCAGTCCTCTGGCACTAATAAGCCCCCCTTATTCAGAGGTACTGGGTCCCGCCTCGGCATCTAAAGCCGAGGCAATCCACGGGGGCGCCTGCTCGCCGGTGTAAGGTCTTATCCGGTCGGCGTGGACTATCCGAGGGAGGGCTCGTGGCCCCATTTTGATCTTAATGACCACGTCACAGATTTGCGACAGGACGACTCCTGGGCCTTGCCAGGGGGAGGTGAGTTTTGGGCACCTTCCCTTCCGCCTCCGGGGATTAAAGAACCAAATCTTCATCCCCGGAGCGTATTGACTCCCCTGGCTCCGGTCGTCGTACCTGCGCTTCATCTTTTCCCCCACCAGATGGAGTTGGTGGCGGGCGAAGGCATGGACTAGCTCCATGCCTTCCTCTAGGTGACGTGCGTACCCCTCCCTCGGCGGGTTAACCACTGTGTCTGGCACGGGACAGCATAGCAAGTCGGCGGGAGCCCGTAACTCCCGCCCATACATAAGCAACGCTGGACTGCATGCGGTGGCCCCGTGCTGGCTGGTTCGGTAGGCCATGAGCAAATAAGGGAGATGTTCGTCCCAGTCATCCTGACGGGTGGCGGTGAACAGTGCCAGTTGTTGGATTAGAGTTCGGTTAAATCTTTCCACCATCCCGTCAGATTGAGGTCTTAAAGGCGTTGTTCTGGTTTTCCGAATTGACAGGAGACTGCACACATCTTTTAGCAATTTGCTCTCAAAATTTCGTCCCTGGTCGGTGTGCAACTCCTGTGGAATCCCATGCCGGCACACAAATCCTTCCACGAAGGCCTGCGCTACCACCCCTGCTTCTTGGTTGGGGAGGGCGTAGGCCTCCGGCCACTTGGTGAAGTAGTCCATCACAACGAGGATGTACTTATTACCTAGGCGGGTGCGGGGTAGTGGGCCTAGGATATCCATGGCCACCCGCTCTAGGGGGGCCCCCACCTGGTGTAATTGAAGGGGGGCCCTCATCCTCCGTGCTGGTCCCTTTTTGGCAGTACAGGCGTCGCATCTCCGACACCAGTCCTGTATGTCGCGCCCCATATTCACCCAATAAAACCTCCGGCGTACCTGCGATGTCGTCTTTGTCCTGCCCAAATGGCCGCCGGGGCGGGTACCATGCACCTGTTGCAATATATCGGTCTTAAATTTATTTGGGACTACCACCAGCCAGGAAGTTTTATCAGAGGGAACCTCCACCCACTTGCGATACAAGATGTTATCCTTCAATTCCAGAGTCTGCCACTGAGCCCAATATGCCTTTGTTTGTGCCCCGAGGGGGGTGACCTCTTCCCCCTTTGGTCTTTGCCCCAATTTGACCCAATTGAACACTGGCCCCAGGACAGGATCCTCCTGCTAGGCCGTGCTCCATGCCAAAGTTCCGAATTCCTCATCTGCGGTTAGTGGCAAAATTGGCCCTCTCACCCGGGTTGCCCGGACAACGAGGGTCGGGTCCGAATCGCCCAATTGTTCCCTCTCCTCGTGTCTCGCACAAAATTTGCAGTTTTCCCCCAGACAAGGACGCCGAGAGAGTGCGTCCGCATTACCATGGGCCTTCCCGGCCCTATGGGCCACATCAAAATCGTACGGCTGCAACTTTTCCAACCACCTTGCAATTTGGTCCTCTGGTTCCTTGAACCGAAGTCGCCATTGCAAGGAGGAATGGTCAGTTCTAACCAAAAATTTCCGCCCGTACAAGTACGGGTGGAAATGGTTCATGGCAGCCAGCATAGCCAATAACTCTTTGCGAGTGACGCAATAATTTCTCTCGGGCCTACTTAAGGCCCGACTATAATAACCAATCACTCTCTCCACGCCCTCCTGTGTCTGAGACAAAACTGCGCCCAATCCTTCCTGGCTCGCATCCGTGTCCAGGGTAAATGCCCCGTTGCTAGTGGGGTAAGCTAGAAGGGGTGCGGATGTTAGACACCCCTTCAATTTTTGGAAGGCCTCGTGGCACTCCCGTGTCCAATTAAATCGCGTCCCCTTCTCCGTAAGCCGGTGGAGGGGACGGGCCAACTCCGCAAATTTCGCCACAAAGCGCCGGTAGTAGGAGCAGAGTCCCAAAAATCCCCGCACCTCTTTGATGGTACATGGTGCGGGCCACTCCTCTACCGCCTTAATTTTGTCTGGGTCCGTTTTTACCCCCTCGCAACCAATGACGTGGCCTAAATAGGCCACCTCCTTGGCAACCAAGGTGCACTTACTCGGGTTCAGCTTCAACCCTGCCTGTCTGAGGCACCCGAACACCTGGTCCAAATTAGCTACTGCCTGGGGGAACGTTTGGGCATGTACCAGGACGTCATCCAGGTACACCAGGCATGATTGCCATGGCATGCCACCTAGTACATGCTCCATCAATCTTTCAAAGGTGGCGGGGGCGTTACACAAACCAAACGGCATCACAGTAAACTGATACAGTCCCTTACCTGTGGAAAATGCCGTGTTCTCCTTCCCTGCCCTATCCATCTCCACCTGCCAATACCCACTCTTTAGGTCCAAAGTTGAAAACCAATTTGAGCCCGCAACGGCATCGAGGGTGTCATCAATCCTTGGCAGGGGATATGAGTCCTTGAGTGTCACGTTGTTTAGCTGGCGATAGTCCACGCAGAACCGCGTGGTCCCATCCTTCTTTTTGACCAGCACAACAGGTGACATCCAAGGACTTCCCGAGGGCTCGATCACGCCTGCGTCGAGCATTTTTTCAACCTGCTCGTCAGCTTCCGCCCTCTTGCTCCAAGGGAGCCGTCGGGCGGCCTGACGAATAGGCCGGGCCTCACCGGTGTGGATCTGATGTTTCACCAGGCCCGTATGTCCAATATCCTCGGTGGACAGGGAGAAGAGGTCCAAATGGGACCCAACCAGTTTGTGTAAGGCCTCCCTCTGGGTACCTCCCAACTCTACGCTACTACGATTTACCATCTCGCAAATGGGATCGGGCCAATTCCTACTTGTTATTGAAGGCTCCCCCCGGGGTCGGCTCGGCTGGACGTTCTCGCCCCTCACTGTCGCGACTTCCTCAACTGGGGTGCAGCCAGCTACCCTCGTGCCCCTTACTATAGTGCGTGGTTCTATACTCATATTTATTACTCGGACGGCCACTACCGGTCCGTCCGTTTTTACAAGGGTGCGGCCCACGATTAAACCCGGTATGGACTGCGCTGCCACCGGTTCGACCAGGCCGCAGGACTCCTGCCATGTTGGGCGAGCTGCCCACCGGGCCGGCACTATCCCCTCGGCCCTTGGGGGGATGGTCACGGCCTCGGAAGCCTCCAGCTCCGCTCTCTCGGCTGTGCTCACTCCCCCTAACGGCAGCTCTTCTACTCCCACCTGCAGGATCCCCCGGCACAAGTCGATTTTACAACCGCTGGCAGTCAACAAATCCAACCCTATTAAACATGGGTCGCACACCTCCGCCACCCAAACATCTATCTCCCTCCTTACCGACCCTAACTTGAGGGTCACAGAACCACGCCCTATGATCGGGGCCGTTACCCCGGTAGCAAGTTGCAAACTATAATTTTGCAGGTGCTGGATCTTATCCCAGCCACCTGCGCTCGAATCAAGGACCACAGGGCTGATGATCGTGGCGCTAGCTCCTGTGTCCACTACGGCGTCTACCCCCACGCCGGCAATTTTGCATCTGATTGTCAGGCTACCGGTTCCAATTTGGCCACAATAAATGACCTGTCGCGTCAATGAGGGCTCTCCTCCATCCTCTTCTGCCGAACACCGCCCTACGTGCCCGACACCTTCTAGTTTCCCGGGGTCTGGCGGGGGGTGTGTCTGGGGTCGGCTAACCCGCTCCCCCCTGGGCGGAGTTGAGGACCTCAACCGCCGGGGATCATCCCGGCGCGTGGCTCGACAGTGCCGCGCCAGGTGACCCAGACGGTTGCAAGTATAGCACCTCACCTGATAAGGTGCTTGCCTCCGGAATTCCAAATTTCCCCCCCTGTAGGTCCGAATTGGATTACCCGCTCGTGGTCCACCGCGGGCCACCTCCGGGGCCGCCTGCCATGGGCCAGGTCCCGCCAGGCGCTGGTCCACCAGCCTCCGGACCATGCCCGCCAGGTCAGGACCCACGTCGGGGGCGGGCCCCCTAAGGGGTCCGCCCTCCATCGGGGGTCCCACCTGGCGGACCGCCATTGTGAGACGCTCGCCCCCCCGGGCCAGGGGCCTCGCTGCTTCCCAACGGGCCGCAGCGTCAGCCGCCTGGCTCAGAGTCTGCGGGCGCCACATGGCGAGCTGTTGCTGGAGCTCAATATCCGGGAGGGCCTGGATAAAATGGTCCAGCGCCAGGCTTTCCCGGGAATCCACTGCCATGCTAGCATGTGCGATCCCCACTGCGCGGCGAATGTCGTGGGCAAGTTCCCCGATGGCTTCCTGGGGCTTGCGTTTTCGCAGCGCGAGCTGAGCTTTAACAAGCTCGCTCTGCTGTTCAATGCCGAATCGATTAATTAGGGCGTCGCGGAGGGCTGGCAGGGTGAGAGCACCCGCTGGTAATGCCGTCAGCACCTCCGCCGCCGCGCCGCGCAATGCGGCCACCAGGTGTACTCCACCTTCGTCCTCACCCCAACCGTTGCCCTTACACACACAGTCAAACTGCGCCAGGTACGCGCGTAGATCACTCTTGCCGTCATACGGCGCGAGTGGGACCTTGTGGGACCACCTCGTATGCGAGTCGTTGCCCGCCTGCCGGACCCCATGCGTCGCCCCTTGCGGGGTCAGCGCGGGGCCGAACCGGCCGGGCCCCCACAGTACATTACCCCCAAGGGGCTCTCGTGCCTCCCCGGTCCCTCCAACAACTACCCCTGTTGGTGTCGATGCATGGGTCACACCTCCGCAACCCGCTACCCATTCCATACCACCACAACCTTGCTCACCCACACCTCGCACCTCTCGTTCCATACCCTCCGGACCAGCCATACACCTCACTCTTGGCCTCTCACGAACATCCGGGTCTATCTCGACCCCCAAGCTTATTAAATCACCTGGCGCATCATACGCACGACCATATTGGTCACCACTTACACCGGGTCCTCTTTCTCTTCGCTTCTCCTCCATCACCTGCGAATCCCTCATCCGGTTAATGAGCACATCATCACGATCCGAACACAGACTTTGGACCAATTCTTTTACCTCCTCTTTTATCTCTTTCTTATCCTCTCTCCGTCGCTTCTTAATTTCGCTCACCCCTTCTTCCACTTCTTCTAATTTTTGTTTAACCTCTTTCATCTCCTCGTGCGCCCCTTTAAGTTCTTCCTCTAACTCCACTTTATTTTTTTCTATGTGCTCCCGCACCTCCCGCTCTTTAACCTCCATCACCTCTACCACTTGGTTCATTTTCCTCGTCAGGTCCTCATGTACCGTCTGACACTCTTTTTTAATTACCCCTACGTCCTTTTTCATCTCCTTCTGTGTCGATTTTAAACCCTCTATTACCGCTGTGTTCTTCTTTACCTGGTCCCCCAACTCCTTTTGTCCCACTGTCAGTTGTTCTACTCCCAGCGTCAACTCCTCTATACCACCTTGCAATTTTACAGTCCCCTTTCTCACCTCCTTCTCCATGCACTCCTTACAGTGCCTCACCTCCTCGCGCACTCCTCCGACCTCCTCACTCACTCCTCTTCTGATCTCCTCCCCCATCACTTGCATCTCCTGCCCAGATGCCACCCTCATCTGCTCCATTTCCTTCCTGTGAGCATCCAGTTTGGTTTCTACCCCCATTCTGACCCCCTCTATCTGCTGCCCCATTTGTTTAACTTCCCTTTCCGCTTGGTCCCTCATGTCCCTCAATTTGCCTTCCATCCTGTTTTCTAACCCCTCTAACCCATTTTGCATCCCTTCCATTTGATTCTCTTGAGCGGCCATTCTGTTTTCTACCCCCATTAACCCATTTCTCACCTCTTTTATCCCGTTGTCTAACCCCTCAAAATTATTGTCTAACTTCCCCAATTTCTTGTCTAACCCCTCACCGGTACCCCTCGCTTCGTCCCTCATTACCCCCATTTGGTTTCCCATTACCCCCATTTGGCCCTCTAATCGCTCACTATCAGCCCTCATTTCGTCCCTCATTACCCCCATACTGTTTTTCATTTCTTCATTATTCTTGTCCATAAGGGCCTTCATTTGCATAAGAAAAAGGTTCAAATCCACCGGTGGCGCTACCACGGTCGCGGGCGTGGGCGCCGTGGCCATGTGCGAGGCGCCATTTTGCGCGCCCGCCACCTCGTGCGTGACGACGCTATTTTGCGAATCTGCTACCCTCACTGCTTCGCTCCCCTCTTGTCCCTCATTTTGGTCCTGGATCGACCCTGCCTCACTCCCTACTACCGGAACCCAGCCGTCTTGGTCTGCCATAGCGCGACTTTCAAAATTCGGGTTTTTATTGTTTTTTGTAAAACACAATCAAATTTCGCTGTTATAATTTCGAGCGCGTGAAACGCGCTCCGGATCGAATCCCACTTCCCGACACCAAATGTTACAGACGCGGTTGTGGATGTTGGTTTACCGAGCGGTTTGGTATGACCGCGTCTGCACAGTTTACCCGATTATACTCGAACGTTGGCCGAGTCGCGCTATGCTAAATCAATTAAGGAAAGGACACAACAGCCAAGAGGTACAGCATAGGAAGGTAGGCACTTACTCACGGTCTTATAGTAACCCCGACAGACCACAGATAAACAGGACAAGACTGACTCACACCGGGATTGATGGCAAGGAAGGGCAGGTAGTCGGTGGACAGCACAAGGTGCACCTTGGCTCAGGGACAGGATACAGCACGGTCCAGTAGATGCAGGGAGGTGTCACAGCGCTCGGAGGTGGCGTCTGGTTCTCTTCACTTCAAGCTCGGGGCGCATCTGACGTCACGTCCGGTAAGTGGCTGCGTATATCCGGCGGGGAGTGACACGCCCTCGGCTCGTTAGCTCCGCCCCAGATGGAATCGGCCCGCCGCTTCTTATTGGGTGCTGGGGGTTACCGGGCTCCGCCCTTGACGAGGGGCCGACAGTCAGCCCCTTCGTGGTAACCCCGCCGGAGCACATGGGCAATGGCGGCTAACCAAGCCGGAGTGAGGACGCACACTCCCCACGCGCTGTTGTTGTAGTTGTTGTTGTTGTTGTTGTGGTTTCATGAGGAAGATGGGAGGAGGTATGGGGAGGTCCTAAACTCACTACTGGTGCCATACAATCACATTCTGGTGCAACGAAGAGTCAGAATTAATGGAAACGAGTCCTTAACTGACATAGACTAAGAATAACTAGCAAGATGTCCGAAAGTTGTCTACGTGAGATGCGGTGGACCTGGGCACGACATTTAATGGGGGAAAAAGGGGAGGTCGGTTCTACAGAGTGTTGTTTACAGACAATGGGACTAGGGAATGGGGGATTGGGGATAGTTGGGGAGTATTGGGGAAATAGGGGAATATTTACAAGCGGATATGGAGGCCAAATCCCATATCCGCAACACGTCCATCTGTCTGCAAACGTCAGTTCATGATCGAGGAACAACTTATTTAAATTGAATGTTATATTTAATACACGGAATCGTAACATGAATAGGAAGACAAGTGTCGTTTGTCTCTCAATTTGTCCTGATCGCACATGCGCAGAGAGGAGTGAGATAATATTTTTACTGTCTGCCTGCCTGGCAGTCAAACAAAGTAAAAAATCATTCCAAACAGGGAACTTACTGTTTTAAGGACGTTATGAAGGACACAAACAACAAGCATGAAGAACTAAACTAATATAACGTGTTTGATAGGGGGATGTAATAGACACAGACACTGCGGCAACATTGGTAAATTCCGGAATTAATTTATTTATACGACTTTTACAATCGTTATTTTATTTAAATTGAATTCTATACTTAAACAGTGTAGAACACAAATCACCATCCTTGCACTTTCAAAACCCTTCAGTTTAGCAGCACTTGGACATGGTGTATAAGGGTGGTGCATGAGGGTGGTGTATGAGGGTGGTGTATGAGGGTGGTGTATGAGGATGGTGTGTGAGGGTGCAGAGTTTTAGGGTGCGGTGCTTCAATAGTGTTAGAGTTCTGGAATTATTTTAATGATATATAAAATCATTGTTATTTAATTTGAAGTATATACCTTCACACTGCACAGGTACGGGTTCTATAAACTCTCTAGTGACCTCCTCCACCGAAGGTGGATGGAGGTTATGTTTTCACCCCTGTCTGTCTGTCTGTCTGTCTGTGAACAGGATATTTCAAAAAGTTGTCAACAGATTCAGACTAAATTCGGCGAGGAGGTTGGGTGTGCGACAATGACAAATTGATTACATTTTGGTCAAGTTCCGAATGTGGATCCGGAAACGAGATTTATTTAATTTACTAAGCGATTCTTCAGCATTGAGAAATATGGCAAAAAACGATATATAGCATAATTTTTCAAAAGGTTGTGGACATTTTATGATAAAACTACGTGGATGAGTTGATTAAGCAACAAGAACAAGCTGTTAAGCTTTTGATTCAGGTTTGAATCCAGATCTGGCCTATCAGTGGTATACAAAACAAACTGTTCAGCCTGGCAGAGGCATGCGCTCAACCGAGTGCCGTTCTCGTTTCGCGTATGTTTTCACTTCTTCAAGAAGGAATGCAAGAAAGAAAAAGTGATCGAAGGAGAATTTTATACTTTTCAGCTTCTTGGTTCTTCAAATGAATAACTTGCTTTGGGAATCGCTTTTTAAGTATGCGCTACGAAAGTGTATGGATCTGTAAGGGAAGTTGCACCCTTTGGAAAAGCCATGATGGAACAGAAGTTTTGCTCTTTAAATAAATTCATGTGTAAATGGTCACACTATTAAAAACTTCTAAATTATTCCTCATATGTATATGCATTGCATGCATTCTATTGTTGGTATGACATGACATGATCCAAAAAAACGACAATCATCGGTAAAATGAGGTTAGATCATCTTTAAGCAATAGTTCCACGGGTTTCCAGCAGTTGTAGGCTGTGTTGAGGCAACTTTGTAAAGTGTGGATGGTGTTGTCACCGGAATGGGTATATCCTTTATCAGTCCATGACAAGTGAAGCTTCTCCAGCTGGAAAAGTTGAGCTGTAAAACGTTAGAGAAGACCGCTTCCGTCATTGCAGAGATGGCACCCAGTCGGGGCTCTGGGTTGGGAAGGCAATACTCACAAAAGTTTGCCATACCTTTTGCGGAAATGCGGAACGGCGAGAGCGGGCCTTGGGTGCCGAAGTGTACGCATTCTGTTACCTCGGTAGGGAAACGCCGCAGGGTTACCACGAGATGGCATAGACGGCTGGTGCATTATGCCATCAGCTGTGCCGCCATGGGAGAGCTTGGTGGAGGGTATCGGGTGTGCAGAACAGGCCCGGAATCGTTTCAAGCTGTGAGCTGGAAGATTGTAGTTGTTGCATCAAGGGTGGGAAAGAATTCATGTGCTCAACCATCATCTAACAACACGATCGATGTCCTATGGAGCTGGAAGTCTCAGAATTTTGTCCCAAAAAAAACAATGTACATTTTTGAATATCATCTTTCCTTCTGCCATGTTATGCACTTGCCTCGACTTCAACCAACTTGTTTCTGTTTCCAGGGATTCATAAAACAGCTCCTTCTCACAAAATATTCTACATCGAGATATTCTCTACGAACACCATTGCGTAAGAAAATCTTGTCTTTTACTAAAGGGATTGTGAGTTGTTGCCCACACGGTGTTAGTGTTAGCAATGTTAGCATTCCTGAAAAGTAATATCTGAGGTTCAATGTAATACTTAATAGTAAAGATCTTTGTCTGAAGAAAAGATGATTCGAAATGACAAAGGAAACCACTCAAGTGATGCTTTTAAAGAAGAAGAAAAATTTTTTTTGACTATTTCCTTATGGCAAAAAATAGTATTTAACCAAGATGGTTTGCACCTGAAATGAAACACTGTGCTCTTTGACCTGTGACGTCACACTGTGAAGACTTCAGGTTGACCAATGGAGTTTGGAGTTGGAACAGAATACGGCTTCCGATTCAGATTTGGAATCCATCGACAATCGCGAGACCGAAGAGTCCCAATACGTGGAAATTGGTGAATGGTCGGATGAAAATTCAGGCCAAAATGGTTTGGCGTTTCTTCCATTCTCAGAGTGAAGGTGAAAATGAGTGAAACGGATTCATGTCACAGTGAGCGGAATAGTGATCAAGATGATCTGATCAAATTTATGCAATAAGAGTAGCCTAAAGTTTTAAGGTGAATGTCAGAACATGTAAATCATCTACAAGTGAAATTTTACAAATCAAATTCAGTGATGTCTTCGTGAGGTAGATGTAGACCAAAAACTTCTCCTTCCCTCACCCTAACCAACCCCACAAGAACGTGGAAATAATTATGGCCATTAAAAAAAGAAGAAGAAGCCGTCTTAGTGAGGTCTGTACCCATTCTGTGTTTGGAGCGAAAAAGGAAAACAGCAAAAAGAACAACAAGAGATTGTTAACTTCAAAATCAACTTGTTCTCTTACATCTATATCGACAGGTTTTTAAACAGGAAAATACGGAACAATTTTTTTTTAAATGATGTCTAAAATGAATACCATATGAATTTTCTTTGGAATAGTGAATTAGTGGGAAGTTTTCATTGGTACAGGAAATAAAATATTTTTCTTTATATTCCGGCTAAATATTCCGTACTTGAGCAATGGAACCATTGGTTACAAAATGCTCTTTGCCTCCTTGACATTTCCCTTCCTTGACAAATGTTCTTTCCCATCCCTTGTTGAAAGGTTGCAGTTCCCCAAGAATGTAACTGCATTTAACAGTAACATACAAAAGGTAACTCAGCTATATCTTTCATTAAAATCCATTTGCAAATAACTTGTTAATTATATTCCACATGCATGTTTACATGAAATATTTCGATGTGGAGTACTTTCTGTTGATTGTGGATGATCATGAACAAACATATTCATAGAGTTATTATATCGTGCAGACGAAGTCATATTTGCACTGAACCCACAAATTCAGAACACTTCTGAGATGAAGTTTGGTTCAATACAAGTGCTAGGAAATCAGGGAATTGGATTAAATTCCAGGCATATCACTAATTCTTTCCTGCAATGGAATATTAATGGATTCGACTTCCACGACCATAAGAATATCAAATGAAAATGGATAATACAGCACAAACACACATACAAACACGCACAAACACACACACACACACATAGACACAGATGGACATACACAGATACACACAGAGAGACATACACTCAGACACACACACACACACACACACACACACACACACACACACACACACAAAGACATATACACACACACCCAGACACACACAGAGACACAGACATACTCAAACACAGACACAGAAACACACACACACACACACACACACACACACACACAACCACACACACACACACACACACACACACACACACACACACACTTATTAATAAGATTTTAAGAGACAGGATATTGATTGTGTTCATCGTTTTGTTGATATTCTACATCACATTATATTCAAATCCCATCTTTGTTTGTATTAGTACAACCACCGAAGACACATTGATGTGGAACAATGCTGAGGAACACAAGGTAATGTTTAAATAAGTTGCTGATCAATTTATCTTGTTTAGGCTACTGATAAAGGCAGATATTGACGGTTGGTGTAATCAATCAATGAAATGATGGATCAGAAGTCAGGGAGATAAAACCTGTGTGACAATGCACACCCACACACCCAAAAGCACACACACAGACACACAGTCGTGTGGTACATTTCTAATGTGAAGATGGAAAAAGACCATATCTAATTTTTGCGATATCAGTTACCTTTTTAAAATATTATGTATATATATATATATATATATACATATTCCGATTCTAATGTACCGTACCGGTACCAAACTTTGTTACAGAGCGTCAGTGCTACAAAAGCTGATTATTGGCAAGGGTTATAGCCGGCGAAGCCGGTGTTGTGAATGAACGCGTACGTATTATGTATAAAAGCCAGATTTTGCTGGATCCTTTGAGAATTTCGAAGCTTTGACGCACCAAATCGCTCCATGGAGGCCGCCATCTTGCAGATGCGGAAGTATGCATAAACAATTGCGAAAAAGTTCAATAGAGGCTTTGGCTTTGCCGGCTCATTGTGGCTTTGCAGTAGGGTCATATTACTATGTGGTTTGCCATTGCCTTGGCAGCAGTAATTAGGGCAGCAATTTGTAATTTAGCCAGGGTGCCGGTGATAGCTCACCTACTCTTGGCGAATAACACTGTGGGATCTTTAACGTCCATCAACTAATGGCGACAGACAGTATGCCCAGTTTAACGTCCATCTGAGGGACAAGACACACATTGATTAATCTTCCTGTGAAATACCGGGATGGCAGTTTAGAGCTGGGCCAGAATTCAAACCCAGGCAGCCAGTTCAGAGGTGAATGTGCGTACATCTCGGCCATACTTCTGCCTATATATTTATAATAAAAGGCAGTGTCCGTCCATCTGTGTCTCCTCCATAATTCCAAAACCATGA